>NC_138770.1:518614454-519214454 GCF_965119305.1 Pelophylax lessonae | reverse complement strand
ACTACCAAAACTGAGGCTTCGGTCTCGTCTCCGGTCACAGGACCCCAAATTAGTGGTCAACGAATTTTATCACTTTTACACAAAGCTCTATTCCCAACCGCAGCCGCTCGGACAGTCCGCGGTAGCGGCCTTTTTTCAGGGATATCTCCCTCCCTAGCCTTTCCTCCCCCCATATGGAGATTATGGACAGGGAGTTCTCTACCACAGAAATATTGGCAGCAATCAAATCCATCAACCCTAATAAAGCGCCGGGACCGGACGGTTTCTCTGGCCATTATTATAAGAAGTTTCACGAGACCCTGACCCCCCATCTCTGCTCCTACTTTAATTCTATTAGAACAGGGACCCCCATCCCGACATATGAAAATAATGCGTATATCCATGTGCTGCCGAAACCGGGCAAGGACCATTGGGACTGTCTCAACTACAGGCCGATATCGCTCATCAACGTTGACCTTAAAATTATGGCGAAGGTGCTGGCAACTAGGCTCAACACTTTTTTGGCGGAATATATCCATCCTGACCAGGCCGGCTTTGTGCAGGGCCGACAGGCGCCCGACCAGACCCGGCGTGCAATAGACGTGATTTCAGCCCTCCAATCTAACTGGGATAACGTAGGCCCCAGAAAGGACATGCTACTATCCCTCGATCTTCATAAGGCCTTTGATTCCCTGTCCTGGGAATATCTTTTACAGACACTGGAGCGCTTTGGCTTTGGACAACATTTTTTATCTCTAGTCCGCATGTTATATAGTGACCCAGTTGCGAAACTGTCTATTAAGGGTTACGGATCCCCTTTTCCTGCACATTAGGAGGGGCACTAGACAGGGGTGTCCTTTATCCCCGCTCTTATTTATCTTAGCCCTGGAACCATTGGCCATTAAATTGCGATCCAACCCGGACATTAAGGGCTTACATTGTGGGGGGGTGGAGCATAAGTGCGCCCTATTTGCGGAGGACATCTTGATGTACCTTTCGGCCCCACTGATTTCTATCCCCAATTTACTTAAGGACATGGCGGAGTTTGCGTCCATCTCAGGTCTCCAAATAAACCCCTCCAAATCTCGGGCTCTGAATCTAACACTAGATAGTACTACCCTATCTGCCCTCAGTGACAACTTTCCCTTTGCATGGCAAGAGAGGTCACTGCCATACCTTGGAATTCATCTCACGGCCTCAATAACTACCCTTTATGCTTGTAACTACCCACCTTTATACAAAAAACTACGGGAAGATCTTGCTACGTGGTCTGCTAGCCCCCAGTCATAGTTCGGTAGGTTGAATTCTGTGAAAATGAACATATTGCCTAGATTATTGTATCTGTTTCGCACTCTACCCATAATGCTTAACATGACCGATTTTAAGGATTTTCAGGGGTCGGTCATCCGGTTTATATGGGGGGACAAGAGGCCCAGAGTCAATAGACGGACTCTTTATACCCCTAAACTCAGAGGGGGACTGGGGGTCCCGGAACTGAGCAAGTATTACCATGCCGCTCAGTTGGCCCAACTGGTACGCTTCCACTCCCGGGACCCTCTCCCGATTTTGATGCACATGGAGGCGGCCCACTTGGGGGTTCCGGTCCACCACGCGTTGTGGTTAAGAGCTAGGGACAGACCGGGGGTGCTCTGTCCTGCCCTCTCCCACTCCCTGGGGGTTTGGGATAGGCTGTCGGGCAGGCGCTCCTTTAAGTCCCTCCATGCTCCGCTGGCGCCCCTACTGGGCAACCCTTTGTTTCCGCCGGGTCTGACCCCGGCAATGTTTGACTGGTGGACAAACAAGGGGTTTCTCAGGTTGGCGGATTTATGCGACCACCGAGGACTATTTACCAGGTCCGAACTGCAGGAGAAGTATTCCCTCCCTGAGGGGGAGTACTTTCGCTACGCCCAGATCTCCCATTTCGCAGCCTCCCTTAGGCGAAAAAGCGATATCACTACCTCCACACCAATGGAGTATCTTTGCCGCACACTAGACAAGCAAAAAAGCTACATATCTATGATTTATAATATACTCCACAGAGATGACAGTAAACTGCCATACATGTTACCCTGGGAGGAGGATCTGGGAGAGTCTCTGGAAAGGGCGGAATGGAGTGCTTTAGCACAGTTTAACTCTAGATCCATACTTAATACTTCCTTGATAGAAGCAAACTTTAAGGTGTTTTTGCGTTGGTACATGGTTCCGGTCAGGTTGGCAGCGACGGTGAGCACTGCATCCCCCAATTGTTTTCGGGGATGTGGCCAGGCGGGTACGGTGCTCCACACGTGGTGGACTTGCCCGAAAGTCCACCGATTTTGGATCCGAGTTTACAATTTTGTTTACTCCTTGACTCAAGTCAATTTAACTAAAGACCCCCAAAATGCCCTTCTGGGTAAACCAGTGGAGGGAACAACTAAGCCCGCTAAGCGCCTCATTGCCTTTGTGTTCACGGCCGCTAAAATAGCCATAGCCTGCTCATGGCGAACCCCCGTGGTGCCATTTGAGCTCTTGAAAGCCAAACTGACCTGGATCATGTTAAATGAACGGATGGTGGCAATATTGAATGATAGGATGCGCATGTTTGATAAAACTTGGGACCCCTGGATAAGGTAGCTGGCGGGCCCCTCATAGGGGTGATCGGGTGCCTTGGTAGCCTTGGATGAGTTGTTGTTGGGGGAATTTCCCCCGGTGGGGTGGGCGGGGCCTGGGTGTCGACCCTCGACCCTCTATTTTCTCCATAGCCGCTGATGTCTCTTTCTCCTCTCTCACTCTTCCATTCCTGCTGCCCTCCCCTGCTGTTTCCTCCTTTTCCCCCAGTCTGGTCCCTTTCCTTCTATCTATTTTTTCTCTTTTTTCTTAATTTCTGGTATTTTTTTTTTTTGACAGTGCACGGACGACAGGCTGTGCCCCCCACTAGTGGAGGGTTTGATATAGGGGTCGGGGTTGGGGTTCGTCCCCTCTGGGAGGGCGCAGTAAGTTCTCGTAGGGGCGCCATTGGGGGGTCGGGCCCGGACCGTCGGTCCTGTAGGGTGTAATAGCGGGGGCGCTGTCTGTCTGTCTATGTGTCGCTATGCTTTCACACTGTTGGTTGGATGCCTAACTTAAGTTTACATTTTAGGTTACAGTCTTATTGACTACCCATTTTGCTTTTGTGTTTTTCTGCATTGGCACCAATGTATGTCTTGTTTTCTGAGATATTTACTGTATACATAAGAAGTAACTGAGCCATGTTGGCTCCTAGTGCACTGTTAACACTTTCTTTCCAAAAAACTTCAATAAAAACATTGAAACATAAAATTAATGAAGGCAAAAGTAAGACAGCAATTAAAAAAGGGAAAATTCTGTCTGAAAAGTTAAAAGCTGAGGCACAAGCACTTTATAACTACAGTATCTCACCAAAGTGAGTACACCCCTCACATTTTTGTAAATATTTTATTCTATCTTTTCATGTAACAACACTGAATAAATTACACTTTGCTACAATGTAAAGTAGTGAGTGCACAGCTTGTATAACAGTGTAAATTTGCTGACCCCTCAAAATAACTCAACACGCAGTCATTAATGTCTAAACCACTGGCAACAAAAGTGAATACAGCCCTAAGCTAAAATGTCAAAATTGGGCCCAAAGTGTCAATATTTTGTGTGGTCACCATTATTTTCCAGCACTGCCTTAACCCTCTTGGGCATGGAGTTCACCAGAGCTACACAGGTTGCCATTGGAGTCCTCTTCCACTCCTCCATGATGACATCACGGAGCTAGTGGATGTTAGAGACCTTGCTCTCCTCCACCTTCCATTTGAGGATGCCCTACAGATGCTCAATAGGGTTTAGGTCTGGAGACATGCTTGGCCAGTCCATCACCTTTACCCTCAGCTTCTTTAGCAAGACAGTGGTCATCTTGGAGGTGTGCTTGGGGTCGTTATCATGTTGGAATACTGCCCTGCGGCCCAGTCTCTAAAGGGAGGGGATCATGCTCGGCTCCAGTATGTCACAGTACATGTTGGAGTTATTGGTACCATCAATGAACTGTAGCTCCCCAGTGCCAGCAGCACTAATGCAGCCCCAGACCATGAAACTCCCACAACAATGCTTGACTGTAGGCAAGACACACTTGTCTTTGTATTCCTCACCTAGTTGCCTCTACACATGCTTGACACCATGTCAACCAAAGAAGTTTATCTTGGTCTCATCAGACCACAGGACATGGTTCCAGTAATCCATGTCCTTAGTCTGCTTGTCTTCAGCAAACTGTTTGCGGGCTTTCCTGTGCATCATCTTTAGAAGACGCTTCCTTCTGGGACGACAGCCATGCAAACCAATTTGATGCAGTGTGTGGCGTATGGTCTGAGCACTGACAGGCTGACCCCCCACCCCTTTAACCGCTGCAGCAATGCTGGCAGCACTCATACGTCTATTTCCCAAAGATAACCTCTGGGTATGACGCTGAGCATGTGCACTCAACTCCTGTGGTCGACCTTGGCGAATTCTGTTCTGATGGAACCTGTCTTGTTAAACCGCTGTTTCAGGGTCTTTGTAATCTTCTTATAGCCTATTTCTTTTTTTTTTATATTTTATTTATTCATTCAAGAAAGAGAAAAACAAAAACAAAAAGAAACTGACATTTCACATCAAATAATTACACCACTAGATAGTCATCAACAATCAGTCATGTCTCTCTCAGAAACAAAAGCAAAAGATAGGCATATAAACGCTCAAAAATAGTATATCTATATCAGCAGGATATTAAAGTATTGCCCTTCATTATGCAATCTGACATACCAAACATTCAAAAGTAATAAAACAAGTTATATAATTCCTGCATTGATAATATTGTTCATTTTGCCTTCCTTTTTCTCCCTTCTTTTCTTTTTTCCCTTCCCCCTCCCTCTCTTTCCTCTCCCCTTCTCCCTCCTCCTTCCCTCCCCTTTATAAAAAAAAGCAAAGAGAGAAAAAAGAGGAGACACCCCTGAACCCCATTTAATGGGGAAGGGGGTTATAGATATGTATATTGTTATTCTCCCATTTACCGGCCCTATAGATTTCAGACTTGAGCCTTCCCCTGACTAAGCATGTTTTATCCTCTCTCTGAAAAGATAAAGGAGTTCCAAGGGCCCCAAGTCTTTTCATACATTCCTTTTTTGTGTAGTCTTGTGAATCGTAAATCTTCCATTTTGTTAGTATCTTCAATTTTACATATACAGTCCCTAATAGTAGGTGGTAACTGAGATTTCCATCTCATTGGAATGCATGATTTAGCTGCATTTAATATATGATATACAACTGACGTTTTATATCCTCTCAGAGGGGGTATCCAAAACATGCAATAGAAACAGAGCTGGGTCCATTGGGATCTCAAGGTCCTTAAATTCATGTGCCAGTTCTCGGACAGCCTCCCAAAATTCTCTTAGTTTGGGGCAAGACCAAAAAATATGTAAGAGTGTTCCCAACTCCTCTCCACATCTCCAACAGCTATCTGAGACATGTGAATAGTATTTATGCAGAAGAGAGGGGACACGGTACCATCTTAACAAAATGTTATAATTGGTTTCTTGGGTTTTGGTACAAATAGGAATTTTCAATGCAAGATTATACATAGCCTGCTCCTGTTTCTGTGTAAATGTACGGTTCAAATCCCTTTCCCACTTATCTAAGCATGATAACCGTGCATTTTCTGAGTGGAACCTGTCCTGGTAAACTGCTGGTAAACCTGAACCGGTCCTGGTAAATTGCTGTATGGTCTTGGCCTCTGTGCTGCAGCTCTGTTCCAGGGTCTTGGCAATCTTCTTATAGCCTAGGCCATCTTTATGTAGAGCAACAATTATTTTTTCAGATCTTCAGCCATGAGGTGCCATGTTGAATTTCCAGTGACCAGTATGAGAGACTGAGAGCGATTACACCAAATTTAACGCACCTGCTCCCCATTCACACCTGAGACCTTGCAACACGAATGTGTCACATGACATTGGGGACGGAAAATGGCTAATTGGGCCCAATTTACATTACATTGATTGTAAATCGATTGATACAATTAAATTACATTGTAGAAAAGTGTAATTTCTTCAGTGTTGTCACATGAAAACATATAATAAAATATTTACAAAAATGTGAGGGGTCTACTCACTTTTGTGAGATACTGTGTATATATATATATATATATATATATATATATATATATATATATATAGTTTTGCCTTTTTTGTAAAAATATAGAAAATATGTTAACACGTTTATTTTTTTTACTATTTTTTCTCAATAAAATCAAAGGAAATAAAAATATATGTAACAATTGTTACCAAAGTTAAAGCCCTATCTGTCCTAAAAAACACAAAGTATAAGACAGTAAGGTAGACTACAAATGCTAAAAGGTATATTGTACAGTATGTGTAGAACTAATACATCGCACAAAATGAATATTCTGGGATTCAAAGAGATTTAGGCAACAAAAAAGGTCTGGGACTCAAGTGGTTACAAAACCAAATGCTCACCGAGCATATCAGAGTGGTGCACCATGAGCCATCTGATGTCACATTGCTTTACATGTGTATGGTTTAATTCTGCATTTCTTTACACATATTGTGTTTTTTTTTTTTTTTTTTTAATTGAATTATCAACCTTTATATTTATCACATGCTTATGGTGGATGTTTTTGTACAATTTTATATTTCATTTTATTTTGTAGGGGGCCCTGTATTATTATTTAAGTACAGTGGGTACGGAAAGTATTCAGACCCCCTTAAATTTTTCACTCTTTGTTATATTGCAGCCATTTGCTAAAATCATTTAGGTTCATTCTTCTTCCTCAAAAATGTACACATAGCACCCCATGCTGACAGAAAAACACAGAATTGTTGACATTGTTGCAGATTTATTAAAAAAGAAAAACTGAAATATCACATGGTCCTAAGTATTCAGACCCTTTGCTCAGTATTTAGTAGAAGCCCCCTTTTGATCTAATACAGCCAGGAGTCTTTTTGGGAAAGATGCAACAAGTCTTTCACACCTGGATTTGGGGATCCTCTGCCATTCCTCCTTGCAGATCCTCTCCAGTTCTGTCAGGTTGGATGGTAAACGTTGGTGGACAGCCATTTTTAGGTCTCTCCAGAGATGCTCAATTGGGTTTAAGTCAGGGCTCTGGCTGGGCCATTCAAGAACAGTCACGGAGTTGTTGTGAAGCCACTCCTTCGTTATTTTAGCTGTGTGCTTAAGGTCATTGTCTTGTTGGAAGGTAAACCTTCGGCCCAGTCTGAGGTCCAGAGCACTCTGGAGAAGGTTTTTGTCCAGGATATCCCTGTACTTGGCCGCATTCATCTTTCCCTCGATTGCAACCAGTCGTCCTGTCCCTGCAGCTGAAAAACACCCCCACAGCATGATGGTGCCACCACCATGCTTCACTGTTGGGACTGTATTGGACAGGTGATGAGCAGTGCATGGTTTTCTCCACACATACCGCTTAGAATTAAGGCCAAAAAGTTCTATTTTGGTCTCATCAGACCAGAGAATCTTATTTCTCACCATCTTGGAGTCCTTCAGGTGTTTTTTAGCAAACTCCATGCGGGCTTTCATGTGTCTTACACTGAGGAGAGGCTTCCGTCGGGCCACTCTGCCATAAAGCCCCGACTGGTGGAGGGCTGCAGTGATGGTTGACTTTCTACAACTTTCTCCCATCTCCTGACTGCATCTCTGGAGCTCAGCCACAGTGATCTTTGGGTTCTTCTTTACCTCTCTCACCAAGGCTCTTCTCCCCCGATAGCTCAGTTTGGCCGAACGGCCAGCTCTAGGAAGGGTTCTGGTCGTCCCAAACGTCTTCCATTTGAGGATTATGGAGGCCACTGTGCTCTTAGGAACCTTAAGTTCAGCAGAAATCTTTTTGTAACCTTGGCCAGATCTGTGCCTTGCCACAATTCTGTCTCTGAGCTCTTCAGGCAGTTCCTTTGACCTCATGATTCTCATTTGCTCTGACATGCATTGTGATCTGGAAGGTCTTATATAGACAGGTGTGTGGCTTTCCTAATCAAGTCCAATCAGTATAATCAAACACAGCTGGACTCAAATGAGGGTGTAGAACCATCTCAAGGATGATCAGAAGAAATGGAAAGCACCTGAGTTAAATATATGAGTGTCACAGCAAAGGGTCTAAATACTTAGGACCATGTGATATTTCAGTTTTTCTTTTCTAATAAATCTGCAACAATGTCAACAATTCTGTGTTTTTCTGTCAGTATGGGGTGCTATGTGTACATTCATGAGGAAGAAGAATGAACTTAAATGATTTTAGCAAATGGCTGCAATATAACAAAGAGTGAAAAATTTAAGGGGGTCTGAATACTTTCCGTACCCACTGTATATATTGTAGCATTTCAGGTATTTAAACAGCTGTTAAATGAATGCCTATGGATAAACTTCCAGTGCAGAAACATTTTGGTTTATTCTCCAAATAAAGAGGCTCCCAATTTTTCAGTTGAAACCGATGCTTAAGCTTTCCTCCACAGCCTTCCAAAAAGTAATTTGACAGCTACACAGACACTACACAGCTCTATTACTGCTTGTCAAGAACTTGAAGGTTCATGATGAAGCAGCTCTGGAACTCCGAGAGGGCACTTGGGAGTTGTTTGTAAGCTGGGCTGCTATTTTGCTGTACAGGACATGGCTGTGCACGGATGGACCATGGAGCAGCTGCCCCAGCTGTCTTACTATAGTTACATATAGTTACACAGGTGATGTAAACCATGTATCTGTTGCAGCAGTAATGACAATTGTAGAGCATTTAAAAATGTAATGTTAAAGTTAAACTTCAAGCATAAAAACTTAATTTAAATATATTGCTCAATCACCTCAAGTTATTTAAATCCAATTTTTGTGCACTACATACCTTTGCAAAAAAATTGCAGTGACATCATTACTGTGATGCATAACCTATATAGAAGAGCACACCTGTGGGAGTCTCCCAGTAGGTGCACACAGTACAGACTGCCTGCAGAGAACTACAGGAAGGCAGATACTAAGTAATTCTAATCCTTACATATGCATTTACCAGGGCTTAACAAATATGGTATCGCAGTATCGTCAGCACTAGCACCATTTGGCTCTATTTAAAAAGACATACACTAAGCATGGCCCTCTGCTGTTAGATCAGTTAGTAAAGGAGAGTAGTAGAAGCAGGTGAGATAAAGAAAACTGCTCCACCAGCAGTTTACCTGATGTGATCCTACAAAACTCTTTGCAGGATTTAAATTTGCTGTTCTTTTTTTCTTGTTTTTTTTTTTTTCCTTTTAGTTAGTGGTTTATACTTTGCAAAAATTAGCAGAAAAACAGCTTTAAAGAAAAATTAAGTGTTGACAAATCAGGCAGTCAAAATGACAATATTGAGTACGATAATCTGCAGGTCTAATTACAAGCTCAAAAGCTAACCCATGGTATGTATGTGAGCCGCTCAGGCTGCTAGAAAGTGTAGTCCTGTGTCTGCTGCTGTCTGGCTGGGAAGGAGCCCCCCCAAGCTCCAGAAATTGACGGAAAAGAGCAGAAGATCCTGGGAGCCGCACATCAGAACAAGGCCTGCTGTGTGTAGACAAGTGGCAGTCTCAGCCTGGACCCCCACCAGGCCACACACAGCTGGTCTTGTTCTGAAGTGCGGCTCTCAGGATCTTCTGCTCTTATCTGCAACCTCAAAAGCTGATCTAAAAAAAGAAAAACTCCAGACCACCATGCCAATACAGAGCTGGGTAATCGGATTTCTTGATCCTCCATTTTAGTGTGGCATTTGCATATTAGTAGCCTGTATATCAAACCTCCCGACCAAGCTTATCCTAGCCTGCATCTTCTGCTATGGCACCAGGATATGCATGTAGAAAGACCTTAGCAGACCTCTAACATCATAGCTCATAATTAGACCTAAATCATTGAAAGAACTGAGTATAGTGTTTACTGTCTCTACCCTCCTACCTACTATGCCCAATACTAAATTACAGGTATAGTTTAGGACGATAAATTTATTAAAATATATGCATTTAAATTCCAACAGTTTTTAAATAATTCTAGTAAAGTCGTTGTAAAACACTCTGCAACCAGAGTTTTATTTGATTTTTCTTTTTTTACTTTCAATAGGCCTTTATTGAGTTTTGTAAGAAAAAACAAGCATGTGAGCATAGAAAAGCAACAATGCTTAAATATTCAGAAAACCAACATTGTAGCAGTAATGCACATACAAAATCAGAACAAACATTTGAAACCTCCCAACAAAATGGAGGTTCTTGAGCAAACATAGATAAACTAGAGAAAACACAGTCAAGAATCGGTGTATGATGACCATAAATGTGGATAAAGATACTGAAGAAAAATTAAAAGGTAGGTAGGAAGTATGTAGGTTTACCTTTAAGTCGCAATGGACTAACATTAGTAATCAAGTAAAACAGGATTCATGATACCACTCTAACCAATGTTTCCAGATGGTTAAGGCTAAATGATATTTCCCATTGGAAGTAGCAAAGAGCAGTTCGTAGTTGGCATGAACATGTGTCGTTCATATAGAATGTTAGGCTCGTTCCAGTGTTTGGTTAATGTAAGGCGAGCCGCTAGAAAAATAGGACTCACCAAATTTCTAAGGTTAGGAGGAACCATGTCAATGTCCAATGAGAATAGTGCCAAGCCTGGGGTCATAGGGATGGTTAACTGCGCTACTTGGGTTATAAGATCAAAAACTGGAGGCCATATTTTTCTTTTTTAAACTTCACCAAATAGGTTTTGAGATTAAACTGTATTATATGCATTTCTCTGTTTTCTGTGCTAAATAGAGTGGGGGGGATTTACCAAAACTGGAGCGTGCAAAATCTGGTGAAGCTCTGCATAAAAACCAATCAGCTTCCAGGTTTTATTTTCAAAGCTTAAAGCAGAGTTCCACCCAAAAGTGGAACTTACACTTATCTGACTCCTCACCCACTCCGGTGCCACATTTGGCACCTTTCGGGAGGGGGGGGGGGACCTGTTTTTGACAGGTACCTTGTCCCCACATTCGTCGGACCTCACAGAGGCGAGATACGTCAGCAGTTCAGCCCTCTCCTCCCCCCTTCTCCTTCCCTGACCTTTCAGGAGGGGGGGGGGGGGGATGAGGGGGTAGTGGCTACCTGTTTTTGACAGGTACCCTGTCCCCACATTCGTCGGACCTTGCTGAGGCGAGATACATCAGCAATTCGGGCCCCCTCCTCCCCCCTTTTCCTTTCCTTGCTGCTGGGCCAGTAAGAAAGAGTAGCGCATGCGCAGTAGGGAACCGACTGTGAACCTGCAAGGCTTCACTGCCGGGTTCCCTTACTGGCAATAGCGACGGCAGCACCTGACAGCCAATGGAAACATCGTATGGGGTGCCGACATCGCTGGATTCCAGGACAGGTAAGTGTCCTATTATTTTTTGGAGGGGGGGCAGAATCCCGCTTTAATTGAACAAGCTGAAGTTAGAAGCTAATTAGCTGCCATGCACAGCTGCACCAGATTCTAAGTACCTCAGTTTTAGTAATGGGTCATACACACTATACAATTGTCTTTAGATTTTCTTCCTTTAGATTTACCAAAACCATATAATATGAGGTCAACCTAAACACTTTCAATTTGTATGCAGTCAGTCAGGCCCTTGCACTACATAGTTGAAGGTAAATCTAAGAGAATCTAACAACAAAAGTTGTATAGTGTGTATCCAGCATAAATCTCCACCAGTGTGTACAAACCAGAAAAGAGCAGATAGAAATAAATAATTAAAATTTTTGTTTTTAGTTTTTAGTGTTCCTTGTTTTGGAGCTTTTCTTTACCAATTAACATTGATTTGTCATAAAATATCCAAATGTTAGCCTAGGAGGTTAATTGAAATACATTGTACGTTACCTGTAACTCTTCGTACATTTGCAGCACTTTCTGCTTCAGCAAATTTCGTGCATTTTTCTCTTGATCCCTGTGCTGTAAAACCTCTTCCCTTAGCTGCCTGAATTGTCGGATCTCCTCTGCTTTTTGCAATGCTTGCTGCTCAATGACACACTCATCTCTTAAAGTTGGTTCTGGCTTTGTTTTTCTGAAATAGGAGAAGGAATTTAATTTTGTACAGAATGTAATAAAACAATGCTTACACAAACAGCCAGACATATTGCAAATGAAACAGCAAGATCCATGAGGGTGGAGAGAACCTTGGCTATCACCTATTACAAATGTACTGTAGTAGGCTATAGTAGTAGTCTGCAGAAAGTATAAAAGGAGTTCTGATGTTTTAGGCTTCACTGACTCTATATACACTCATTGGCCACTTAATTAGGTACACCTGTTCAATTGCTTGGTAACACAAATTTCTAATCAGCCAATCACATGGCAGCAACCTAGGCATTTAGACATGGCGAAGACAACTTTCTGAAGTTCAAACTGAGCATCAGAATGGCGAAGAAAGGGGTTTTTAGTGACTTTGAACATGATATGGTGGTTGGTACCAGAGGGGCTGGCCTAAGTATTTCAAAAACTTCTGATCTACTGGGATTTTCACACAGAACCATGACTAAGGTTTACAGGGAATGGTCCATAAAAGAGAAAATATCCAGTGAGCGGCAGTTTTGTGGACGAAATGCCTTGTTGATGTCAGTGGTCAAAGAAGAATGGGCAGACTGGTTGTATGTTTCAGGTCTGTAATGCCCTAACTAGTGAAGCCAGGATCTACATGACTCAAACGATTGATGGCTCTTCCCCTGTATCTTTCATAACCAGTCAGGCATGCCCCCCCCCCTATAATTCTACATAGCATTCTTTCATAAAAAAACTATGAGGTAGTGAGGTAGTGAGGTAGTGTGGAGGCTGCAATACTGACTTCTCTTCTCAAAACACTAGCTATACAACCTGGTTGTCCAGCTGAGCCAATAGCTTAACTGCTTTGTGCTTGGAAAAAGTATGCAAACCAGGCGTTTATGGACCTTTCTTATTGGTATGCTGAGACACTTGTAAAAAGTATGCAGACCGGCCATGTACAGACATTTCTGATTGGCATGCTTACTCAAGGTTGGTGAAGCTGAGGACAGTCAAGCAATTGGCATTTTCAAAAAGATTTTATCATTGAATGCCTATGTATTTCTCTTAGTACAGGTTCCCTTTCATGTAATTAATATTACAAAGTGTGTTAATTCTTTAGAAACATTGAGGGGGATTAACAAAGAGTGGTGCAAGCACAAGCTTTCATGACTCTTCTAAACATAAAAACATGGAGTGATCTGTTCTCTGTATTGCCGTGTCTGTGACAGGCAGCACAGAGAACAGAGACCAGGATCTGTATGCTCTGATCTCTCTGACGTCCCTGCCCCCACCCAAATCAGAGCAAGAGGTTAGAAGGAGGCTTGTTAACCCTTCAAGCTCTGCTCGTGTAGGGCGACCACTGCACAGGCAGAGAGAGGGACATGAGCTGTCTACTGACAGCTTACATCCTTACAGGTCATACCAAGTTGGAATCTGTGGCGCAAGCCACTTTTGACAGTTTCCTGCTCCATTATAATGATGCAGAGAGTTTAGTTATTTCCCCAGCTTGTCTTTAGTAAAGTTTGAAAATAAATATGTACATTGAACATCCATATGTATTGATCACTATATACACTTTGCTTCCTTCTTACCAGTGCAGTACAGCTATGATACCTTCATACAGGGCTTTTTCTCTCATAAAATAGGTGCAGGGACTACACCACGACCCCTCAAAACCCCCTCCCCCCACACACACATCTTCCAAACTGCATCAAATAGTGGGTGTGGTCAAGTTTCACTGACAGTGAGAGGGTCTTAAAGGGGTATTAAATACCAGTAGTGCATTACATACAGACTGCAGAGTTCAGGGGTGCGCACACACAGAGTGCAGAGTTCAGCCTTCTTCCACAGCTGCTTGCCTGTGCAGTCCCTAACCACATCTCACTGTAACCCCTCCCCAGCTCTGACCTTTGCATGCAACCCCCCTCCAGACTGCCCGCATATCCCCCCCTTCCTTTAAAGCTCTACCATCTTCCACCTTACTTGCTGAAGCACCCAGCCGGCTCTTATTCCTCCCCCCACACAGTAGGTAGCTCCACCTCTCTCACCTGCAGGGAGATCATCCAGTGGAGGTGTTGGTATCCACACTGCATCCTGGGCACCTGCATCTCCCTTGTCCCCATTCTGCACTCAGTGGGAGCCATTAAGGTGATCAGATCTATGGCAGCCATTAGGAGACAAGCTGTCACTTGTAAGCACAAAAGCTGGATTTCTGTGAAGTGATGAGCAGGGAGCAGAAGGCCAAAGTCAGAGGTGGTGGAACTAAGTTCCACAAAGTTCCAGCTGAAAAATGTCCTACCTTTATAATTATTTTATCTCACTACAGGTCTACTAGACACAGTGTGTGTTTCCAACCAAGAGACTTACAAGGCTCCTGGAAGTTGAAGACCATTGGATCTTTTTCCTAGGCTTAAGATAACACGATGGAGCTTGGATTTAGTCATTCTTTCATGATAAAAAGTTGTTTTTAACCCAGATAATACTGTGAGTTAATTATACTAACCTGTGACCTAGTGATTTTTGTAAAGTGGGATTTTTAATTATAGCTCCACGTTTTTGGTTTCTTAGGGTGAGTACTATTTGCACACTGCATTTATAGCTGAAGTCCTGGCATAAAAAAAAAAAAAGTTGTTCCTGCAGTGGGGCTGTTAACTACTCATTTTTGTCTAGGGGAGAGATGAAGGGAGATATACTTACCTGATGCTAAAATTCTCCCCATACAAGACTGGTCCCTGTAGCTCCTGCACCCCCGCGCTCTAGCAAGTCCAAGCACAATATTTTCTACGCACACATTCAAGAAAATGGCAATTCAGTAATGCTGGATGCTGTAAGAACCATAGACTGGAAACCATGGATGATCAAAGTAAAGTAAATATCATCACACCAAGGATTCCTCAAAAGGGATTTATTTTTGTGGTCACATGATAAACATACAGCAAAGTTTTGGATCCACTTAGGGTCCCTTCGTCAGGCAAGTGTCATCCGCACTCTAGCAGTCTTGAGTGATGGACAGTTCCTGACGTCATCAAGCCAAGCACAGGCTCCAAAGACCTGTCCTGGACATGAGGATGAAAGGAACAGCAATGGAGCAGAGGATCAGATGAGTATACGCCATTCTACCATAGCCTGGACAAAACAAGCTCCTAACTCTTGCAGTGTGGGCAAAGCCCCACTGCAAGGGAAACCTTTTTTTTGCTTGGAGTGGGCTTTAACTACCTACATTCTTTCCCCTTTCTAGGTCTGAGAATATCCGTTTTTAGAATACTTATTACTAGGGATGCACTGATACCATTTTTTTTTTACAACGATTAAGAGTACCGATACTTTTTTTTAGTGCTGTCCGATACCAATTACCGATACCTACCCCAACTATCTTGTTTAGACTTCAGCTGTCAGCAATGGTACAAAGCATTGCAAAGTTATTGACAAATTAAATACATTTTTTTTTTTTACATTTTGCACTTTTTTCATTGTGAAACGTGTAAATATATGTTAAAGGTGTAAAAATATTAACGAACAAAGCAAACAAAAAAAAAGTTTTACTACTTTATAAAAAAGAAGTGAACAAAAAAAATCAGCAGGGAAATAATAATTAAATGGAGGAGAATAAGGAGTTAATTAGGGCTGATTAGAGTATACTTAAGGGTTAATAAAGGGTTAAAAAGAGGTACATTTTATAAAAAAAACACTCAAAAAAATGTTTTTTTACTTGACAGGTTGCTTTAAACTGACTTTATCTGCAGATCAAAGTTCCTCCCTTTGATCTGTAAATGAAGAAACACAAAGATACAAAAATGAACAATAATTATTTTTATCTTAGTGTTTAAGACCCCATTCACACTAGCACGACTTGTCAGGCAACTTGGTCGCCTGACAAGTCGCGGTGGGTCGCTCGCCATTGATTAGCACAGGACCCGTTCTAATAGGGGCGACACAAGTCGCTCCGATTTAGAAAAAGGGTCCTGTACTACTTTGGGGCGACCTGGAGGTGACTTGCATTGACTTCAATGATATGAAGTCCGTGCAAGTCGCGCCGCGACTTCACAGGTCGCCCCATCAAGTCGTGTCGCCCCTGTCTGAACGGGGTCTTAGCGGCTGCGCAATGTTATTGATAAACATTGCCCGGCTGCTTTTTTTTTTAACAGCTCCAATTGCAGGACTTCTTTAACACTTTAGCTCTCAACAGGAGACACCCACTGACAGCTGAACAAAGTCATCAGTTGTTAAGGACGCAGTGGCCCCGCTCCTCAACAACTGATAATCGTCGGCTTTTCTTTTTGCATTTCAGCTGTCAGTGGGGAAATCCCGCTGACTGCTGAAAGAACCAAGCCTGAAAATATAATTTTCTGGTATCGGTGCATTTGCACGAGTACCGATACTGGTGAAAATGCTTAGTATCATCACCAATACCAAATACTGGTATCAGTATCGGTGCAATCGTACTTATCACAGCTCTGTAGCAGTAGATTTATCAGTTGTTACCATTCTTAGGATGAAAAACACAAAGCCAAAGATCATAAATTACTGTTTTTTTATTTAAGGTGTATATATAATTTATATAACTTACCTGATAAAAGGTGTTAAATCAAAGTGTTCTTGTTTATTGAGAGCAAGTGGATTTGACAACACATTCTCCTGTGCTTTTGAAATCGGCAGCACTGCAAATAATTTAAAGTAGAATATTTTACAATGTTTGACACTTGACACAAGGTACTAAAAAATAAAAGGTTTTAAACAATTATAGACTGCTAATAATATTATTCCACACATTTATTAAATTGATTATATATTATAAATTATTATATAGAAATGTAAAAGTTTGCAAGTCTGGTACCCCAGGGCATCATAACACATGGGTACTAAGGTAAGAGGGACATTTATAATGGAAAGCAGATAACTCATTCTTCTGTACTATGCAGATTGCGGCCTGTATTTTACAGGACATTCATAAAATACAGGCTATGGTTGGTAATGTGACTTTGACATGTTGCTGTGCTTTTTAAATGTGTTCTTTTTAGGAAGTGGTATGATCACGATAACCCCATAGAAATTCTTTCATTTTTGGATCAGCCTTGTTTTATTGTTTTTAGTCAAATTTTTTTTTACTTAACTCACCCCTAAGAGTTGATTTACTTCATGCAGAGCTGAATGTGAACTCACATTTTGTGTTGATAGCACAGTTACTATTTGCTTTACTAGGTGTCCCAAAACTTCTACCCAGAGCAGCTATTGTTGAGCAGATGAACAATCTTATTTTATACAACAGCAGCACATGATGTATTCTTTGCAAAATTCATTTTCACCACATTCAACAAGCTATGGGGCAAATTCCCTTGCAAAGGGAACTTAGCCTTGGGGGGCATGTTTTGAGGTGGACTTTAGCAGATGTGTTCCTGTGGAGCTCCTGTCATTCTTTCACCATCCTCGGCTGCCTGTTCTTTCTGAGCCCACTCTGCTCTCTCTGCCCTGTCACGGGAGCTTCCCCTGCTTCTCAACGTTCCACCGATGCCTTCCAAACAGCGCTCAGCTGCCTCTCAGCCTCACACAGGGCCATCCACGGCCATGGCTTTTGCTGTAGCTCCACGTGCTGATGCCATCTTAATCAAGCAGCTCCAGGCACTGCTTACAGTCACGGAGGAAGGTGCACCTTCATCAGCCTCTGCCCCCTCACTGTCTCAGCCTCCAGTGGGTGATACCAGTGTCATTTTAGCTGCTAATGAAAGCAGCAAGACGTCACTTTTAGTCAGAATCCATCACCTAGCAGAGGAGTCTAATCTCATCCGTAATGATCTGGATAAAATCAGAGGCTGCCTCTCAGAGTCTGAGGCCCTGGTCTTGGCGGTGGAGGATCGCACAGGACAGCATGCAGGCAGGATCTCTGAGCTACAACAAACAGTAAAATTCCTGGACGCCACCGAAAATCATTTGAGGCGCAACAATGTCAGAGCCCTGGGTATTCCTGAGGGTGCAGAAAGGGACTGCCCGGCAGACTTTGCAGAAGCCTTGCTTAAAGAGCTTTTAGGCTTTGAAGAGGTCTCCCCCACGTATGGAGTTGAGTGAGCTCATCGAGTACCGATGGACTGCCCCATTGCAGGGGCTCCCCCTCGCCCTTAACTTATGGAGACCGTGATTGTATACTTTCCGAGGCCAGGAAGTACCAGAACCTGCGACACAACAATGCGTTTATCATGGTTTTCCCCAATTTCTCAGCAGAAATAATCGCCAGATCTTTACAGATGTTCGTCGCCAACTACGAGACCGCAACATCAAGTATGGGATGCTCTATCAGATCTGCCTCCGGGTCCAGCACAAAGGCACTACAAAATTCTTTGATATACCAGAGGAAGCGGATACCTGGCTTAACATGTTGCAATAAATAAATCTGCTCCTTTGTCAGTGATGCTGAAAGTCAGTTCTTTAAAGTTTGTTCTCCTGTATATGGAAAGGTACTGTTATGTTTTGCTTTTTTTTTTTCTTGTTCTTTCTTACCATTACCAACTGTCCTACAGATGTCCTAATTTCGACCTGTGGATGCCAAATACTTAGCCCCCTATTGTGCTGGAGGACTTAGAACTCAGCCGGGAAGCCCAGGTGTCATCTGCTCACCTAGGTAAGAGGGCTATACCACTGCTTAGCAGTCTGAGACATAGCCTGGCAAGGTACCCTACCCTATTTTCTCTTGTGCCAGTTTTGCCCTCATCCCTCTCTAGCCACAAGCTCTTATCCATTAGGGAGCAGTCGATAAGTAACTCTATACTGACAGTATGCAAGAAATCTCTACCCCCACTCCCACTGGCTCTCCTTGGTGAAAAAAGAAGGTTGCTACTAGAAATGTAGAACTGGTCCCTACTTGGACCACACTGTTAAAGCAATTACACTATTGTTATGGGATCTAAACTGAACTACTTGACTGTTGGAAAATATGGTCAGTAGGGTGTTTCTAATTGTGTTAACTGTAGGAATATGTGCTTCAAGCTTACTGTGATTATTTGGATATTTTCTGACTCATTATAATATCCTGTAGTCAGGGTCCTCAAAGGACTTACCCTTTTTTTCTCCCTTGGGACAACTACTCCGCTTCCATGTTGTTCTCCTGTTTTGGTCACTTCTATCCTTTTTAAGTCATGACCTTAAAACTAATCTCATGGAAAGTTAGGGGTCTCAATGACAAGTTTAAGAGGGCACTACAGCTCAAGTATCTGAACCGTCACAGACCCCACGTGTTGTTCCTCCAAGAAACACACTTGGTAGGCAACAAACTCCTGGCACTACATAGGCTGTCCAACAATCTTTCCATGCTACCTATTCAGACTATACCAGGAGTGTTGCTACCCTCCTGAATAAATCTCTAGCTTATAAAATGCTACACATTATCACTGACCCACAAGAAAGATATATTGTTTTGTTATTAGAAATTAAAGTGTTGGTTATTGCTTTTGTAGGTAGGCAACAAACTCCTGGCACTACAAAGGCCATCCAATAGTCTTTAGACACCACCTATTCAGACTATGCCAAAGGTGTGGCTATCCTCCTGAATAAATCTCTAGCTATCACTAGAAAGATATATTGTTTTGTTATTAGAAATTAAAGCGTTGTTTATTGCTTTTGTCAATGTGTATACCCACCCCCTCCCTTTAACCAAAAGGTCCTGTACACCATATATTATTAATATTATTATACAGGATTTATATAGCGCCAACAGTTTGTGCAGTGCTTTACAACATGAGGGCAGACAACACAGTTACAATACAAATCAATACAGGAGGAATCAAAGGGCCCTGCTTGTTAGAGCTTACCATATCTGATAAATTGGCACCTTTCAATTTTTCACTCCCTCATGGACCCCAGCTTGATTCTTCCAATCTTGCACCTTGAGGGTGCATCCCCCTGATTTACCGCAATGTGCTCAGGCCACATTACACAGATTACACAGAGCTCTTTCGTTAGAAACACCCAAGGGTCAGGGCATATTCCGGTTTCTCCTCTACACACAAATCTGGTTCTCGTATTGATCTGACTGTTGGTAATACACGTGCTATAGCAATGATGGCTCAGCTGCACCCCCAATGGTGTGGGACGCTTTTAAAGCATATATACGTGGAGAGTATACAATATCTCACAAAAATGAGTACACTCCTCACATTTTTGTAAATATTTTATTACATCTTTTCATGTGACAACACTGAAGAAATGACACTTTGCTACAATGTAAAGTAGTGAGTGTACAGCTTGTATAACAGTGTCAATCTGCTGTCCCCTCAGAATAACTCAACACAGCCATTAATGTCTAAACCACTGGTAACAAAAGTGAGTACACCCCTAGGTGAACATGCCCAAATTGGGCCAAATTAGCCATTTTCCCTCCCTGGTGTCATGTGACTTGTTAGTGTTACAAGGTCTCAGGTGTGAATGGGGAGCAAGTGTGTTACATTTGGTGTTAATCGCTCTTATTCTCCCATACTGGTCACTGGAAGTTCAACATGGCACCTCATGGCAAAGAACTCTCTTAGGATCTGAAAAAAAAGAATTGTTGCTCTACATAAAGATGGCCTAGGCTATAAGAAGATTGCCATGACCCTGAAACTGAGCTGAAGCACGGTGGCCAAAACCATACAGTGGTTTAACTGGACAGGTTCCACTCAGAACAGGCCTCGCCATGGTCGACCAAAGAAGTTGAGTGCACATGCTCAGCATCATATCCAGAGGTTGTCTTTGGGAAATAGACGTATGAGTGCTGCCAGAATTGCTGCAGAGGTTGAAGGGGTGGGGGGTCAGTATGTCAGTGTTTAGACCATACACCCCACACTGCATCAAATTGGTCTGCATGGCTGTCGTCCCAGAAAAGCCTCTTCTAAAGATGATGCACAAGAAAGCCTGCAAACAAAACAAGAAGACTAAGGACATGGATTACTGGAACCATGTCCTGTGGTCTGATGAGACCAAGGTAAATTAATTTGGTACAGATAGTGTCAAGCATGTGTGGTGGCAACCAGGTGAGGAGTACAAAGACAAGTGTGTCTTGCCTACAGTCAAGCATGGTGGTGGGAGTGTCACAGTCCGGGACTGCATGAGTGCTGCCAGCACTGGGGAGCTACAGTTCATTGAGGGAACCATAAATGCCAACATGTACTGTGACATACTGAAGCAGAGCATGATCCCCTCCCTGCAAAGAATGGGCCGCAAAGCATTATTCCAACATGATAACCCCAAACACACCTCCAAGATTACCACTGCCTTGCTAAAGAAGCTGAGGGTAAAGGTGATGGACTGGCCAAGTATGTCTCCAGACCTAAACCCTATTGAGCATCTGTGGAGCATCCTCAAACAGAAGGTGGAGGAGCGCAAGGTCTCTAACATCCACCAGCTCTGTGATGTTGTCATGGAGGAGTGGAAGAGGAATCCAGTGGCAACCTGTAAAGCTCTGGTGAACTCCATGCCCAAGAGGGTTAATGCAGTGCTGGAAAATAATGCTGGCCGCACAAAATATTGACAATTTGGGCCCAATTTGTACATTGTCACTTGGGGGTGTATTCACTTTTCACACCTCAGATCACCCCTACTCCACAATGTACACAGACTATACTGAAACTTAGACAAGAACTAAGGCTACTTTTGTTAAATAAACAGGAATATCATCTGAAGGTCCTTAAAGCTAAAGAATATGGTCTGGGAAATAGGGTGGGGCGCTGATTAGCTAAAAAAGTGAAGGCTAAACAACTTGGTAATAACATAGAAGCACTTCTTCACCCTCACACACATAACAGGTTAACAAACCCTAGAGATATTGCCAACGCTTTTGCACATTATTATCAGTCATTATATGATCTTCAAAAGGATACAATTATTCCCCAAACTACTACAGAGATTATTTCAAACTATTTGGCAAAGATTTCGTTACCTAATCTTACAAATGTTATTGCTTAAATTCCACTTCCACTGTGTGTAGCATATCGATTGAATGGATTGGCCACTATAGAATAATTTCAAAGTGCATATGGCCACCTTTTAGCTATTAGAAACTGACAGAAGCTGGACGTTAGAGTCTTTGAGAATAAATTACTATAAACTAAAGTTTGTCTTGGTTTCTACATGTTCTCACTGCCCATCTTAGGCAGGAAGAAATTTGCACCATTTCCCCATCAACACCGACAGTGCTGACAGAGGAAATCCTCCTGCCAAGCAATTGTCTGCTCCTGGTGGGCAGGGGCGGGTAGGGGAAGCCGTCCCTGCCGGGAGAAGACAGTGATTATTGCTAGCGGCTATAGCAGTCGCTTGCGATAATCGCAAGTGAATCAGGCAGGCTGGGTATACCCTAGTTGATCTATCGACAAAAGATCTGAACATACGTAGCTATAATTCACCATTGGCATCAGAGAGTGGATAGATGTGTATTCACAATCCAACTATTTTACAATACTTCAGGCCTAATCAGGGATTCTGGGGTTAATTTACTAAAGTTCAAATTTATTTTTTTTTTGTATTATTTTTTTTGATTTTTTAAAAGAGTAAGATACAAAGCAGAGCCTAATGGGCATACCCAGGTTCAAAACATAGACATGAACACAGCTAAGAACAAACAATAACACTAATGCCTAAACTATCACAAAAAAAAAAAAAAAACACCTGAAAACATTAGTGTGCTCCAGAAAACCTTGTGGACACCTGCAAAATGTCAGGAAAAAAAAAAAGGAAGGGTGTGGCCCATACTGTATGTTTCACTCATATCACAAATTCAGGGTATAGGCTACTTAGTCAGAAAGAATTAGATCAAAACATTTTAAATTTTTGGTATTTAACTCCCACTAAACCATCCAAATTTTACCCCTTAGCTCCAGCATTATGTTGGAGAGAGTGTGGTGAACAAGGGACGCTATTCCATATACTTTGGGAGTGTAAATCGATTAGAGCATTTTGGAATAAAAATATTCTCTATGATCTCAGAAGTTGTGGAAAAAAACATAATTCCAAGTCCTGAGATGGTGATCTTGCATCTAAATGTCCATGAGATACCTATAAAGTACATCTTTTATTAGCGGCAAAACTTTTAATCACAAGAAGATGGAAATCTCAGGAGATACCATCTCCATCTGATATTGTTATATTACTTAATCAGCAATGTAAGATGGAAAAAAATGGCTACTATAAGTTCAGCGAAGAAAATATTTGTAGCTAGATGGTATCCATGGTTAAATAATCTAAGATGTATGGTAACAATGGATTAGATATGGTACGTGTGTTTGGCTAGCAGTAATGAATTTATTGATCATGAGGTAAAACGTGAATGTGCTATGGGGAACAGGTCTCTTCTTTATTATAAGATTGATGTTTAGTGACGATAGATTGAAGATAATGAGCAAATATATATATGTGGAAACCCCATTGGTTGACTGTTAAACCAAGTTGGATGGAAGGTTCCCCCTTTTCTATTTCTCTCCCCGTCACTTTCTCCCTCTCCCCCCCCCCCTTTTTTTTTTTGTTTTGTTAGTTTGCTTGTAGGTAAAATGCCATGATCAATAATTTTATTGCAACATTTTGTGTTGATACTTCGTTGTTTTGTTTTTCTATGTGTATTATTATTTTGTGGAAAATTACAATAAAAGAGATATTGAAAGAGAAAACATGGTCTATCTAGCACAATACTAGACAAAGAGATGTACACATAGGATGCAGTTATGTCCATTTTTAGGAATAGTTAGTGTTAGGCTTTACTATTACTTTATTATCACTGAAGCATTGTTATGTGTCAGTGGAATTCCTCCACTTCTGTCTCTACCCAATGTTCATTATAATGGAAAATTGTTATCATACTTACCGTAATTTTCCTTTCCTGGCCTATCCTCACGTCAGCACACAATGGGTTAACACCTCCTCTGGAGCCCACAGGACCACCTCTTCCTAGCTAAATAAAAGACAGCCCCTCCCCCAGCTGAAGTGTTCGATAACCTAGCCTGCGACAGGCCACTAGGGAGGGAGTCTTGTGCTGACGTGAGGATAGGCCAGGAAAGGAAAATTACGGTAAGTATGATAACAATTTTCCATTTTCCTGGCCTACCTCACGTCAGCACACAATGGGATATACCCAAGCTTAATATAGGGCGGGATAGAACACATGAAAAGAGACACTCAAAGAAAAGTTGTTAAAGCCAAAAAGAATGAATCCCTCTAGTCCCAAACTTGCTGATCGCACATCTCGTTTGTAGGGTTGAAGGCCGCACAAGAATTTCAAGCTAGCTGCCTTACAATGACCTTCCAAGAAATCCTGGCACAATTGCCCCAAAGGCTACCGCCCCTCTTGTCAAATAAGCTTGTAACTATTTCAGAGCAGAAAAGCGTACTTCCAGCATGCCAATGTAATCACCCTAGAAGTCCATCAGTGGATGACTCTTGAGGACCTGATGGCTAAATGAGAAGAATTGTCCACTTTCCTCTTTGACCAAGTACACAGCAACTTGCCCATGTGTAAGGAACTGAAGTCTTTCTGCTGTGCATCCAGTGACTCTTGTGTGAAACTCAAAGGGACTACTTCCCAGTTTTGCTGGAAACTGGATCTCACTTTAAAATTGAACTCTGGAGATAAACTTAGTATCACTCTTTCTGGTAAAAAAGGAAGGACACAAAGGGCCCCTGCAGGAAAAGTGTTGCAATTGTCAAACCTCCTTCTGTCTGAAGTAGTTACTGGCAGAAGAACTTGTTTTTCTGTAAAGGAATTTTGATGGAATTGAAATTATTGGAGCAACGGGCGCCCTAGTGCTCTCAGATCCAAGCCTAAGTCCTACAGATGGAACAAGGATCTCCTTCAAGGTATGTATACTGTAGATTGTCTCCTGCAAAAGCATCTGGTAACTGGCTCTTCCACCAGTTTGAAGCCTGTGAAAGATAAGGTAAAGAATTGTACCTTAAATGGAGTTGTATGCCAGACCAACCTCTAGCGCTGACTGTAAAATGCCCAGGATATTGGCTAGAGCAGGGAACACAGGAGCGAAAGCTCTTGCTGAGCAAACAAAACAAACATTTCATATCCTCTCATATGTAGTATTTAGGGTCAGTACTCTGGACCCCCAAGGTCTGAGCAAGCTTGGATGAGAATCCCTGCACCTCTAGTCTGGCCTATTCTATAGCCAGGCTGTTAAAGTAGTCCCATTGGATTAGGTTGCTGTCACTGACCTTGCCAAAAAGATTTAATTTGACCAGAAATGGGTTTGGTGGTGCTGATGACATCTGGGGAACAGTCTAAGTCAAGGCCTTCTCGGTAGGTGGAAGTGACTTATATGGCATGGACTTGTCCTGTCCAAATTTTTAGAAGCATATATATATATTCAAGGACATCAGCAAGAGACAAAGATCAAACACAAAATTCCATGGCACTGTGAACCTATCTTATATGACAGAGCCTTTGCATTGGTATCCTGTTGCAAATGTCCGAAGCTGCATGTTCAATGGAGTCTCCCTGTGAACTACTGCTGGAAAGCCTTATTTGCCAATATTGGTTTGAGGCACTTGTTGAAAAATCTTTTGCCTAACCAAACCACTGGTTGATTTTGCTTTCCTGGCAAGAAGGCCACCGTTAACGAACTGTTAGTGGTTCTCTGCCCAGCAAAATTATTCTGTTGCAAGATGTAACAGGAAAAGGCTTCTGGCGTCCCCTGGGAAGAATCTAGGCTACTGCTGTCTTGTTGTCAACCAACTTCACTCAGGCCCCTTTAAAGTAGATACTGAAAGGCTTGCAATGCTAGAAAAGGTTACCTTCAGTTCCAGATAATTGGGGAGTCTGCATTCCATTGGTTTATTCAGATTGTGTACTCCTCAGCCCCAAAGGCTGGGATCTGCCATCAGAATCATCCTATCTCCTGGGCTGAGAGGCATGCCCTGAAAGTACAGTAGCGATGTCCAAATTTTCAGTTCTTGCTGAATTTGTATAGGCACAAAGATTTTCTGATCCATAGACAGCCCAGCTTATAGACTAAAGAAGGTAAATTAAAAATGACCTCATGTGCCACCTGGCCCAAGGTACCACCGCTGCCAACAAGATTTTCAAACGATTCTTGGGGCTGTGCCACTTCTGTAAAGGGCAAAGACCTGAACTGGAAGGGACATCTGGCCACCGCAATTTCCACATGCCTCTGGAGCGCGGCCTTGATCTGCACCTGAGAGTATGAGTCGGCAGGTCAATTAACACTAACTGGTCTTCCAGCTGAACTATCCCTGTGACTGTCTGCATGGCCTCTATCTTGAGCCTCTTGGTGTGTGTGTGTTTGTGTGTACACACATTCGATTCCTTAAAACTGAAAACGACCAGAAGGCTCCTGCCTTAAGTACTAGAAAAACCAAGGAGAAAAGCACCCAAAAGGATTCTATGTCTTTGGCATCCCTGGCATGATGGTCTTGTAGCAGTATAAATTCTTAAACACAATCTTGCAAACCAAAAATTCTCTCTTTTGAGATCTGTTGGTCATAAATGAAATTGATTCAGTGGTCAATGTTGGAATCTTCCATTGTACTCCCACTTAACTGTCTTCTGGACCCACCGGTCTTTAAGGATTGTTGTCCAAACCCTCCAGAAGGAAGCTACAATCATCAACTTCACTCAGGCCTCCTGGCCCCAACTGGGAAAGACTATCTGAGCCCACCTTCAAAAAGGCATTTCAGCCATCTTAGCAACTTGCGCTGGACTTTCATTAAAGAGTAACTGAGACACCTCCACTGTGATCTGTTAAATCTACGGCCTGTCCTATAAGACTTGGTCACCTGCACCCTTCTGAAATTCAATAGGCTTGAGTCAATGATGGCTGCCTTCTCATACTAGTCTGTGGCCACATTCCCGTCTTTTCTTCCGGTCATTCACTTAATTGCGTTGTTCAGTGTTTGCCCAAACAACTTCCCACTATAGAATGTGTTGAAGGCTTGTGTGGACTTTATATCTGCCCTCCAGTGAGGTAATCACAATGCTCTCATGGGTGTGGCAGAGTGTGCCAGGCTTGTACTAAGTCTATCCACGCATCAACCAGAAGCCATCTGCCAGGTTCAACTCTTCCAGAAACCGTGCCAAACCTTGCTGGTTGACAGGAAAAACGGTCACTGTATAGATTCTCTACAAGCATGATTGCCAGATCACCACAACTTCTGCATTCCAGATGTGTTTCTGCATAAGTGTTTTTGATGCAGTCCAATGCGTTCTCAATGCGTTTTGCCACTTTCCAGATGTGTTCAATACAGAAACAATGTAACATTTTTTATTTTGTTGCCTGCACTAGAATGCACTGCACTGGTGTGAACTAGGTACTGGAATCGGAAATTAAACACTGTCCATGCCTTCTTGCAGCAGAATAAAAATGTATTGGATTGCATCGGATATGAACAAGTCCACTTTGCCATCAATAGGATCTTCAATAATTTCCCAATTTCTCTCTGGGATTAAAGTCTTCTAAAAAGGCAACTGAGTTATAAAAAGGCAAAAACACTTGATGTGCAAGACGTTAGAAGGCAGCATCCACTCCTGAAAGCGCAGTGCATAAACATGCATCAGCCATCCTATTTGGATAAAGCTTAGAGAACCTGTTACTGCAAGTTGGTCTTCTGAGGGGGTTTCTGCCATCCTTCCTTAACGAGCGTTTTACGCTGTGTCATAAGAAAAGAAGGCCCTTGGAAATATCTGCATGCTTTTGTAGTGGTAGGGCATCTGCAGCATACCTTCTGCTATAGCCTCCTCAATAGGGCTTAGAAGTTTGCACATCCACATCCTTGTGAGGCAATTTGTGCATTCTCATTTCTCTGCCACTGCAGCTGCATGCAGGCCCACAATGCACCCTGAGCTGGCCGTGACATTTCCTATCATGCTGACAAACGCATAGGAGCCATTGCCACTTGGGGTGCTTGGGGAGCATGAAAGCCGACCTGTGGAGGACTCCATTGGATGTGGCTTGTCCTGGGCAGGAGAAGATCGTTGGCGGGTCTTATGTTTTTTGGAGCATTTGCTTTCAGGGTCTCTGCTCCCACAATCATGCAAAACTTCTTTCTTTGCAGTCCTTGAGCACTCTTTTAAAAATATGTCCCACGTTGCCCCCTCCTACCTTTGCTAGTCTTCAGTGCCACTAACAGGTGTGGCAAGCTCATATTTGCACAAAATATATAGAGCAAAATCATATATTACCTCTCACCAAAAACATGTACGCTGTTTCTTTAAGACTCATTTGCCTTCATCCACTTACTTCAGAAGCAGCAGCAGGTGAGCCCAAGCAACACTTCCCGAGGCAGACAGCAGACATATTCAGAGTCTAAAGCCCCGTACACACGTACCGATGGTCGGCTTACAAATGTTCCTCTTTTCTCCCCGGGATGTCGGTGTCTGCTGAAAAGTGCAAAGACAGCACAAGGACAGCACAAGAATTTTGTCCGCCGACTGCAGAAGTGATGTCATGTAATGGTTAACTTTCCCTGTGTTTTCTATTTTCTGAGCATGCCCAGTCTTGCAAATCTGCGGTCTGTCGGCCGAATTGTGTACTGACAGGCGAACAATCGTCCGTTCTGGTGTCGGCATACAAATATTTTCATGTTTGCACGAAAGACTTTTGTCCGCGGATTGTGCGCAGACATCTGTCGGAGGCACCATACTAACACGCGTACAATCGGCAGATCCTTCGTCCACCGACGTTTGTATGCCGACGATCGGTACGTGTGTACGGGCCTTAATGGGCCATACACACTATACAATTGTCCCTAGATTTTTTCCCCCCAGATTTACCAAAACCATATAATAGGAGATCAATCTAAACACTTTCACTTTGTATGCAATCAGGCAGGCCCATGCACTACATAGTTGAAGGTAAATCTAAAGGAAATCCAAAAAGTTGTACAGTGTGTATCCAGCTTAAGACAAAACCAGTCAGACCGTCAAAACCCACAGGGGTACACAGCATAACACAGGAGCCAGGACAGCACAGCCAGAGGGAGACAGGATCTGAGACAAAACCAGTCAGACCGTCAAACCCACCGGAATACACAGCATAGCACAGCCAGACCGGATCTGAGTCAAAACCAGTCAGACCGTCAAACCCACTGGTATACACAGCATAGCACAGCACAGCCAGAGGCAGACAGGATCTGAGACAAAACCAGTCAGACAGTCCCATCTCTTGGAACATACTGCAGCAGTGAGCAACAGCAACAAGTCCTTACCTGGCAGGACTGCAGAGAGAGAGGGAGAGAAATCCATTCCCCTGCAGACCTCCAAGTGTGTTTACGCCATTGTTTGGCGCCTGGCGGATACCATCCTGTGCTGCCCATCTCCCTGTTCGCTGTGGCATCATTCACAGCCGCTCTCAGACTGAAAATAAAGCCGGGAGAGCAGTGTGGTGCACTACATATACAAGACAGGAAAGAAAAAAAAACTCAAGGGAGAGGTAATGATGACATTGCAGAGCTTTTATAATACCACACCTGTACAATATCAATGCTCTTTAAGCATAATTTTGCCCGCAGCCCGGCACACAGGGCACACAGTTTTTAGAAAGATTTACTTTCAACATTCTGGGTCTCCCAGCACCATGAGAGGCTGAACATGGAGGGGTAGGTTCGGCAGGGGGGGATATCCTTGCAGAAAAGCACTTACCAACCGCAATACACAGGTGGCCTGGAGCATGACCAAAAAAGAAGAACACTTCAGCTGGGGGAGGGGCTGTCTTTTATTTAGCTAGGAAGAGGTGGTCCTGTGGGCTCCAGAGGAGGTGTTAACCCATTGTGTGCTGACGTGAGGTAGGCCAGGAAAGTGATATACCTTAAAATTACAAACACTTTAACAGAAAAATATGATAGATTAGAGATAACCAAAACCAAAAAAAATATTTACTGCATAAAAGATTTTCCCTGGAAACATCTGTAAGTCAATAACATCTGTACATCTTATGTGGATAGCAACAAATCAAATGGATAGTTTTCACTAATTGTATACAATTATATAAATAGCAAAAAATGTCATGTTAAAAATCATCCCAACAATGAGTCACAGTCTTTAAAAAATCGATATAAGAGCTGTGTTGTCCTGTGACAAATTCCATTGATTTCCTTGCAGTCTTCAAAGCTGCAGAGGCCAGAAAATCCCCTTATACCAGGAGACAATCTAAACTACGAAATGTGTTCTTTTCAGGTTCAAGAAAATTACATTTCCACACATTTTTAGGCAGCCCAAGTCACAAGAATGTATATCTGCATTTAGGCAGGTATAAAAAAAAAAAAGAAAAAAGAATAAAAGGTCATAATAGCCTTTACCAGCTATGGACAATTAATATCATAGGGTAATAAGGACACATTGTGAATTATGTAGACATAAAGATCCATTAATAGGCACTTGCCCGTTCCCCTATATTAATCCATTGCAAAAAGTAAAAAAAAAAAATTAAAATGGGAAGAAAAAATTCAATTGGGAGAAAAAGAGTTAGTGACAATACTTTCCCTTGACTTCCGTGGTGTAGAGGGTGACATTAGCATCCTTTTGGTTCAGACAGTGTCCCGGGTAAAGCAGCATAGCTAATATCTCATGACATGACACAACACATTGCAGTACCATATTCTTACTCAGTTGGGCTACTCTCTATTCCTCAGGTAAACACCCAAAGTTGCTAACATTACGAAATTGTAGCAAAAAATGAGATCACCTTGGGGTGTATACCTTCCGAAAAAGGGTCATTTTGAGGGTCTTCCTCATACAGTCCAGTTTTTCTTTTTTTTTTTTCTGACATGACAAAAAGTAAAGCCCCGTACACACGTACCGATCGTCGGCCGAACGATCGGCCGTCTTTTGTCCAGGGCTGTCCTGTCCGCTGAAAAGTGCAAAAGACTGCACACGAATTTTGTAGGCCAACAACAGCCGACTGCAGAAGTGTTGTCATGTGATGGTTAACTTTCCGTGTCTTTTTTCTTCTCTGAGCATGCCCAGTCTTGCAAATCTGCTGATTGTCGACCGAAATCTGTACTGACTGACGCACAATCGGCCATTCTGTTGTCGGCCTACAAAAATTTTAATGCCTGCACGACAGATTCTGTTCGGCCGAAAATGCGCTGTCAGCTGTCGGAAGAATCATACTAACAAGCCTACAATCGGCCGATCGGTCGGCGGCCGAATATTTGCGGCCGACAATCGGTACGTGTGTACGGGGCTTAAGGGAAACTGTTTTTTTTTTTCAAGATGTTTGTTCTTTTTTCCATTATATGGTATAAAAAACAGTGGTTTTTAAATATCACCAAAAGAAAGCTCCATCTAATATAAAATTGGGTATACTACTGCATGGCCAAGTAGATGTCAATCAAGCTATGACAGCACTGAAAACTCAAATGGTTAAACCAGTTATAACAGAAATAGAAGGGCAACCACTGCTGACAATCTTCTGAAAATGCTAGTTGCCATTTTATTCTGGCCCGCTGGCTCCAATGCTTTTTGAGAAAATTACCTGGTATAGGTATTCTGATAAAGATATGTGAAGTCTCAGTCTGAATACTTATTTTAGGCCAAAGTTTCAAGGCAAATGGATCTGAACAGCAGTAAGCAAATCAGCATTTTCAGATGTAAGCAAAGTCAACATTTAATGGTTTTTCCCTTTTACATTACTGTTACCAGATCCTTATTACATGTTTACTTTTAGCTACATTGATGCAAAAAAGTAGTGCAGTGATGGCGAACCTTGGCACCCCAGATGTTTTGGAACTACATTTCTCATGATGCTCAACTACACTGCAGAGTGCATGAGCATCATGGGAAATGTAGTTCCAAAACATCTGGGGTGCCAAGGTTCGCCATCACTGTTATAGGGCCATGTGGAAGTAACAAAAAAATACTGGAGGACTTTAGAAACAAATGGAAAAAAGCACACATTTGAAGCCTGTTTATAATTGCTGGTAATATGGGGTGGTGTAGGGCTTACCTTCCTCTACAGTAACATTTTGGCTGTCCTGAACATCTTCTGCAGCTTCAGTGCTGGGTTTCTGTATGTATTTGTTCACATACTGTAAGCGTGACTGCAAGGCCTGCATATACAGTGAGGTTTGATTATTTAATGATGAAAGAAGCATACTTTATTAAACAGAACATCTTCTAAAACTATTATAGCCATTTTTGGATCTTAATGAGAGGTTACCTTGACAGCACGACCTGGCTCTGCTGCCTCCCATGCTTGTTTCATGGCTTTTATTTCATCTATGCGCTCTGTGTCTTTCTTGACTTCCAGGGTCTCTGCCTCACTTGTCTCACTGACCAGTCTCAGGGTCCAGAATGGCTTGTTAGTGTCAATCTGCTGTTGAATCTACAACATTTTTAAAATATTTTAATTACAAATAAACCTATTTTACTTAGTAACACAGTCAGTCAGTCTGTCTGTCCAAAAAAATAAAAAAAGATATTCTTGGGGGAGATCTCTATGCTTAAAAGCAAAACTTTTCAATCTTGGCTTTTTAAGTTTTTTTTTTGTTTTGTTCTGGATAGAATGAGAAAGGGCTAGGGCCACTGTCAAGTTGTGAGTTTTTATTTATTTTTAGAAATGTTTAGCAAATGATCACAAATGGAAAACCCAACATTTTTCCCTGCAAATGTCTAATGCAGAAAATCAAATTAAAACAAACATCTTAATTCAAAAGAAAAACTTTACTCTTGGCATCTGAAACGTATAATATGGGTAGAAAGTGAATGTTAAAGTAGAACTATAGGCACAATTTTTTTTTCATTTTGGATAGAGCAAGGGAAGGTTATAACCACTATCAGATTTTATTTTTGCCTATTGAGTAGATTTCTCTTCACTTCTTGTCCCATAGAAAAACAGGAAGTGAGAGGAAATCTCTGCAAATCCAGGGAATTACCTGGGGACCCCCAGGTCACCAGAACTAGTGTACCCAATGGAAGATTTCCCCTCTATTACTTTTCTGGAGACAACCCAAAAATTTCTTTCTCGTTCAATAATAATGGTAAACAGGACAAAAAGAGAGGACGAATCTCCTTAACAGGGGGGCAGACAGTAATAAAAACTGTCAAGTGCTCTAATCCCTCTCCACTGCGTCCATAACAAAAAAAAACTTTTGCCTTTTGTCAACCGCAATACGTATATATGTTGCGGTTTGCAAGTGGTTTACTGGGATTATGGCTGAAGATATTAGCCATAACCCCGTTATCGTTTATTGCAGCCAACGACTGAGTTTCTCATGAAACCATTCCGAGTGGCTCATGAGCTGCTGGAATGGTTTCCAAAGTGGCGGGGGGGGGGGGACATTCCCCCCATCCTGCCACTCGCAGGTATCTTGGGCTTACTATTTCTGCCAGTTCACTCAAGAAATGATCTGATGGTGCAGCCAGCTGCTCCTATAGGCCATGGGTGCTCAACCTGTGGCTCTCCAGCTGTTGCAGAACTACATATCCCATAAGGCATTGCAAGGCTGACAGGTAGAAGCATGACTTCCAAAAGCAGAGGCATGATGGGACTTGTAGTTCCGCAACAGCTGGAGAGCCACAGGTTGAGCACCCATGCTATAGGCGATCAAAGAGTAGATACTCGTTGATCAACTCTATGGCCTTGGAGGACCAAGGAGACATCATGACGTCACTTCCGGTCAAGGCTACAAGTGAATTTTTAATTTTGTTTTTTTTTTGTATTATTTTTTTTAAGCAAAAGATAAAAAAAAAAAAATATTTTTTTGATCTTTTGCTTTTAAAGGTAAAGAAGAGATCTGGGGTCTTTTTGACCCCAGATCTCTCCATAAAGAGGACCTGTCATCCCTATTTCTATTACAAGGGATGTTTACATTCCTTGTAACAGGAATAACAGTGTTAAAAAAATAAATAAAGCGACAGTGTAAAAATAAAAAGTAAAATAAATATAAAAAAAAAAAAAGAAAAGCACCCCCATCCCTCCGTTCTCTCGCGCATATGTAAACGGTATTGGCACCACAAGGTAAGGTATTGCGGTGAACATTAGAGCTAGAGGAAAAATTCTAGTGCTTGGCGTGCGCAATTTTAAAGCGTGACATGTTAAGTATCTATTTACTCGGCGTAACATCATCTTTCACATTATAAAAAAAATTGGGGTACATATTGCATTTTGTTTTTTTTTTTTATTTGGTAAAGTGTATTTAAAAAAAAAAAAAATGCTGCACAAATACCATGTGACATACAAAACTGCAACAACCACTATTTTATTCCCTAGGGTCTCTGCTACACAAATACATATATAATGTTTAGGGGTTATAAGTAAACAAAAAGTGCCAAAAAAAGCCTGGTCAGCAAGCGAGTAATTATGCACCGCATCCTAAGGTTACTCTTGTTATCTGAAATATCGTGTATAGTACTTGCCTAACCTTGTAAAATGTGTCACTTGACTGTTACTGATTATACATATATTACATCATATGTTTATGTATAATCATTATGTGATTACACATATATACTAAACTAGCATTTATATAGCACTTAATAACAAGGAATAAAGTCTGTGTTAACTGTGGTAGAATTATATTATATTGTAATGTGATGCAATAATTCTTTTACAACACTTGGTGGCAGCATTTGCTTAAACAGTATATGCATGCAAATAATTTTAAGCATTATCAAATACCTACAAAAAATGTGCAATACAAGCAGAGCTGATTTAAGTCTAGCCCCTAATAACTTCAATCAAAAAACCTGAATGATAACATAATAATTATTTTTTATAATGATAGGTTAGGATATCACTTTTAACTGTATATCAACCTGCCCCCAAAGAAACAAAATGATTGCAGAAATGTCCAAGAGGGCAAGTTAGTTTTTAGGGATGAGCAACTTCCCAAGTTCAGTTTGCAGGATGTTTGGTAAACCCAACATGAAGTCAATGAACCCATTCAGTTTGCAGGATGTTCGGTAAACCCAGCATGAAGTCAGTGCACCCCACTACCACTGAAGTTTTTGTGAGACAAATCTTGTATTTTTTTTTTTTTAACCATCTTAACAGAAAAAAGGCAAGCTTTGGTTAAAAAAGGACATAGGGAACAGGACCCTGCTATAAGGGACATGTATCAATGCAAGAAAAAATAAAAAAAGTCAATACCGTACAGTGGAGAGAAGGTCTTTTATTGCAGCTAAGAGGGCAATATTGAAAACATACAAATTCTTTAAATAACATGCTTGGGTGGATGGTGTTACTAAACCCACAACAGAAAAAAACAGTCTGTATATGCAGTAAAGCATGTTTGTATACTCACTATGGAACCTAAGGGGTTAATCCCCCTCATTGTGTAAAAAAAAAAGGCTCCTTGAGCCTGTCTTCTCTGATTCTCATCTCTTCCACTCTCCCCAATTCATCCACTGATTACAGAGTCTTGGGGGCACTCTACACATGCTCAGTTTGGTGTGAGAGGTTTTTTTTTTTGGTAGGGTGCATGTGATTGGCACAGGTCCAATCAGTACTCTCCAGACAGAGTGTCAGGGTTCATGCAGCCTCATAGGACAGTCAGAGGCGAATGAAAGCTTTAACAAGTGCTTTGCCAGACATTGATAGAAGTCACAAGACTGCTATATAGCAGTTTATATTTAGTAATATAATTGCATTTCCATGTTCTGCAGTCACAATGTGATTTAAATCCACATCAATCATAATGACCCGTAACCTGGCAATCTTTACACATCACACTACTGATACTTAATGACAGATCCTAGGGTAAATAGACAGACGGGGACTTAATTTCTAAACTTCTACAAACATAGAAGTCTAAAACACTGATATGGTCTGTATAAATGCACAGGCGGTTTCAGCTTTGTTGGCCAGACCACGCAGGTGGTGCAGGCAGGCATTAGCAAACATAGGTGCAAAATCCCTACATTTGAGTGTTCATCTCCTGTTGCAAGAAATTTTGCAGAAGCAGGACTTAATTCATCCCAGTGAAACTTCAAAGTTATTAAATAAATGACAAAGGCCGAGAGAGGAGGTCATTTCCCTGGCAAACTCTCTCAGAGAAAGGCCTAAAGTCTTTGATGTTGTATGTAAACTTTTAGTCTTTTTATGATTTTATTGGTGTTTTTCCAACTTTGACAGCTGTTGTTATCTGAAAAAATTACTTGATTCATTTTATTTCCTTGGTTTTCCTTTTTATTCAACATTTGCATATACTTTGTCACTAGTTGGTATTCATTTGTTATTTATTTGTTATATTGCATTTTTACTACATTTCAGTGTTGATAATTCCTCTTCTTCTTCAAGAGTCACTCTACAAGTTTCTCTAACAATTCCACAGCCAAAAATGTGTTGCCAATGTAAATGGTCACTAAAGCTGGATACACACTATACAACTTTTGTTGTTAGATTTCCTTAAAGGGCCATACACACTATAAGATTTTCTGAAGACTTTTTCCTTTAGACTTACCAAAACCATATAATATGAGGTCAAAACTAAACACTTTCAATTTGTATGCAATCTGGCAGGCTCTTGCACTACATAGAAAAGGTAAATCTGAAGGAAATCTAACCACAAAAGTTGGATAGTGTGTATCCAGCTTTAGATTCACTTTCAACTATGTAGTGCAAGGGCCTGGCTGATTGCATACAAATTGAAAGTGTTTAGATTTGACCTCATATTATATGGTTTTGGTAAATCTAAAGGAAAAAATCTAAAGACAATTGTATAATGTGTATGGCCCATTAGACACTCTGTGAAAAAGGTACTGTCCTATAATACCACTGTTAGCTTTAAGGCCAAATTGTTATTTAAAGGAATTGTGTATTTTCAATGCTGTTCTTAAAGTCGCATGAAAAGACCTTCTCTCTGCTGTACGGTATTTTTAAAAAATTAGGTCTGTATTGGTACATGTCCCCCAGCCATGGCAGTACCCAGTTTTCAATGCCTTGCTTACAGTAGTTTGCCTATTGGGCCTAAAATGACCAGAATCCACCAACAAAATTCACCCCCATAGACTACATTAGGATTTGCCAGTAAATTTGAGTTTCCCGAATTGAAAACAAGATTCCCCAAACCCTTTGCAAATCAAACCCAGGCATAGTTACATAGTTGCATAATTAGTCTGTTTGAGCAAAGACACAAGTCCATCTAGTTCAACCAACAACCAACGGTAGATTCACCCTTCGCTATTCTACCTATCACCATTATATTATCAGAATTATTTTATCTATTCAGAGTATGGGATCCCATTGTTCTATCCAGGTGCAAGGATTTTTTTCTACACAGGCGAAGGAGTATTTTACTGCCCCCTTCATCCCGGCCCCTTAAGTTACCCGCCTAAGCAGCCTTATGCTGGTGCTGGCTCTGCTTGAACCTGATAACATCTCACAGCAGCTATGCTTGATTGTTCATCTATGATCATCAGAACCTGTATGTAACCAACCTTTGTTACTATGTTTGATATCCATGTGATACAATTTTCCCAAATTGGATCTATTTGTATGTATACTTTTGTGGATACTATTGAATAAACATTGGACTAGCGCGACTTGTCAGGCGACTTGTCAGCCTGACAAGTCGCGCTCGGTCGCTCGCCATTGATTAGCACAGGACCCATACTACTTTGGGGCGACCTGGAGGCGACTTGCATTGACTTCAATTATATGAAGTCCGTGCTAGTCGCGCCGAAGTCGCGGTGCACGCTATGCACCGCGACTTCACAGGTCGCCCCACAAAGTCGGATCGCGCCAGTCTGAATGGGCTGTTATACTACTCATACTTTTGTTTATGAACCCATATGTTTCTAGGTTTTATTTTACCCATTGTTAGTTGTCCTCCTCATTTAAAGTCCCAAACTCTTTTTTCCTCTTCCCTATCCTTGATTACCTTTGCATTAATTTCCCACAACGATCCAGACACCAAGAAACACACTCTTCCCAGTGATACCCTTTCTGCAGTGGGGTGGCACCTGAATAAAAAATGGCACCTGTTCACATTTCATCCTCCATGCCCCCCTCACCCATTTTGTTCATCTCCCATAATGACCCTGAAACCAACAAACACATTATTCCCAGTGGTACCCTATAGGGTGCCACCTGACTATAAATTGACACCAGATCACATTTCACAGCGGAGGCAACAGGGCTCACAGTAGAAGATGTCACACTGCTGGCACATGATGGTGGCCTCCTTCAGGCTCTTTTTGTACAGCTGCTGCCGGAGGGCGGCCGCTTTGCTTTGCCGGTAGGGTTCGATGACACCCTTCAGGACCTGGTTCTTATTGCAGCTGCGAAACCTCCACTCGTCCAGGAGGGGGGAGAAGTGACACTGCGGGCAGGCCAGGCACTGGTGGAGAAGAGGGGGAGAAGGGCCCGGGGGGAAGTGGCGGTGAGGTTGGTGCAGGGCAGGCAAGGTTGGGGGGGAAGACCCACACTCTGTTCAGGGATTTCTGGCATGGGGTGGTTGGCAGGTTGGTGAAGGCAAAGGCGTATTCTACTGCCCCCCCCATTGTGGCCAGCTGACTGAGTTGCGTTATGCCGGCGCCCTGGTTATATCCAAAATTTGACTGGTTAATGACTGAAACAAAAACAAGCTTAATGTTAGTTTTTAAATTACTATTACTAGAAATGTAACGAAATAACGGATAGATAAAAAAGATGGATTGGTGTTTTATAGGCCTGTGGGGTAAGCCTATGGCCCCTTTCACACGGCTCCGTTCCGTTGACGGAGTCGCTCTGCTCAGCGGGGGATCAATCCGCCGATCCCCGCTGAGCAGGCAGATGACAGCTCTGTCTCCGTGCTGTGTGCGGAGACGGAGGTGTCAGATCCCCGCTATCCTCTATGGGGGAATCAGATGAGAACGGACCGCCTGTCCATTCTCATCCGATCCACCAGACGGATGGAAAATAGGGTCGGATCGGATGTCAGCGGACATGCCTCCACTGACATCCTCTACACCTATAGAGATGCATAGGGCATCTGTTCAGATCCGCCTGAAAAACTGACAGGCGGATCTGAACAGTACGCATGTGTGAAAGGGGCCTATGTCTTTATAAAGATTACACCTCCACATTTACACAATGAGCATAGCAATAGTTCTACATATAATAGCTGCTATGTTAGTAGTAACAGGGTGCTGTCAAACTGGAAGTGGGAACTTGCATTTTAAAATAAATAAAAAGAAAGACTGTGGATTGGATTGGATTCACCAATCAGAGTTTTTAAAGATGAAAATCAAATCTCCATCAATGTCCTGATTTAAGTCAGATGAGCTTGTATGCGTCAATTCATTTATCTTTGTTATTTACCTGAGATTCTGGTCTGAATGTGGGAGTTGCTTGAAGCCTCTCTCTGTCTTTTTCCCTCTCTTTGGCAGATTTTTCCTTTTCAGGTTTCTCTGTTATTTTGTCTTTTCCCTTTCTGGCAGTTTTTGGTGTGCTTGCTGGTTTCTGGTTTTCTGAGCTGATGTATATCTCTGATGCAGTTTCTTCTTGCTTATCTGGATATACTAGGAAAATTGATAATCTTAGTTGAAAACATGGAACAATTAAAATAATTAAAGGCATCATATACACTATGGTTTCAAAAGTATTGGGACACCTGCCTTTACAGGCACATGAACTTTATTGGCATCCCAGTCTTAGTCCGTACGATTCAGTTTTGAGTTGGCTCACCCTTTGCAGCCTTAACAGCTTCAACTCTTCTGGGAAGGCTGTCCACAAGGTTTAGGAGTGTGTTTATGAGAATATTTGACCATTATTCCAGAAGCGCATTTGTGAGGTCGGGCACTGATGTTGGACGAGAAGGCCTGGCTCACAGTCTCCACTCTAATTCTTCCTAAAGGCCATTCAAGTTCCTCCACCCTAAACTCGCTCATACATGTCTTTATGGACCTTGCTTTATGCACTCATGCGCAGTCATGTTGGAACAGGAAGGGGCCACCCCCAAATTGTTCCCACAAAGTTGGGAGCATGAAATTATCCAAACTGTCTTTGTATGCTGATACCTTAAGTGTTCCCTTCACTTGAACGAAGGGGCCAAGTCCAACCCCTGAAAATTAACCCCACAACATAATCCTCCCTCCACCAAATAAGTTGAACCAGTGCACAAAGCATGGTCCATAAAGACATGGATGAGCGAGTTTGGGATGGGGGAACTTGACCCAAGTATACATGTTCTACCTGTGCTTGCATGGGTCTCTTTATTTTTTTGCATGGGTTTCCTCCTACACTTCACAGACATGCTTGTAGGTTAATAAACGCCTGTCTAAATTGTTTTGTAGAAGAGAAGAAACTTATGTTTACATGACACATGTAAATATATTACCAATCAGCAATGTTTAATTTAAAAAAAAATCAGTTAGGCCCCATTCACACCTCAGCGTTTTGTAGCTTGAAGCTCGAAGCTCCAAAACGCCAGAGGAGAAAAAAAAATCAATTTTTCTCTATGGAGATGGTTCCCATCTCCACTCTAAGTCACCTAAAGTTCAATGCCTGAAGCTCAAAAAAGTTCTGGAGCTTTTTTTGTAGCTCGAATAGAGCAGATTTGAGCGTTTTGGAGCGCTTTTGTTCCTATAGAAATAGATGAAAACGTATCATTTGCGTGTTTTTTGTGCACATTTTCGCATTTTGACACGCGTATTTGCATGATTTTCTGCTCAAATGAAAACATTTACAAAGTAAAATGGTAATGAATAAATGAATATTAATAATAATATATTAATAAATAAATGTAAAATAAATACAGAAATCTCAAAAATCATCTTAAGTAATAAGTAAATAAAATAAATGAATAATATGTAATAATACATACATAATAATTAACCCCTAGCCTTAAAAAAGTATGAATGAATTATTAGTATTATTATTATTATTAATAATAATAATAATAATAATAATAATAATAATAATAATACATAAACACCTAACCCCAAAAAAAATTACTATTACTAGAATAATAATGTATTTTATTATTTATTTATTTTGTGTTTGGGTTAGGGTGTTAAGCTATTTATTATTATTATTATATTTTATTTTTTTTAAGGGTTAGAGGTTTAAGTTAGGGGTTAATTATTTATTTATTATTACTTAGTACTCATTTATTGAATGTATTTATTATTATTATTATTATTAATATTATTATTATTATTATTAGTAGTAGTAGTAGTAGTAGTAGTAGTATTACCCTAACAAAAAAAAAAAAAATAAATAATATAAAACCCTAACCCCTAATCCTAACCCGGGATCAGTAGTTCGTTATCAGTTTTTGCAGATGACACAAAATTGGCCAGGGCAATAACTGCACAGCATGAAGCAGATATCCTACAGAATGACCTGGACAAAATTACGGAGTGGGCAACGACATGGCAAATGAGGTTTAATGTGGAGAAGTGTAAGGTTTTGCACTTGGGGACCAAAAACATAAAAACACAATACACGTTAGGAGGGGAACCCTTGGGGGAATCAAAAATGGAGAAGGATCTGGGAGTCTTAGTTGATGATAGATTAGGCAACAGCATGCAATGCCAAGCGGCAGCTTCCAAAGCCAACAGAATATTAGCATGCATAAAGAAAGGGATGTATTCCAGAGATAAGACTATAATCCTTCCACTTTATAAAACTCTGGTCCGACCGCATCTGGAGTATTCTGTCCAGTTCTGGTCGCCAGTCCTCAGGAGGGATGTGTTGGAGCTGGAGAAAGTCCAGAGAAGGGCAACTAAACTGATTAGGGGGTTGGAGGACCTTACCTATGAAGAGCGGCTGCAATCGCTCGATTTATTTTCCCTGGAGAAAAGACGTCTGAGAGGGGACATGATAGCAATTTATAAATATCTTAATGGGGATCTCAGCTTAGAAGAAAAGCTGTTCATTCGAAGGAATTGCATGAGGACTCGAGGGCATACAATGCGATTAGAGGAGAAGCGTTTTAACCTCAGGCAACGTGGGGGGTTCTTTACTGTTAGGGCTACAAGATTGTGGAATTGTCTACCACAAGAGGTGGTTTCTGCGGGTAGTATGGTGACTTTCAAAAGACTCTTAGACTTACATCTCAAGGATCAGGAGATTGAGGGCTATGTTAGATGATTACAGTCACACACACCTACACAGGTTGAACTGGATGGACTATTGTCTTTATTCAACCTCACCTACTATGTAACTATGTAACCTAACCTTAATTCTAACCCCTTACCCTAATGGAAAAAAAATAAAAATAAATTAATAATAATAGAAAAGAAATAAAAGCTGATGGAAAAGCTAAAAAAGCTGAAATGTCTAGCAATAAATGATGCAACAGATAATAGTTTTCTCTATCGGCTAATAAAAATATGGCAAAGCTCAAAAACGCTGTATAAAAATGCGCAAGTTGCACATACAAACGTGCCAAAATCGTGCATAAAAACGTTTATAGATGCTACACTCAGGTGTGAGTGCAGCCTGAAGGTTGAAATTTTCTAATTGCTGTAGATTTGGTATCTAAAAGCAAGTGCAGTGTTTTTTTTTTTTTTTCACTTTAGCTTTTGTAAAGATCAGCTCCACCAAATGTCCTTTGCTGCTTTGTCAGCTGCCATAGTGACTGCATTTAAATGTTTGTGGAATACTTTTATCACAGCTGCGCTGCTTTATTTTACAGTTCATTATAATGGATTTTGGTCCTAAATTATGTCTTAAATCTTTCTGAAAAAAAAAAAAAAACGTTTAGAATAGAATACCATGTTTCTTAAGAAAAACCTATAAGCTTTAACATTTTTTTTTTTTTTTTTTTTTTAGATATCCAGTATATAGAAAAGGTTCAGCTTTTCAGGTAACACATATTATCAACATTTGTTCATGTTTAAAAATGTTACATATATTGTAAGGCACTGGCTGACAGGATTGTGAATGATGTATATGTGATGCCAAGGTTTCTCACCAACACATGGTAAGGGGCTCCAAGGTTGATGACATAAGGAGTAAAAACTAGAATTCTTACAATCTTATTAGTCCTCCTATGGTTCCTGAAGCCCAGAAGCTTTACTGAAATTTGGGTGGGAATAAGACTCTATTCCTGGGACCAGATATTACCAGGTAGACAGACCTTGTCATTAGTCTCAGCAGTGCACAAGGCCACAGGCTTTTATACATGTGAATTGACTGATGCTCGGGGCTCTATTTCTCTGACGCTCTCTCTCTCACAGAACACTAAAGAAGCATGTGTTCTACCTGTTTATTTTAGTGAATTAATTAAGGGGGGCCGTGCTGGTCAGGAACTAACCTGAACTTAGTTGTTTGGATGAGCATATATTTTGCTTATTTATAATACAGACTTGCCATACAAAGCCCTTCTGTATTAAAACTGTTTGTTTGCTACCTTGCTGATGAAAAGTACAGGACAAACCTGCATCAAATGTTCCTGGGTGCCCCTCTCTCATGCATTGTTAACCAATGCTACTACCAATTGAGCCTTTCCCCTTGCAACTTGATACTGATGGATGATGCTTAGATCTATCTTGTCAACTTTTACAGGAGTTGTGGCACATGAGAAGCTGCTTAGAAGCTGATGCGCTTGCACATTCTATAATGGAGAAGCTCAAAGGGCTATTTGATTTACAACCTCAGAATGCCAAGGAGTATCCTAAACCCATAGGAGAAATTCTAGCAAGGCTTAGGATTTTCATGGCCCATGAAGTTTTGCATGTATTAATTTGGGAATATGACCCTTGAAAACCTGTGAGGTCCCAGATAGATGATTTGTTGCACTTTACAAACCTTTAGATATAGCTGGAGATGTTCAGTTCTGCTCATATTGTAGAGCGAGTAGCCTGAAACATTAGGGTATTGCTGGATAAGATACAGTGGCGCATTTGGCATAAAGACCCCAAGAGTGTTAATGAGCTGGTGTCCCTTGAGGAGCAGCATCTCTTGGAAATGTTCTTCAAACCAGCAACCCCTAGTAACAGAAAAACATCAACTTTGGATAAGGCTGTTTATTCCAAGGAAAGGGGTGACATACTCATGGGTATAAAAGGCTTCATTATTGTTACAAATGCGTTAACTAAAGCTTTAACTTCTGTAGCAGGGAGTCTGTCCCTGAAAGGATAGACTTCCATCTATCCTTGAAAAAGCCATGGCTTACTGTATCATGTTAGAAACAGAACAAGAAACAGAGCAAGAGTGTAAAATGAATGCACCTGTCAGAGGAAAAGCCAGAGAAGATGGGCACTAAGACATGGTACGCTTGCCAATATCCAGCATTGTTGTGCCTGACTGCGCAGGAATTCACACCGATGTAATGGAAATAAGCCGGCGCACGTTCGTTTGCGGTGCACGGATGTTCGTTCACATTCTCATTCTTGACTATGTCATCCAGTATCCAGAAAAGTCCCCTTTCAGAAACATGTCCTCTAAGGTTAAAGTCAAAGAGCTGTTCCACACTATGAGTAACAGAGTTTATATCCAGTCTTTTAAAATCAGAACTTTTAATCTTGAAGAGTATTAGTTTTGGTGCCTACTTTAGAGAGTACATTTCCCTATGAGATCAGACAGAATCAATGATCTCAGTTACCAGGTACAGTATATCTGCCCAGAAAGATAAAGCCCCTCCAAATATATCCTGTTTACCTAATAAAACTCTTAATTTCAGCAGGAAGTGACCCTAAATTATTACTACCAAATAGTATATCAGAGGTTAGGATGTCCGAGACCTTGTCTGATTCTCAGATTCATGAGAGTTTTTGCAGAAAAATGGATAGGTGACTTCAGAATTAGCTAATATAATTTACAATGACATTTTGACTGACCCTTAAGTCAACGTAAAGTTAAAACTTTACTGGCTCAGAGAAAAGCCATTTCAGAAGCCATTGGGGTCACAGAAGCATCTAACAACGAGTGGTTAAATGCCATGTTGCTCATTTCTAAGTTGAATAGTAGCCTGAGATTCTGCAATGACTTCAGGAAACACAGCAAAGCTTCCATATTTGATACGTTTTCCATGCCCTGGGTTGATAAGTTGATAGAAAGGTTGGGTCCTGCCAGATACATTACCATCTCGATCTTACTAAGGAGCATTGTCAGGTTCCCTTTACAGATAGGGCAAAGGAAAAAGGATTTGCGACAGCAGATGGGCTTCTGCATTTGGTCCTCCTCTTTGAATTTCATGGGGCCCAAAGAATTAATGACCACATTCTAAACTTCCAGAAAGCATATGCTTTGGCATATCTAGAGGATATTGTAATTTTTAGCCCTGGCTGGAATTCCCACTTAGAGAAAGTCTTGAGGTATTATATTTTAGGTAGACAGTTCTGAATGATTACAGACCATTCTCCAGTACCGGGGATGGCTTGGAGCACAGGGAAGCAAGGGCCTCAAGATTGTTTCTGGCTCTGTGGGACCTAAATTTAATGTGGAACATAGTCCAGGGACCCAGCAAGGAAATATTGACTGCATCCACTTTAAGTTGGCAAAATGTCCCATAGGTCTGAGCAAAGGGGGAGGGTATGGAAGGTACTTGCTGGTATAATTGTGGATTACCTATGAGCTAGCTTTCTCACCTACACATAGATGAGGGGCTCCAGAGTTGATTACTGACATTGATAAAACAAACTTGTGTTTTCAGAATCTTAAGTACTGTTCTGGGTTCTGGAGCTCAGAGGCTTTGTAGAGCTTTGGGTGGGAATAAGCCTCCTTTCCTGAGTCCACATTTACCTGGTAGCCAGGCCTCATTAGTCTCGACAAGGAGGCACCCCAATAAGAGACTGATGTGCCCTATGTATACTGGACAGAAAACCGTCAAGAGACCTATTGGGAATCCAAATAGTCTCAAGTGGTAAGTGGGGAGCAACCGCAGCCAATATTACACCATAAAAGAAAAATGTAAGGGGCCATAGTGTACCCCTAGGAACGGCTGCACAAAGGGATGCTCAAACCAACTTAATGAAATTTTCAAAAAACTTTATTGAAGATCAAATGACACATTGTCTAAAAATACCCCAGCATAGGGGAACAGTACAAGAATTACAAAATGGTGCAGAGGTTATTAACCAAAAACACACACGACACATAAAAACAATGACTCACACTCACAAGGCCGGCCACACATTCACACCGGAAGTTCTGACCTGCAGACATATGGGCGTGCCGCATATATTCCTAGGACGGAATTTGTGAATGTTGCTGGCCCATAAGTCTGCTGGTCGGCATGCCACAATTGAATAATGTGACCTTTTGTAGTGAATGACTAATTAGACTTCATAGAAATGCACGTAAATCATGGACATCATGCAGTATACTCCTAAATGGTCAACTCAGTGCTGCTTTGCCAGCATGGAAGTGATTCTAGAGTCCGCATGGCAGACAATCATGTAAATAGGGAGTGCTGGCAGACCATTCAGTCAGACTAAACCATGACACTTCTACTCATAAATAATTCAAATGTTTGAGAGCTCTTGATTTCCAGTGAAACTCCACTGTGGGGAAAGAAGGTATCCGAAGGAATGTGTGCGTGCCAAATGGAATAGGCTGTGTATAAAGCCAGTCCTGCAGAGTGGACACCAACTGATGTCCTTACAAATTTCGTCCTAGGAATATATGCGGCACGCCCATATGTCTGCAGGTCAGAACTTCCGGTGTGAATGTGTGGCCGGCCTTGTGAGTGTGAGTCATTGTTTTTATGTGTCGTGTGTGTTTTTGGTTAATAACCTCTGCACCATTTTGTAATTCTTGTACTGTTCCCCTATGCTGGGGTATTTTTAGACAATGTGTCATTTGATCTTCAATAAAGTTTTTTGAAAATTTCATTAAGTTGGTTTGAGCATCCCTTTGTGCAGCCGTTCCTAGGGGTACACTATGGCCCCTTACATTTTTCTCATTATTAGTCTCAGCTGTCCACCGGCTTTTACAGATGTGCTCAGTGCTCACATTCTTCTGATAGGCCCTGAGTTTAGTTAGATGCTCTGATGAGCAGATGTGTTGTTTGTTTTAGGCTATTTTACGCTATGGATTTGCGGTACAGGGCCTTCTTGCATTGAGACTGTGTTTGTTTGCTGCCTTGCTAGATAAGAGTGCAGGCAACCTGCTTGAGATGTTCCTGGGTGTCCCTGTGTTGGGCATGGTTTACCACTACCAGTTCAACCTGCCCCCTTTCATATACAAAGTATATATATATATATATATATATATATATATATGTATATATATATATATATATATATATATATATATATATATATATATATATATATATATGTATATATATATATATATATATATATATATATATATATATATGTATATATATATATATATATATATATATATATATATATATATATATATACAGTATATAGAGTGTGTACACTGCTGATTCTTTTCTGTTACTTATAAAGTCTGTCTTTTCAAAAACAACAGAATATCTGCAGTTGCTGATAATTTTAAACACATCAAAAATGCACTTAATAGCCAGAGATCATGTCAACTTCCCTTAGGTTGCAAGTGACATAATGAAGATCTGAATACTGCATTTTTCTTTATCGTTTGGCAAGAAAAGGTTACTTTTTCAAAAAAAAAAAATGTAATGTTATTTGTGAGGCTAAACACATGCCATTTTGATTCATGTGAAGTTTTTAATAATCTCCTTTGATTGCTTGAGGGAGCACAATATAGATAATGGTTACAACTCTGGAGAAAAGTATGATATTAAACAACTCTGCCTACAGGTGGCCACAGGTAGTGCAATTCTTGCTAGTGATGGAATCAGTTCAGATCAAACTATGGCTAAAGTAGGGGTAGGGGTGAGACTAGTTCACATGCAGAATTATTAGCGGTAATCAGGCCATGTACTATACACCAGCAAGAGATAACATGCATTTCCTCTGACAAAAGTCATTATAATTGATAATAGAGAGTTATAAGTTACAGGTTTTTGTCCACAGTACAACTAAGCTTTGTTCAGAAGGTAGGCCATATTTTATGAGGTCTACTAACAAGTTGGTGTTTACACTGATGATAATCAAACTTTAATTTTATTATTGGGTGTCAAAAGATTACACAGCTTTGTCCCCCTTCCTGGAGTTGACTTCTCTAAAATACCGTGTATGCTTTTTTTTTTTTTTTTTTTTATATCCCTGCAAGATTACTGTAATGTATGGAATAGCTCTTGAGCAACTTAATGTAACTGGACATTTCACTTTTTAAACACCATTTTTAGTCACAGTTTTGTGGAAGAAAAATCAGTTCTGACGTTTTAATGTATTATAATATGAGGGCTTTTCAAAAAGTTTCCGCACTTTTTTTTAAACTCTATTAAATATAAAAAAGTGCAGAAACATTTTGAAGACCCCTCATACATACTTTCGACTTCTCGGGCTCATCGTTACATCATCAAGAAACATAACTTAAAAATGTCGTCACAACCACAGCAGTCATATTTTCAACTTTTTACATTTCTAGTTATAAGAAATTATAAGCACATCTAGTATATTCATAATAGTATATTCATAATTGTAAGAGTGAACGTGACTTGAATATCATAATTTCCATGAGGACAAAAAATAGCAATTTTTAATCTTCAGAGTTTCAGCTAGAAAAAAAATCACAATTTTTTTTTTACAATCAGGATTATAAGAAAAACACCACTTTAGACATTTACAGTCTCCTTATGGGACCGAAAGCATTTTTTTAAAAAATCATAATTCACAAAAAAAGTTATAATTGTGATTTTGGAGTGTTATACTGACAATTTTGTCATTGAACATACCAAATCATATTTATGTTTCAAAGCAATTATTTTTTTTTCTTTTAACAATGTGAAAACAATCACTTTAACTTTACTGCAATGCCTATGTGCATATTTTTTTTCCATTGGCTAAGATCAGCTATAAAAAAAAAATATACTGTATACACAGTATATAGATAATTTACTGATTACTGAATTAGTGTCACTGGTGACTTCAGTTAGTGTGAGAGACAGTTAATGGCAGTTAGAGACAGTCCCAGATAGGTTTAGGGTACCCGCCATAGATCCCCTAATAAAGATTTAACCCCCTGATCACCCCCAGTTAACCCCTATATTGCCCTGTCACAGAGTCACTATTATATTGTACAGATCTTTTTTCTGATCACTGTATTAGTGTCACAGGTGACCTCAGTTAGCGTTAACGTTAGTTAGCCTCAGTACAGGACAGCGTCAGATTTCCTGCCGCATATTTAGTAATAAATTCTAACCCTTTTATTGCCAGTGACACACACACATACACACACACTAAACACCTCCATTACTAGTATAGTGTTTGAACAGATCAATAACTTTGATCTGATTAAAACTATACTAGCATCACCAATAGTTTAGTATAGTGTTCCTAAAACGCAGCATTAGCGGGATCAGCCCGACACCTACCAGCACCTGCGTTTTGCCCCTCCGCCCATCACCCAAATCACCAGGCCCGGATGGCGTACATCCGAGAGTACTCAAGGAACTCATTAAGGTTATATCCAGACCACTGTTCCTGATCTTTGCGGACAGTATTAGGACAGGAGATGTACCAGGGGAGTGGAGGAAAGCTAACGTGATTCCGATATTCAAAAAGGGTCAGAGGCATATACCGGGAAATTATAGGCCTGTCAGTCTGACATCAGTAGTATGTAAACTTCTGGAGGGGATGATAAGGGACTATATCGTAGAGTTTGCTAAGGACAACAGCATCATCAGTAGTAACCAGCACGGGTTTACAAATGGGCGTTCTTGTCAAACCAATCTCTTAACATTCTACGAGGAGGTGAGCTGTGAGCTAGATAGGGGCAGACCAGTGGATGTGGTGTACCTAGATTTTGCTAAGGCGTTTGATACAGTTCCCCATAAGCGCTTAATTTATAAATTAAGGTCTGCAGGTATCGACAGCAGGGTTTGCTCTTGGATACGGAACTGGCTAAAAGGGCGTGTCCAAAGGGTGGTAATAAACAGCGCGTACTCAGACTGGTCTGAGGTAGTAAGCGGGGTCCCCCAAGGCTCAGTCCTTGGACCAACCTTGTTCAATTTATTCATAAACAGCATTGAGGACGGGATCAGTAGTTCAATATCAGTTTTTGCAGATGACACAAAATTAGGCAGGGCAATAACAGCAAAGCATGAAGCAGATATCCTACAGAATGACCTGGACAAAATAACGGAGTGGGCAAAGACATGGCAAATGAGGTTTAACGTGGAGAAATGTAAGGTTTTACACTTGGGGACTAGAAACATAAAAGCACAATACACGTTAGGAGGGGAACCCTTGGGAGAATCAAAAATGGAGAAGGATCTGGGAGTCTTGGTTGATGATAGACTAGGCAACAGCATGCAATGTCAAGCGGCAGCTGCCAAGGCTAGCAGAATATTAGCATGCATAAAGAAAGGGATGTATTCCAGAGATAAGACTATAATCCTTCCACTATATAAAACTCTGGTCCGACCTCATCTGGAGTATTCGGTCCAGTTCTGGTCACCAGTCCTCAGAAGGGATGTGTTGGAGCTGGAGAGAGTCCAGAGAAGGGCAACTAAACTAATTAGGGGATTGGAGGACCTTGATTATGAGGAGCGTCTGCAATCGCTTGATTTATTCTCCCTGGAGAAGAGACGCCTGAGGGGGGACATGATAGCAATTTTTAAATGTCTAAATGGGGATCTAGGCTTAGAAAAAAAGCTGTTCAGTCGAAGGGATTGCATGAGAACTCGGGGGCATACAATGCGATTAGAGGAGAAGCGTTTTAACCTCAGGCAACGTGGGGGGTTCTTTACTGTTAGGGCTACAAGATTGTGGAATTCTCTACCACATGAGGTGGTTTCTGCGGGTAGTATGGTGGCTTTCAAAAGACTCTTAGACGTACATCTCAAGGATCAGAACATTCAGGGGTATGCAAGATGATTACAGCCACACACATCTACACAGGTTGAACTGGATGGACTTTTGTCTTTATTCAACCTCACCAACTATGTAACTATGTAACTATGTAACCCAAGGAATTGTCAGCAGATTACTGTCACTTCCGATACACAGCACACTAAACCGCAGCGCTAGCAGAGTCAGGCCTGAACTCTGCTAGCGCTAGCAGTTACATTTTTTGGTAGTGATTATACAGTCCTTGACAACCAGGTGCTTTTTTACTTGTGAGTCACACTAGGTACCTATAAATTTATTGGCCAAAATGTCCAAACAGAGGTACACTAGTGAAGAGGCCTACACGAAACTGAGCATGACAGATGAGAGCGATGGGGAAGCCTCACTGTCAGAATCAGGCTCAGCAATTGAACCTGTAGAGAGCAGCGGCACCCTGACAGATAGCTCTGATGACAGAGTAGTGGTCCCTGCTAATGCATACCTGACCCTGTTCTTCTGTTGCTGAGGTGCAACAATCGCAGGGTTCTTGTATGCAGCAGAGTGTCGGTACTAGTGCCGCTCAATCTTCTGGTGAACTGTCAAGCACCAGCGGCCTAGTACATCCTGGTCATAGTCAAACCAGCACTGCAGTAACACTTGGTGACGTGGCGAGTTCTTTAAGTGCAGTTCAAGCTGGTGCGTTGGCTAGCACAAGTAGTGTCCCGCAACCATCAATAATTTAAAGACAGGCCCATACAGTCCATAGTGCCCTGCCTGATTGCTTGAAAATCCTGATTGGGAGCCCACCACTTCTGCAGCGCCTGTACTTCCCCCATTCACTTGCCAACTCGGAATATAGGTGGAAACAGACGATTTTATTCCCCTTGGTTTTTATGAGCTGTTTTTCGCAGAAGATCTGTACAGATCTATTGTGGACCAATAGATTTATATGCCGATCAATTCATCACTGCAAATCCAAATTTGACCCTTGCCAGAGAATGTGCATGGAAACGTATTACTGTTTCCTAATTTAAAACCTTTCAGTGCCTATCCCTCCTCACGGGCATTACTAAAAAGAGTGAGTTGCGATCATATTGGTCCACTGACCCAATTCATTATATGCCTGTGTTCTCTGCTGCCATAGCCAGGACTAGATACGATCAAACCCTGCAGTTCATGCACTTCACTGAAAATGAACTCTGTCATCCTCGGGGACACCCTGGAAATGACCGGCAAAATTCAGCCCCTCGTAAATCACTTCAACCAAAAGTTTGCAGCCTTGTATATGCCCCAACAAGTTGTCTGCGCTGATGAGTCCCTAATTAAATTTTCTAGCTGCCTTGCTATCAAACAGTTTTTCCCCAGCAAGCGTGCCAGATATGGGGTCAAGATGTATAAGCTCTGTGACAGGGCAACAGGCTATACATGTAGTTTCTGTATTTATGAGGGAAAAGATAGCAATGTGAAGCCCCCCAAATGCCCAGACTACATAAGGGAGCAGCGGCAAGATTGTTTGGGACTTGGTGTCACCCTTATTCGGAAAGCGGTACCATTTATACGTGGACAATTATTACACAAGCGTACCACTTTTTATTAACCTTTTCGATTTTGGAATTGGCACATGTGGCACCATGCAACCTAATTACCGGGGCTTTTCCCAATGGCTTGTAGATTCTCAAATTAGACGAGGGAAGAGAGCCTGCTTGAAGTGTAATAAATTGCTTGCAGTGAAGTGGCGGGACACACTGAATGTTTTTGTTCTGTCCTCCATTCACGCAGATAACGACAGTCCAAATTGCAACGGCGACTGGTGTTGTTGAGAAGTCCCTCTGTGTCCAATACAACCTTAACATGGGAGGGGTGGACTTCAACGTCCAGATGATGGCGCCGTGCCAGGCCAGACGCTGGTACAAAAAAGTGACTGTAAATTTATTCCAATTGGCTCTGCTAAATGCTTATGTGCTATACAAAGCATAAGGAAGAAGTGGATCCTTCCTAATATTCCAGGAAGAGATCCTCACAGCCCTTCTGTATCCAGAAGGTGCTGTGGCCCAAATTTACAATCCAGATGCAGTGAGCCGGTTGCATGAGAGGCAATTTCCGGATGTCCTCTCTAGTACCCCTACCCAAAGAGCACCCCAAAGAAGATGTAGTGTCTGTAGAAAACATGGATATAGGCATGACACGTGCTTTTTTTGTCCCTCCTGTCCTGGCCAACCTGGTCTCTGCATTGGGGACTGTTTCCGTCGCTACCAAACACTAGTAGAGTATTAGTAAAGGCTTTTTGTTTTTTTGTTTTTTTTTTAAACAAAGTTGTCAGGTAAATTATATATTGCTCAAACATGCTATAGCTATATGTGAAATAACACCCCAAAATACAGTACACCACATGGGTGGTACAGGGATACCACATGTGTGAGACTTTTTGGCAGTCTAGCCGCGTACAGGACCCCGAAAAACAATCCCCACCTCTAGGCTTTCTAAGGGCGTAAATTGTTGATTTCCCTCTTCACTACCTATCACAGTTTCGGAGGCCATAAAATGCCAAGATACCACAAACCCCCCCCCCAAATTACCCCTTTTCGAAAAGTAGACACCCCAAGGTATTTGCTAAGAAGCATGGTGAGTATTTTTCAGCTCAGGTGATTGTTTTTTGGGGTCCTGTATGTGAATAGACTGCCAAAAAGTCACACAGATAGGGTATCCCCATACTCAGGAGAAGCAGCAGAATGTATTTTGGGGTGTAATTCTACATATACCATGGCATGCGTGAGCAATATATAATTTCAATGACGACTTTGTACAAAACAATGTTTTTATTTTGTTTGTCATTTTCCAAACATCTGTAACAAAAAAATAAATATTCAATGGGCTCAACGTGCCTCTCAGGGAATTCCTTGGGGTGTCTACTTTCCAAAAAGGGGTAATTTTTTTTTTTTTGTACTGCCCTGCCATTTTAGCACTTCAAGAAATGAGATAGGCAGTCAGAAAGAAATGTAATTTTTTCTCAAAATTTTTGGTCTTTTTAGTTTATATTACAAAAAAATAAACGAAGTGATCAAATACCACCAAAAGTAAGCTCTATTTGTGGGAAAAAAGGACATAAATTTTGTTTGGGTACAGCAGTTTAAGTCACGCCGTACCAAATTGCAAAAGATGACCTGGTCATTAAGGGGGTAAACCTTCCGGTCCAGAAGCGATTAAGTGACAATTGCGCGGTCGTGCGACACTGTACCCAAATAAAATATATGTCCCTTTTTTCCCTACAAATAGAGCTTTCTTTTGGTGGTATTTAATGACCTCTGCAATTTTTATTTTTTGCGCTATAAACAAAAAAGTGTGACAATTCTGAAAAAACAAAACAAAAAAGAAACAATATTTTTTACTTTCTGCTATAAAACATTTCAAATAAAAAAAATGTAAAAATCAAATTTTTCAATCATCATTTTAGGCCAATATGTATTCTGCTATATATTTTTGGTAAAAAAAATACCAATACATGTATATTAATTGGTTTGTGCAAAAGTTATCCCGTCTACATACTAGAGGAAAGATTTATGTCATTTTTATTTTATTTTTTTACTAGTAATGGCAGTGATCAGTGATTTTTAGTGGGGCTGCAACATTGCGGCGGACAGATCGCACACTTAACTGACACTTTTGACACTTTTGGGGGGGACCAGTGACATTACTACAGTAATCAGTACTAAAAATATGCACTGTTACTGTACTAATGACACTGGCAGGGAAGGGAAGGGGTTAACACCAGTGTATACATTGGTAGACCGTTCTGTCTCCTTGGGTGTGATCGCGGGTGCCCGGTGGACTTTGCATCTGCCAGACCCACTGATTGACTATCCCTGTGGCCAATTGGCGTGTGAGCACGCCCCCACTGACTGCTGTCTCACGAAGCAACGTACAGGTATGTCGTTTCACTGGACAGAGCCAACCTGCCGCAGTAAAAGTACAGCGGCTGGTCGGTAGGTAATTAAATAAGGGTGTTACATGTAACATGTTAGCAAAGATAAATGTAACCGTTAAGTTGGCGTGCCCCCAGCCAAAATTAGCTATACAGCTAGGATGTAGCCAGCCTGGGCTTTGTTTATATTATCTGTGTTTGTTGAGTTTTTCCTTGGCCCAGGGAAATCATTGCTTCTGCTTGCTGCTAAGTGTTCTCCAGTAGTCTGAGTGAGAGGTTACAATGTATTGGGTTATGAATATTTATTCTGCCTCGGCCCATTGCTTGGAGATTTTTTCCAGTAATGTGTGCTGGGGAAGAGGATAAATATTGGAGTGACCTTTTTGAAGGTCCTTGCCTCTCAGAATGTTGTCTGAAGATGACGTATCTACAAGTGGGTCCTTGCCTCCTAAACTTTGCCTGGTGAGGATGTGAGTACAGAGCTCCTGCCCTGTGTCACCTTTACCTAGAGGAAGAAGCCAAAGAGAATAGGGGCTTTATTCTCCTACCTGACTGTCTGTGACTAGAGTATTCAAACTTCCCTGTGGCAGAGACTGAAACTGTCCTAAACCTGACTAGTGGCAGAGGTAAAAAGATTCTAGAGAATCTAACCTTGCCTGGGGCAGAAGCTTAGGGAAAAGGAAGATAGCTGCCCACCTAGAGCATGTTCTGGGGAGTCTGATATTCAACTATCTAAGGTACCTGTGACTGTAGTACTACTACTTTTTAGAGTCATCGGTCCAAATTGGTTATTAGGAGGCTGCTACTGAATTAATGGAGCCATCAACAACTTTGTTGGTTGGTGGTTTTTTTTTTTTTTTTTTCTTTGCTATCTTTTGTGGGTATTTTGTGCCCTAACCCACTCTTCACATGTTACTGAGCAAATACATTTTTCAATGCTAGAAAGCCTGAAGCCTGGCTGTCACTTCTATAGGGTTGATATGTTGCTGGGTGCAGCTACATTGCCAGTCACCATTGGAAAAGCAGGAGTGTTCGTTAAAATTCAGCAGTCCTTTTGGGGGTAATGCTACTGTACATATACATGAAGACTTTCTATACAAGAAAAAGTAAAAAATCTATTACAGGGCCAGAGCCCAGCCAGCATATAATTCTAGACAAATCTGTGTTGATTATACCAGTAATATCCAAGTTCTGGTTTTCCTTCTCTTCTATAGGTCAACCTAACATTTAAAAATAGGTGTGAACTAAAATACTTTAACACATAAATCAGACGGACCACTTTTTGGAAACATAAAAAAATAAGTAATAGTATGCAACCCTCCAAAATATTTAAATTCTATTTTTCTAACTTAAAGATGTAATGCTAATTTTTGTAAAAAATATTTTCATTAACAGAGACTTACATGTGTTTTATTATCATTCATTGTTTTTAAAATCTTTTTTTATATATATAAGGTAAGAAATCTTACAAAATGAATGTACAGGGAAAGGAAATATCCACACACGCCTTATGCAGAAATCTCTCGGGGTTTATTCCAGCAAGTTCAAATAACAACCTTGAGAACAAATACAGCTAGCAATTTCCTTTTGTAAGACAATAGCTGTACAGTTATTTTATCTTATTATTCTGAGATAACAAATTGCTCCTACATGCATTGTGTTGATTAAACCATTATATGTTGTTTTTTTAAAGTAAGCCTGTCATAAGAGCAATATAGGTGTTGCAGCTGCTGAATATGCTAATTGTCTAGCATTCTATGTCAATTCAGTAAGTCAAAGAAAAGCTCAGGAAAGTCGGAAAAAAGTCAGCAATCCTGAACCGCATACTTATTTCTAGGTACATTTTTGAAGAAAAAAGAACAGCATGACAGCGAGGCAATTAGAATTAAAGAAGGGTCAGTACGTGCTTTTATGGTTATTTTAAAGTAGAACCATGGTGTAAAAAATTATACCAGGAAGGCTTTTATTGCAGAAAGATCTCTTCCTTAATACATGCTTCTTACCTACCTACTACCCATGTTTCTTTATATGATACAGTTGCAAATACACAGCCTAGCAAGGGAGGGAGAGAGATTGTGTACATTGCAAAACTGGGGGTAGGGGAGGGGATTTAAGTGCAACACAGTTAGGTTTCATTTAAGCAGCTAAAGACACATGTAAGGTGCAATAACTACTTTAAAAACATAATAATAAACTTGAATTTTAGTTATATGCTCCATTACTCATATTGTACATTTACATTTCCTTTGACTGCCACTGGCCTTCCACTTAAAGTAGAACTATAGGCAAAACTTTTTTTTTTCATTTTGGATAGAGTAAGTGGGGGTTATAACCCCTGTCACGTTTTTTTTTTTGCCATCTGTGTCCCATTGCGGAGGCTTCCCTTCACTTCCTGTCCCAAACCCAAACAAGAAATCCCTGAAAATTAAGGGAAATCCTTGGGGACCCCCAGGTCACCAGAACTAGTGTCCCCATTGGAAGATTTCCCATCTATTACTTTTCTGGTGAGAACCCAATATTTGGGTAATTTCTTTTACTTTCACTTTCAATATTATTGGTAAACAGAACAAATAGAAAGGCTGAATCTCCTTAAAGCGTTTGTTAACCTAAAAAAAACCCCCAAAAATTCCTTTAAAGCATTTTATACAGCACAGTGCTTGTAACACCTGAAAAACCGAGCTGATCCTGCCACTTTCTGCCCTCCCCTGTAAACTGACCACAGTATATCATGGCTGCTGAGCCCTGACACCGTGGTCAGTTTATGTGCCTCCGTCAGCCTCTGCTAACTGCAGCTGTCCTGTGTCTCCCACTGTCCTCCTCCCCCCTCCCCTCCCTGCCTGATAGCTCTGTGTTAGGGCCCGCCGCCCCCTCCTCCCCCTCTTGCTGCTGAAATAATACTAAGTGTCCTGTTTGTGTGCTTTATTAAAAAAAAACATTCTATAACAGATTTTTTAGCCCCGCTTGGCGGTCATGTGACCGGCCAGCTCTCTCCTCCTCCCCTCTCCTCCTCCCACGCCGAGCAGCACTATTAAATCAGGTATAGATAAAGCGGGTTTACAAGCTTAATAAAGCGGGTTTACAACCACTTTAATGGGGGCACAGACAGCAGTAAAAACTGACAGGTGTTCTAATCCTTCTCCACTCTATCCAAAACTAAAAAAAAAGTTTTGCCTTTAGTTATTCTTAAAGGGAGAAGTAAAATTCCCCATAAGAGACTATTTTTTAATAGACCTAAATCCAAAACAAATCATACACTAGTATAATTCCCATACAAACATTCATATGACCAATTGTAAGAAAATTCTCAGCACATCTGATGACTTGACGATACTCATACTTCAAAATTTTGTTTGTCTTTACCATTCGATTTTGAAATGAATGTAACTGCCCAAATAAATCACATCCACTGTAAGACATTCATTCTAGAAACATTTTTCATCCTGCTCCTTCAAATTTTCTAATCACTGCAGTCAAAAACAAACATGGTTTTGGCCCAACTAATAGTTAGAAAACATCAAACATTTGTTTAAGGAAAAATTTCACACAATATTCAATATAGTGTATGGACAGCTTAAAGTGATACTAAACCTACATTTTTTTTTTGTAATGAAAATAAAAATAATGTCAGTGATAGTAAAGGTAGAAGTGTACTGTAACTGTACAGGGATATTGCACAGAGCGGTGGATTATCTCCCCTTTTTTGGTCCCCGCCAGCATTGTTTCTTCCTCCTTCCTGCGGGTGCCCCTTCAGCAAGCCATGTACTGAGGGGGCACTGCTGCAGGCACACTTCCGAGCTGAGCTGAGCTGTGTGTGTGTCTAAGGTGTGGCTACGCCCTCACTCCCTCCTCACATGATTTGACTGACAGCAGCGGGAGCCTATGGCGAGACCAGGAAGAGGGAGCAGTGGCTTTGCAGACAGGACAGTGCTGGACTCATGTAAGGCACCTTTCACAGTTGTATGACTCCAAAGTTGCGCCGACTTTGGAGTGCAACTTTGATGCAACTTTGGATGGGTGCAACTTGGATATGACTTGGCTTTGACTAGTTTTAATGGACAACTGTTGCACACAAGTTGCATTGTATAACATTCATGCGACTTATGAGGGTTAACATTGAAGTCTATGGCCCTCAAGTTGAAAGTCAGACCAAAGTAGTGCATGAACTACTTTGAAGTTGCTGCAACTTTAAGTTGCGCATATATGAATGGTTATCATTGGAAAACATTGGGAACGATATGTCGTGCAACTCTGATGTCCAAAGTTGCATGACAAGTTGCACAAGTGTGAAAGGGCCCCAACTGTTTAGGGTGGGGGGGACACAAGAAGTGGTGGGACCTTAATTATCTTAAGGCAGGGAATGCAAAAGGTAAAAAAAACATTTTAACTTTAGAACCACGGTAAGGGTCCTTTCACACGGCCGCTCCGTGTGTCCGCAAATCATCCCATCCGTTTGCGGATGATTTGCGGACATAATGTAAGTGAATGGCACTGCGGATGTCAGCGGAATACCATCCGCTGACATCCGATTTTCCTCCTTTCAGTTCTGTTCCGTTTTTACCCTATTTTTTCATCCGTGTAAAAAACAGAAAGGAAGGAAAATCGGATGTCAGCGGTATCATCCGCTGACATCCGCAGTGCCATATACTTACATTATGTCCGCAAATCATCCGCAAACGGATGGGATGATATGCGGGCACACGGAGCGGATGACACAAATGTCATCCGCTCCGTGGAAAAAAAAAGTCCTGCAGCGGACCTTTCACACGGAGCGGCCGTGTGAAAGAAGCCTTAGGCTCTAAAATGTAGCTCTTTTGATCCATATTTCTAAACAACTCCGTGTGTGGTTTACAGTGTGAGAGACTACAAAGCACAGAATCACACACTGTACAGGAGCAATGGCAAAAAACTGCTGATTTTAACTGCAATAGATTGTGTAAATTGCACATTTCAGTTCACAAAAAAAGAGATCTAGTGCAATACCTTCAGACACCAAATAATTATGAAAAAAGTATCAAAAAGTACTCATAAAAGGCATAAAAACATCCTATCTTACACTTGCCCTTTCAAGATGTGATAGGTACAAGTCTGCTAACAATTTTTCGAGTGTCATGCTCTCTTCCTCAAAGCGCAAACATTTTTTATATTAAACTGATGTATGAAGGTGTTGCACTAAGCCAGTGCGCTCTCTCTTTTTTAGTATTAGTCATTTTAGTATTAAAGATTTCCTGGATGAAATTAGCAAGGCTATGAAGTATTCCCGGCAGGGGCTGACTGGCAACTTTCGGCCCATGGTGCAGTGACTCGGCCCCCCTCCCACCCTCCCTCTTCCTGGCCTCCTCCTGATCCCCATTCCAATCTGAAGCTCCACTCAAGGTACTCTCTACTCACTGGCCATGTTCGGGTTCCCAACCTGGCCAGCAGGGGGCGGTTGGGGGGAGCTGGGACAACTTGGTTGGGGCTGACTGGGGGACGAGAGTCTCCAGTAGGATATGGAACTGGCCTCCACTCAGACGCAGTTTACACCATCCATGCTGGGGGGAGGCCTGAGCTCTGTCCCTGTCTTCAGCCCACACTCAGTAGGTCAGTGGCAGGGACCTTTTACTTCTCTTCACCAGGAATCCTTTAGGCATGTCTTTGGCAGTAGCGGTGCAGCCTTTTTATAGGGCATCAGAGTGGCCCAGGGGGCAATTGTACCCCTGCCCCCTGGCCCAGTCCTCCCCTGATTTCCGGACATCATAGGAATTGGAGAAAAATATTAGATAAAGGATTTATGAATAGCACTTTTGCAATTTTTTAGGATAGAATGCATTGTTCAGTTCATGATTTTAGTTGTTGTTCGGAACTGCTCTTTTCTTTCACAGCATGCACTGGTAATCTTATTTAACATGCAATCAAACATAGGAATGGGTGCCCTATATGTATATTTTAGCCCTATAGTCAACATTCGATATCGCAACTAGATTGCAAATCTGTATACACTCTTAGCCCTGACATTTAGCTTACAGTAATAAAAATGCATTAAGTGTAAATGGCACTGTAGGTGGCACTGTTTCATTACCTTTTTCAATAATGTCAGAATACCCAGAAAAAAAGTTCACCTACAGTTCTTTCTGCCAGTTCATATAATTATACTGAGAGCACAGTACAGATCATATTATCATACAATTGCTGTAAATATTGCATAAGTAGGTGAATCAATGCAAAGCTTACAATCAAGAAAGTAAAAATATGTTAATTTGTAACTTGAGTTGTGTTCACAGGTTCTTATAATAAATCTCTCGTGTTATAAAAGGCATTTATTTTATTCAGTGCCAGGTTCTACATTTGACCAGGTTGTTTCATCCGGAGTAGGCACTGACAAAGTAACATTTGTGACAGAAATGGTAACAATGTAAAAGCTGAAAGATGTGAATTATCATTAACTACAAAAAAAGGGTTCCCATTACAGAATGGACAAAGTTGGGTGTATTACAATATATTACTAGTATATTACAGTATTGAAGAATTGTTTTCTTTGGTAAGATGTGCAGAAGAGCAGTGTGAGCATGACAGCAGGCAGTATGTGCAGGAGAGGAGTGTAGATGGTATGACAGTGTGCATTATGTGTAGGAAAGGAGTGTAGATGGTATAACGGTGTGCATTATGTGTAGGAAAGGAGTGTAGATGGTATAACGGTGTGCATTATGTGTAGGAAAGGAGTGTAGATGGTATGACAGTGTGCATTATGTGTAGGAAAGGAGTGTAGATGGTATGACAGTGTGCATTATGTGTAGGAAAGGAGTGTAGATGGTATGACAGTGTGCATTATGTGTAGGAAAAGAGTGTGGAGGGTATGACCGTGTGAAGTATATGCAGTGGCGTAGTGTGGGTTGTCAGCACCCGGGGCAAGGTAAGTAATTTGCACCCCCTACACAAATTTTCTAGACCACTATACTGACACCAACACTGACCTAGCTGACCACTACACAGACCTACCTTATTCCTACACTGACCTACCTGATTACTATACTGACAGCTACACTGACCTATCTTATTCCTACACTAACCTACCTTATTCTTGCACTAACCAACCTGATCACTACACTGACCTACCTAATTTCTATACTGACATCTACACGGACCTTCCTGACCACTACACAGACCTACCTGACCACTACACAAACCTACCTGACAATTACACTGACCACTACACAGATCTACCTGTTACCTGCACTAACCTACCTGATCACTATACTGACACCTACAGAGACCTATCGGACCACTACAGAGACCTACTTGACCACTACACAGACCTACCTGACCACTACACTGGCCAACCTAATTACTATACTGACAATTACACAAAAATAAATGAATGGGCTGCCTACATGCAGAACACAGGTAACAATGTTTTAAAGCTAGCCTCATATCCTTCACATTACAATCCTGTCATTACAATAGGGTTCTCAGTCCCCCCTGCACATCACATGCCTGTCCTCAGCCCACCTTCATATCTCCCTCCTCCTCTCACATCCTTGTCACCACCCCTCCCCCTTTACATTCCTATCCTTATGCCCCTTTATATCATGCCCCTCCTCCTTCACATGTATGTCCTCAGCCCCCCTCTGCATTCCTGTCCTTAGCCCCCTTTATATCACCTCACTTCCGCCTTTACATTCCTGTCCTCATCCCCAGTACCCCTTTACATTCCTGTCCTCATCCCCAGTACCCCTTTACATTCCTGTCCTCATCCATTACCCCTTTACATTCCTGTCCTCATCCCCAGTACCCTTTACATTCCTGTCCTCATCCCCAGTACCCCTTTACATTCCTGTCCTCATCCACTTCCCCTTTACATTCTTGTCCTCATCCCCAATACCCCTTTACATTCCTAGAGAAAAAAAGGATCCGCGCTTGTGGACGGTGGGCAGAGGCTACAGCCTACCTCAAAATATGGCCAAAAAGGCTATATCAGAATATGTGGGCAAGGTGAGGTAAAGTGGCGCTGCCTAATTATAGGTGATCTCAATAAATATGGTTGGTTTAAAGTGCAAGGGTACAAATTAATAAAGTACCAGTGTAAAGGTAATATCAAAATTTATATATAAATTGGTGAGTGTGTCTCTAAGGCTACATTCACACCTGAGCGTAGCGTTTTTCGCGCGTTTTTTACCGCGATTTTTGCGGCGTTTTTTACCGCGATTTTACCGCGATTTTTACCGCGATTTTTGTGCAGGCGTTTTTAGATTGAATAGAGATCAATGGAAAACGCCTGTAATCTGCCCAAAAAGAAGCTCATGTACTTTTTTGAGCGTTGGGCGTTTTGTATACAGCGTCAAAACGCTCAGATGTGAACAGGGGCCATTGAAATGAATAGGATTTGTCTTGTTGGGCGTTTTGAGAGCTGATCCTAGAGCAGAAAAACGCCCCAAAAACGCCCCAAAACGCCTACATGTGAACGGAGCCTTAAGTGGTTTGGTGCAAAGTGCATAAATATTGTGTGTGCTGATCTCAAAAAAATATATAAATATAAAAATAAAAATATAAATATAAAAACACACTTAATATAACAACATAAGCTAAAATATGGATAAAGTGCATTCACATTTATAAATAAACACAATCTTAAATAGTGCTCATGCAGTGGATAATCCAAAAACAATTCAACAGTCTATTAAGTTGCTGGGTGAGTCCGTGATTGAAAAAACCAATATGAAATAATTGATAGCCGATGGTTATTCAGGTGAAAATAAGGTGCTTGCAGTGCTTTTGGGGGTGATGTGGGTGATGGGCAAAAACACACAGGTGCACCCCTCCAATTGCTCCCACACTCACCGGAGGTATGTACCCCTGCAGGGGTAACAAGCCTTATTGCAGCGTGGTCTTTATGCGACTCCTATGGAAGGGGGGAGGGGATAGCCCCCTTTTTAATACCAGGTGATAGGATCTTCTCTCCTCCTAACTGGACACACTCTCCAGCTACAACCACAGCACTCTCTCCACACATCTTATCGCTGAGCTACAACAATATGGCCGCCAGACATGAGTCCTTCCTTAGTGTAGGCAAGCTGTCAAGTCTGGCGGCCATATTGTTGTAGCTCAGCGATAAGATGTGTGGAGAGAGTGCTGTGGTTGTAGCTGGAGAGTGTGTCCAGTGAGGAGGAGAGAAGATCCTATCACCTGGTATTAAAAAGGGGGCTATCCCCTCCCCCCTTCCATAGGAGTCGCATAAAGACCACGCTGCAATAAGGCTTGTTACCCCTGCAGGGGTACATACCTCCGGTGAGTGCGGGAGCAATTGGAGGGGTGCACCTGTGTGTTTTTGCCCATCACCCACATCACCCCCAAAAGCACTGCAAGCACCTTATTTTCACCTGAATAACCATCGGCTATCAATTATTTCATATTGGTTTTTTCAATCACGGACTCACCCAGCAACTTAATAGACTGTTGATTTGTTTTTGGATTATCCACTGCATGAGCACTATTTAAGATTGTGTTTATTTATAAATGTGAATGCACTTTATCCATATTTTAGCTTATGTTATATTAAGTGTGTTTTTATATTTATATTTTTATTTTTATATTTATATATTTTTTGAGATCAGCACACCCTTTACATTCCTGTCCTCATCCCCAGTACCCCTTTACATCCCTGTCCTCATCCACTACCCCTTTACATTCCTGTCCTCATCCACTACCCCTTTACATTCCTGTCCTCATCCACTACATCTTTACATTCCTGTCCTCATCCCCAGTACCCCTTAACATTCCTGCCCTCATCCCCAGTACCCCTTTACATTCCTGTCCTCATCCACTACCCCTTTACATTCCTGTCCTCATCCCCAGTACCCCTTTACATTCCTGTTCTGATCCCCAGTACCCCTTTACATTCCTGTCCTCATCCCCAGTACCCTTTAACATTCCTGTCCTCATCCCCAGTACCCATTTATATTCCTGTCCTCATCCCCCAGTACCCCTTTACATTCCTGTCCTCATCCCCAGGTCCCCTTTACATTCCTCTCCTCATCCCCTGTACCCATTTACATTCCTGTCCTCATCCCCACTACCCCTTTACAATTCTGTCCCCCACTACCCCTTTACATTCCTGTTCCCCACTACCCCTTTACATTCCTGTCCCCCACTACCCCTTCACTACCCCTTTACATTCCTTTCCCCCACTACCCCTTTACATTCCTGTCCCCCACTACCCCTTTACATTTCTGTCTCCCCAGTACCCCTTTACATTCCTGCCCCCCTACCCCTTCTCTACCCTGTTACATTCCTGTCCCCCAGTACCCCTTTACATTCCTGTCCCCCACTACCCCTTTACTACCCCTTTACATTCCTGTCCCCCAGTACCCCTTTACATTCCTGTCCTCATCCCCATTACCCCTTTACATTCCTGCCCCCCCCCACTACCCCTTTACATTCCTGTCCCCAGTACCCCTTTACATTCCTGTCCCCCACTACCCCTTTACATTCCTGTCCCCCTCTACCCCTTTACATTCATGTCCTAATCCCCAGTACCTCTTTACATTCCTGTCCTTCACTACCCCTTTACATTCCTGTCCCCCACTACCCCTTTACATTCCTTTCCCCCACTACCCCTTTACATTCATGTCCTCATCCCCAGTACCTCTTTACATTCCTGTCCCTCACTACCCCTTTACATTCCTGTCCCTCACTACCCCTTTACATTCCTGTCCCCTAGTACCCCTTTACATTCCTGTCCCCCCAGTACTCTTTTACATTCCTGTCCCAAAACTACCCCTACATTCCTGTCCCCCACTACCCCTTTACATTCCTGTCCCCCACTACCCCTTTACATTCCTGTCCTCATCCCCCATACCCCTTTACATTCCTGTCCTCATCCCCAGTACCCCTTTACATTCCTGTCCCCCAGTACCCCTTTAGATTCCTTTCCGCCCCTACCCCTTTACATTCCTGTCCCACAGTACCCTTTTACATTCCTGTCCCCCACTACCCCTTTACATTCCTGTCCCCCAGTACCCCTTTACATTCCTGTCCCCCCTACCTCTTTACATTCTTGTCCCCCACTACCCCTACATTCCTGTGCTCAGCTTTACCCCATCTTCAGATTCCTGTCCTCAGCCCTCCGCCCCCCCCATCTTCAGATTCCTATCCTCAGCCCTCCGCTCCCCCCTCCCATCTTCAGATTCCTGTCCTCATCCCCCCCATCTTCAGATTCCAGTTCTCACCCCCCCATCTTCAGATTCCTATCCTCAACCCCCCCATCTTCAGATTATTTCTGTTCTCACCCCCCCCATCTCCAGATTCCTGTTCTCAGCCCCCCATCTTCAGACTCCTATCATCAGCCCCCCCCCCCATCTTCGGATTCCTGTTCTCACCCCCCCATCTTCAGATTCCTGTTCTCACCTTCCTGTTCTCACCCCTCCCCCCCATCTCCAGATTCCTGTTCTCAGCCCCCCCCATCTTCAGATTCCTGTTCTCAGCCCCCCCCATCTTTAGATTCCTATCCTCAGCCCCCCCATCTTCAGATTCCTGTTCTCACCCCCCCCCAATCTTCAGATTCCTGTTCTCACCCCTCCCCCCATCTCCAGATTCCTGTTCTCAGCCCCCCCCCCATCTTCAGATTCCTGCTCTCACACCCCATCTTCAGATTCCTGTCCTCAGCCCTCCCCCCCATCTTTAGATTTCTGTCCTCAGCCCTCCCCTCATCTTTAGCTCCCTGTCCTCAGCTCCCCCTTCACAGCACCATCAGCTTCCTCCATGATACTCACAGAGGAGGCAGCAGCTGGACAGCTCCGCATGGACGGCAGCAAGCATGAAGCTGACATCAGAAGCAGGGCAGCTCTGGAAGGAGGGCGGGATCTGCACAACTTTTCTAGGTAACCAGCTTGTGATTGGTTGCTAGCAACCAATCACCTGCGGGTTAACTTGAAGTCCTGCCTTCCATCCGGAGCTGTACTGGCTCTGATATCAGCCTCCTGCCGCCCGCTGTTCAGGATGGCTGAGCAGATGGCTGAGCGGGCTCCTAAATGGCAGCGGCGGCCGCAGGATGCGCCCCCCAGATTTTGAGCCTGGCGCAGCTGGCCCCCCCCAGCACCCCCAACGCTACGCCACTGAGTATATGTAGGAGAGGAGTGTAGATGGTATGACAGTGTGCAGTATATGTAGGAGAAGAGTGTAGATAGTATGACCGTGTGCAGTATGTGCAGGAGAGAAGATTAGATGGTATTACAATGGGCAGTATGTGCAGGAGAGAAGTGTAGATGGTATGACAGTGTGCAGTATGTGTAGGAAATGAGTGTGGAAGGTATAACAGTGTGCAGTATGTGCAGGAGAGAAGATGAGATGGTATTACAATGGGCAGTATGTACAGGAGAGGAGTGTAGATGGTATGACATTGTGCACTATGTGCACGAGAGAAGATTAGATGGTATTACAATGGGCAGTATGTGCAGGAGAGGAGTGTAGATGGTATGACAGTGTGCAGTATGTGTAGGAAATGAGTGTGGAGGGTATGACAGTGTGCAGTATATGCAGGAGAGAAGTTTAGATGGTATTACAGTGGGCAGTATGAGGGTATGAAAACTGGCAGCATGTACAGGAAAGCAGTGTGGAGGGTATGACAGCCAGCAATATGTGCAGCAGAGGAGTGTGGAGGGTATCACAAAGCTATAAGTGCAGGAAAGGGATGTGTAGCATATGTCAGTGGGTGGTATGTGCAGCATAACAGAGGTGAGGGTATGATAAAACACAGCTCCAAAAAAAAATTAAGGAACACTTTTTAATCAGAGTATAGAATCAAGTCAATCAAGTCAATTCAACTCCAGGGATATTGATCTGATCTATTAAGTAGCAGAGGGGGTTGTTAATCTGTTTCAGCTGCTTTGGTGTTAATGAAATTAACAAGTGCACTAGATGGGCAACAATGAGAAACAAAGCCCCTAGGGGTCGATCGTTGCAATTTTTTTTTTTTTTTGCCACATGATATTTGCGCAGTGGTTTTGCCAACGCATTTATTTTTTGAAAAAAAAACACAATATATACCCCAATTTTTTTCTATAATATTAATAAAAGAGGATGTTACGCTAAGGAAATACATACCTAACATGTCACCCTTTAAAATTGACAAAGGAGACAAACTATGGGACTTGAAAATCTCCATAGGCGACACTTTAAATGCCTTTACAGGTTATCTATTTAGAGTTAACGAGGAGGTCTAGCGCTAGAATTATTGCTCTCACTCTAACATGTGCGGTGATGCTCACATGTGTGGTGCGAATATTGTTTACATTTGCGTGTGCGACTTATGTATCTATTTGCTTCTGCGTTCCAGCACGGAGGGTTGGGGGGAGGGGGGCGCTTTACATTTTTTTTTCTTGTTTATTTTACTTTTTTATTCACTGTCCCTTTAATTCAATTTTTTTTATCACTTTTATTCCTATTACAAGGAACATAAACATCACTTGTAATAGAAATAAGGATGACAGGTCCTCTTTATGGAGAGATCTGGGGTCAAAGAGACCCAAAATCTCTCCTTTACTTTCAAAAGCAAAAAATAAAAAAAAGCTATCTAATATACAGTTGTATTCAAAATTATTCAACCCCCCCAATGCTGTAAAGGGTTTTAGGAAATTTAGTGTACATTTGTAATTGTATTCAGAATGAAATCATACAAGGACTTCTTAAAGAACCATATGCAACTAAAATGACATCAATTGGTTTTGTAATACAGTAGTAAATGTTTCTTTTGTGAATTCTTCATTGTCACAATTATTCAACCCCTTAAAGACTACCACTCTGAAGAACAGAGGTTCATTGAAGTGTTTTCAATCAGGTATTGAAAACACCTGTGGATGTCAGGGAGCAGCAATAAAGCCTAATAATCACCAATTAGGCAGCTTTAAAATGACTGTGATACTCAGCTCCTTCTAGACATTTTCTGGTGTGGTTACAAACATGGTGAAGTCAAGAGAATGGTCCAGGAAGACAAGAGAAGAAGTGATTACTCTTCACAGGAAGGGCAATGGCTATAAGAAGATTGCAAAGATGTTAAACATACCAAGAAACACCATAGGAAGCATCATTCGCAAATTCAAGGCAAAGGGCACTGTTGAAACGCTACCTGGTCGTGGCAGAAAGAAGATGCTGACTTTGACTGCTGTGTGCTACCTGAAGCGTAGAGTGGAGAAAAGTCCCCGTGTGACTGCTGAGGAACTGAGAAAAGATTTGTCAGATGTGGGTACTGAAGTTTCTGCTCAGACAATACAGCGCACACTGCATAATGAAGGCCTCCATGCCAGAACTCCCAAGCGCACCCCCTTGCTGTCTCCAAAGAATAAGAAACGTCAACTGCAGTATGCCAAAAGTCATGTGGACAAACCACAGAAGTTTTGGGATAGTGTTCTGTGCACTGATGAAACAAAATTAGAACTGTTTGGGCCCATGGTTTAACGCTATGTTTGGAGGAGGAAGAACAAGGCCTATGAAGAAAAGAACACCTTGCCTACTGTGAAGCATGGCGGGGGGTCAATCATGCTTTGGGGCTGTTTTGCTTCTGCAGGTACAGGGAAGCTTCAGCTTGTGCAAGGTACCATGAATTCTCTTCAGTACCAGGAGATATTGGATGACAATGTGATGCAGTCCGTCACAAACCTGAGGCTTGGGAGACGTTGGACCTTTCAACAGGACAATGATCCCAAGCATACCTCCAAGTCTACTAGAGCATGGTTGCAGATTAAAGGCTGGAACATTTTTGAGTGGCCATCACAGTCATCAGACTTAAATCTGATTGAGAACCTCTGGTGGGACTTAAAGAAAGCAGTTGCAGTGCACAAGCCTAAGAATGTGACTGAACTGGAGGCTTTTGCCCATGACGAATGGGCGAAGATACCCGTAGATCGCTGCAAGACACTTTTGTCAAGCTATGCTTCACGTTTAAAAGCTGTTATAACTGTAAAAGGATGTTGTACTAAGTACTAAGATTGAATGTCACTTGGGGGTTGAATAAAACTGATAATGATGTGAGCACAGAAAATACATTTGTGGTTATTTCATTATAAATGTTATGTTATATTTGTCTGACCTACACTTGCCTCTTTGATTTAATTGTAAGCAGGATGACTGAATGATCAAAATCAATGTCAAACTGGCCAAAACAATCAATTTCAGTGGGGGTTGAATAATTTTGAATAGAACTGAATATATGCATAATAAATGTGGGTTTTAAATACTGTATTATTGATATTGGAAACTGCACTTCTTTTTTTATGTTGTATTCTGCTTGCACCTCTGCTTCAGTCTGGCCACAGCGCAGGTGTACTGCAGAATACCCGCGGTTTTCATGTGCATTACCTGTGGTTTCTCATAAACTTCTACCATGTCCTACATTTTTTGGTGCATTTTCTGAAAGCACACCAAAAATGAGGGACATAATAGAAGTCTATAGCAAACCACAGGAAACGCACATGAAAACCGCGGGTATCCTTTGCTACACCTGCGCTGCGGCCAGACTGAAGCAGATGTGCAAGCGAAGTACAACATAAAAAACAAAGTGCAGTTTCCATTATCAATAATACAGTATTTAACCACTTTCTGAACCGGAAGGATTTGCCCCCTTAATGACCAGGCCATTTTTTATGATTCGGCATTGCGTTACTTTATAAGAAAAAATGGTGATAAACCAAAAATGAACTGCGCAAAGTGGATATTATTTACAAAGTAACTTTGTAAATTCTTGGATGATAAATAAATAAATAACAAATAAATTAGTGAGTATGTAACTTGTGGGAATCTCTTCCACACTTGCGAGCAGCAAACAAAAAACGTGTAAAACGTGATATATGTGAAAAATAGGGATGGATATTGCGCTCAACAATAGTGCTCACAATAAAGTGCTAATATGCATAAATATAAAATATAAAAGCTGATATATGATCTAAAATTGCTAAAACCATTTATAGCTCAAACTACAAAAATGGATAAAAGCAGAAAACCAGCTGATACATATATAAATAAATAAATAAATAAATAAATGAAGAGTCCTTAAAGTGCTTGAATCAAAGTGATAAATAGTTCATCTCAGCAGTGAAAACAGCGTGGACTTGGTGAAATGATGGAAAGCCTTCACCTCAAAGAACCTTCACCCAGTGCTCTGATTAGGTACTTCTTACCAGAAAGATATGACCCCTTAATAAGCTCCAAGTCATCCCTGTCACTGTCTTCTCACAAACAAATGAATGAGACCAGGCATTGTAGGGAACTCCGACTATGGGGACATCCAAAATGCAAATAGAAAGAAGACTCCAATGGTGTAGTATGCCAATATAACAACAATTTAATGTCAAAATTGCACTTACTCCATTAAACTTGAATTTCCGCCTTCTATAGCAAAAAACAACAACGATGGGTTAGGTGTTTTTTATTAGAATACCCTTTTCTTTGGCTCTCTTTACCAATTTTTCAAGTTTACATTTCAAACTGTGAGTAGGGTTATTTTTCAATTGTTTGTATGTGACTTGATCGCCTACCAGCCTATCAAGCAGGAACTTGATAGGAGTTGATAGGAGATAAAGAGAGCCAAAGAAAAGGGTATTCTAACAAAAAAGGAGGCACAATACCTCGTACCCAAGGCACCAAGACTACCTACAATTTATCAGCTGCCAAAAGTCCACAAATATAAAACAAAGCCCCCTGGGAGGCCTATTATAAGTGGAATAGATTCCATATTTTCCTGCATAGGGGAATATGTGGATCACTTTTTGCAGCCGATAGTACCACTTTATCCATCCCACCTCAAAGACAGCAAACATTTAATCAATTTATTAGAGAAAGTAGAAGTACAATCAGATACGTTTTTGGTTACAATCGATATCGAATCCTTGTACACCTGCTTGAAACAAAACGATGTACTAAATACCACTATTGCTGCTTTGAATACTAAAACCAACATAAAACCGCCCCAAAAAAAGTTTATTTGTGATGCCCTAAGTTTAGCTATGGGAAACAATTATTTTTGGCATGACGGTTGTTATTATAATCAGGTTAGAGTTGTGGCAATTGGTGCTAAATATGCCCCGAGTGCAGCCAATATCCTCCTTGGACAGTGGGAAGAACAAGAGATCTTTAAGAACGTCAATCCTTCTCTTGTCCTGAACAAGAGATTTATTGACGATTTGCTAATATTATGGAACGGATCAGAAGATTCCCTGAAGCAATTCCTTGATAAAATTAACAGGAATCAGTACGGTCTGGTTTTCACGGCTGCATGGGACAAGGCGTCCGTAAACTTTTTAGACCTGACTTTGGTGAAACAGGGTGGATCTATTTCTACTATGAGCTATTTCAAAGAAACAGATAGAAATAGCTATATTCCCACCAAAAGCTGTTACCACCCCAAATGGTTGGGCGCCATACCCAAAGGGCAATACATGCGTATTAAACGAAATTGCAAAAATGATGAAGATTATCTTGCCCAATCAAACCTTTTAACATCAAGGTTTGTTGAAAAGGGATACAAACTTGAAGATGTTATAAAAACAAGAGATTTAGTATATCAGATGCCAAGGAGTGAGTTATTGAAAACCAAAATTAAGGATACAGAGAATAAGGGTGATATGGCTTTTTTAACAGATTTTAATAGGAATTATAAATAAGTTGAAGCAATTGTGAAGAAACACTGGCCCATTTTAAAGAAAGACAAAACTTTGAGTAAAATTTTACCTGATAAACCGTGTTTTATTTATCGGAAGGCCCCAAATTTAAGGCATATGTTGGCTCCCAATATACCTGACCCCCCAAAGAGAAAACCTACCTTCTTGGATGTAAAAGGTTTTTTTCCATGTGGCAGATGCAATGCCTGCCAAATGACAAAAAAGAACCCTAGGAAAATTACCATTTTTCAATCTAAAGCTACAGGTCAAAAATTCAAAATTAATAGACTCATTTCATGTAGATCCACGCATGTAACCTACCTAATTAGTTGCCCCTGCGGGTTACAGTGTATAGGTAGGACAACCTGCCAACTGTCTGTCAGGATAAATGAACATGTTGGAAATGTGAAGAGAGGCTTTCCAAAACACAGCCTCTCTAACCATTTCCGTTTGTACCACAATAGGGACCCTTCTTTGATGTCCTTTTGTGGTATAGACGCAGTTGACAATCACTGGAGAGGGGGAAACATGACCCAAAAAGTCTCTATGAATGAGACCCAGTGGATTTACAAAATGAATACTATACAACCTTTAGGTATGAATATCGATATTGATTTGAATTGTTTTATTTCTCATTTTTAAATTAATTTTAGCGGATTCGTATCATCATCTTTTAACTATATATTTTAATGATTATTTAAACTACTTCAGAAATTAAGTTATTGTGATAAAATAATATATTAATTACAAGATATCAATTTTAGTATAAACAATATTTTAAAATTATTTTGATTGATCCATCAATAAAGATATACATTTTATTAATCCATTGTAAACAGCATCCCATCACTTAGAATTATCTATGTATTAATTTGGAATCAATATTGGGCAAATAGCAATTTATTGCACATCGCGGTCCTAATAGGCTGAATGCTTGGCCGTAAGATGCGGTTTTTTACCCATATTCTCCTTTAAAATGACCCCGGGAGGCATCCTTAGCAAAAGAAGAACCTATCAATCTGCAATAGAATGGGCGGTTCGTGCACCGGAGGATCGTGATTGGATGCTGGAGAGTTGTGTAGTCTCTATATTAAGTCTAAGGAAATGTACGGTCACATGACCCCTGATGACGTCAGCACGGCCTGACGAAACGTGCGTCGGGAGCGTGAGACCATAGAGTTCCAGGTTGGCGGAACGCTGGCGTGGAGCGGCGTTCCATTCACCTAACCCATCGTTGTTGTTTTTTGCTATAGAAGGCGGAAATTGAAGTTTAATGGAGTAAGTGCAAATTTAACATTAAATTGTTGTTATATTGGCATACTACACCATTGGAGTCTTCTTTCTATTTGCATTTTGGATGTCCCCATAATCGGAGTTCCCTACAATGCCTGGTCTCATTCATTTGTTTGTGAGAAGACAGTGACAGGGATGACTTGGAGTTTATATGGATATCAATGCTGATTATGACCCCCTGTAATTAAGGGGTCATATCTTTCTGGTAAGAAGTACCTAATCAGAGCACTGGGTGAAGGTTCTTTGAGGTGAAGGCTTTCCATCATTTCACCAAGTCCACGCTGTTTTCACTGCTGAGATGAACTATTTATCACTTTGATTCAAGCACTTTAAGGACTCTTCATTTATTTATTTATATATGTATCAGCTGGTTTTCTGCTTTTATCCATTTTTGTAGTTTGAGCTATAAATGGTTTTAGCAATTTTAGATCATATATCAGCTTTTATATTTTATATTTATGCATATTAGCACTTTATTGTGAGCGCTATTGTTGAGCGCAATATCCACCCCTATTTTTCACACTGCGTTACTTTAACTGACAACTGCACAGTCTGCCCAAATAAAATTGACATCTTTTTTTTCCCCATAAACAGGGCTTTCCGTTGGTGGTATTTGATCACCTCTGCAGTTTTTTGATTATGTACTATAAATAAAAAAACACAACAATTTTGAAAAAAAAAAAAAAAGCAATATTTTTCACTTTCTGCTATATAACATTCCCAATAAAAAAAAACATGAAAAAATCTAATTTTCATAATCATTTTTGGTTAATTTCTATTTTGCCACATATTTTTGGTAAAAAAAATCCCAATAAATGTATTTTGATTGGTTTGTGCAAAAGCGTGCCAGCCAGCAGCTCCCAGGACCCGTGGCTCTCACCTCCCAGCAAGCACTTTGTATGCCTGATCACGTCATCGGTTGGCAAGATGCGGTCGGGAGGCCCACACAGCTTCTCGAGCGCATGTGGCAGCGGGAAATTAGTTTAGCCGTCCCTTCTGTCACAGCTAAATGGAAACTTTTTTTATAGGATTGCTGTAAGTTGGGGTTGTTTTGCCGTGGCACACCTGGGGACTCTTCATGGCACGCCAGGGTGCCGCGGCACTCTGGTTGAGAAACCCTGCTCTAGTGGACCCTGTGCTCACTGCCTGGCACTGTGGAGCACAATTGGCATTTGCCATTGAACACGAGAATTGGAAGCTCCACCACTGGCGCCCTGTGCTTTTCATAGATGAAAGCAGGTTTACCCTGAGCACATGTGACAGACGTGGAAGGGTCTGTAGAAGGAGTGGAGAACGTTATGCTGCCTGTAACATCATTCAGCAGGACTGGTTTGGTGGTGGGTCAGTGATGGTCTTGGGAGGCATATCCATGGAGAGATGCGCAGACCTCTACAGGCTAGACAATGGCACCCTAACAGCCATTAGGTATCGGGATGAAATCCTTGGACCCATTGTCAGACGCTTTGCTGATGCAGTGGGTCCTGGGTTCCTCCTTCTGCATGACAATGCCTGGCCTCATGTGGCAAGAGTATGCAGCCAGTTCCTGGAGGATGAAGGAATTAATACCGTTGAATGGACCTCATGCTCACCTGACCCTAATCCAATAGAACACCTCTGGGACATTATGTTTCAGTTCTGACAGTACACGAGGGCCATGAACCCTGACGATGCAGGTGCTCCTATGCTCCCAATGCTGGTTACCAGGCTCGATCAACAAGATCACCTTTTGTGTCAGTTTGCTCAGGAGTTGCAGACGTTGCTTGCACGCACAGCACACCTCGCTCCTGGTGCTGCTAGGCCAGTGGTTCCTCCTGTTGCACCTGCTGCTGCTCCTGTTGCCACTCCTGCAGCTGGAGTTGCTGTTACCAGAGGGATGTCTGGTTCTGTCCCCATCCCACAGCGCTATGGGGGTGTTGTAACTTCCTAAACTAAGTGGGCATTTATTATGAGATGGTTCCTCAGGCGTTTCCTTCTGAAAGGGCCAAGGTGGCGTTCCCAATTTCGTTGCTCTCGGACAAGGCCTTGGCCTGGGTGAATTCCTTATGGGAGAATGATAATCCTGCGATACTCAATTACCCGAGTTTTGTTGCCCCCTTTCATAGGGTATTCAATATGCCTGCTCGCTCTGCCTCTGCTGGTGAGCTGCTCCTGTCCATTTAACAGGGTATATGAGCCGTTGCCGAGTATGCCATCAAATTTCGTACCCTGGCAGCAGAGGTGGGCTGGAATAATGAGGCTCTGGTGGCTGTCTTCCCTCATGGTCTCTCCAATGCAATGAAAGACGAGATTGCGGCCAAGGATCTCCCTGACGAGCTTGAGGCTCTCATTCCTTTCCTGATTTTGATCGATACCAGGCTCAGGGAGAGATCATCATTTCGGGAGCGCCTGCAGAGACCTCTCACCAGATTGGCTTCCACGTTTTGTTTCCCACCCATTCCTCCCTCACCTCCCAGGGATGGTGCATCTTGCTGTGAACCCATGAAGCTGGGGTTTACTTGCCTTTCGGAGGCTGAGCGGGCCTTTAGGAGGAGGGAGGGTCGGTGCCTGTATTGCGGTCTTGGTGGGCATTTCCTGAAATTTTGTCCAACCCATCCTGGAAAGGCTCGCACCTAAGGTCCTGTCGTGGGCAGATCTTAGGTGAAATTTTCTCATCCCCGGTTTCCTGTAAAGATAAACCGCTAATCACAGTTGTCCTCTCCTGGTTACTCAGGCGTTGGTAGACTCAGGTGAAGGCGGTTATTTTATTGACAGTGTGTTTGCTACTGATAATTCCATACCCTTGCAGCCTCGTGTTTCTCCACTAGTTATCGAGGCAATTGATGGCAGACCTCTGCAACCGGCACAGGTTACCAACGAGCCTGTTCCGGTTGATAGGGCGATAGGGGCTGTACACAGGGAGTCGACCTGTTTCCAAGTTATTTCGTCCCCACATTACTCTGTTTTGTGGTACCCATGGCTTTAGAAACACAATTCGACCTTTGATTAGCAGTCGGTCGAGATCCTCTCTTGGTCTCCACCGTGTGGCGCAGTTTGTATCCATGGGCCTGTTAGGGTACTTTGGACCTCCTCAGATTCAGTGTTGCCTACTGAATATCGTGATTATCAAGATGTATTTAACAAGGTGCGTGCTGGTATTCCTCCTCATCGTCCGTACGATTGTGCCATACACTTGCAACCTGGTGCCACTACCCATCGTGGCAGGGTTTATCCTCTCTCGGTTGCGAAGAATAAGGCCATGGAGGAGTATGTTGTGAGTGCGAATTCGCAAGTCCTTTTCTCCAGCAGGCTTTGTAAAGAAAAAAGGGGGTGAGTTGAGACCTTGCATTGATTATAGGGGCCTCAATCGCATCACGGTCAAGAATGCATACCCAATTCCGTTGATTACTGATTTGTTTGACCACCTCAAGGGAGCAATAGTCTTTACCAAGCTTCACCTAAAGGCCATGTATAACCTCATAAGGACCAAGGAGGGCGAGGAATGGAAGACCACGTTTAATTCCAGAAGCGGTCATTACGAATCTCTGGTGATGCCCTTTGGCTTGTGCAGTGCACCCGCTGTCTTCCAGGAGTTCATCAATGATGTCTTGATATGTTGCGTGTAGTGATGGACGAACATCTGCCTGGGTGGTTCGTGAACAGTTCATGCGAACTCGCTCAAATGTTCGCGAACCGCAGGTTCGCGACGAGCACCATTCATTTTAATGGCAGGCGAACATGAAAAACCTCCAGTTCATATTTGCAGCCACAAAATACTTACTAGATGTGCACACATAGTCCCACAACATGGACACTGACATACCAGAAGTATTGCTATTGGAAAAGTTGCCATAAAATGTTTTATTTTTTTTTTCCAGCAAAAAAAAAATATATTTTTTTCTAAATCAGCCAGAACTGACATCAGTCGGTAAATACATGTCAAATACATATAGGGTCCAATCACACGTCTGTAAAATGGGTCCGCATTAGTTCCACAATTTAGCGGAACGTTTACAGACCCATTGATTTTCAATTCCAGTCTGAAAAATTAGGCATTTACAGGATAAAGCAGTAAGTGTCGGCCAGTACAGGCACCAAAAATTAGCCAACAGGCGTTCGCCTGACAGCAAAGAACTTTGTATTCTGTGCCTGGAGGAACATTAGGCATTCACAGGATTACAGAAGTAAGTGTTGGCCAGTACAGGCACCAATAATTTGCCAACAGGCAAAGAACTTTGTATTCTGTGGCTGGAGGTTGCTGTGTGGAGCAGGGACAGAATGTTAGTGACACAAATAGCTAGCTAATAGGTCCACAAAAGTCTTTTGTCAGTGTAGGCAGAGGTTGCTGTGTGGAGCAGGGACAGACTGTATAGTGACACAAATCGCTAGCTAATAGGTCCACAAAAGTCTTTTGTCAGTGTAGGGAGAGGTTGCTGTGTGGAGCAGGAACAGACTGTAGCAATAAGGCATTCAACGGACATAAAAGGCCTTTTATGCCTCTGTATTTACCTAAGACAGGGACCATGATATGTTATGGGTGGTGGCGGATATTTGTGGCCTGTCATGGGGAATTTGAATCAACCATGGTCTACTGGTCACATGTGTTGAATTCCTTTGAGATGCATGCCTCATTCACTTTTAGAAATGTGAGGTAGTCAACACTGTCGTGAGCTAGGCGAGTGAGATTATCGGTCACGATCCCCCCTGCTGCACTGAACGTCCTTTCGGACAGGACACTGGATGAGGGGCAAGCCAACAGTTCCATTGCAAATTATGCAAGCTCTGGCCAGAGGTCAAGCCTGCCCACCCAGTAGTCCAGGGGTTCATCACTTCTCATAGCGTCCACATTGGCCGTTAACCCAATGTAGTCGGACACCTGTCGGTCTATGCGTTCCCTGATGCTGGAGTCTTTGCAGTAAACGCATAAGTCGCGGTAAGCCCAACACTCACCTAGGGAAGATCCGCTAGACGGATGAAAAATAGGGTTTCCATCCGTCCAGATTTATCGGATCGGATGCCAGCGCCAGCGGACATGTCTCCCCTGACATACGATGCCCCATAGACATACATGGGGGGGACCGTTCAGATCCGCCAAAAAAAACCGGACAGTCGGATCTGAACGGTCCGTCTGTGTGAAAGGGTCCTAAGATGGCACCTGGACTCCCATCACCGAGCCCAGTGGGAGCAACGCCATCAGAACCCACAAAGCCACACTCCAGGCTCTCACCGTCCAGCCTCTTCTCCTTCTCCTCTCTCCTCACAATTGTCCTCCACTCCACCTTCAAAATTTCTGCAGTACCCAAATACATTATTATGAAATTATATTGTTATATAACACCCCGCTTCAAATCCACTATAATATGCTTTCTATATTAGAAAGTATATTATAAGTGTATTACAGCCCTATATACTGCACACCAAACAATAGTACACCTATACCACTCCTTAAAAGGACTTTTGTAGACCTATTACCTAGCGATTTGTGTCACTAACAGTCTGTCCCTGCTCCACACAGCAACCTCTCACCAGTCACAATGCTGCACAATACAAATCCACTATAATATGCTTTCTATATTAGAAAGTTTATTATAAGTGTATTACATCCCTGTATACTGCACACCAAACAATAGTACACCTATACCAGTCCTTAAAATGACTTTTGTGGACCTATTACCTAGCGATTTGTGTCACTAACAGTCTGTCCCTGCTCCACACAGCAACCTCTCCCTACACTGACAAAAACACCTATACCAGTCCTTAAAAGGACTTTTGTGGACCTATTAGCTAGCGATTTGTGTCACTAACAGTCTGTCCTTGCTCCACACAGCAACCTCTCACCAGTCACAATGCTGCACAATACAATCCACTATAATATACTTTTTATATTAGAAAGTATATGATAAGTGTATTACACCCCTGTATACTGCACACCAAACAATAGTACACCTATACCAGTCCTTAAAAGGACTTCTGTGGACCTATTATCTAGCAATTTGTGTCACTAACAGTCTGTCCCTGTTCCACACAGCAACCTCTCCCTACACTGACAAAAGACAGAATATAGGCCAAACAATAGGTCCACAAAAGTCCTTTGGTATAGGTGTACTATTACCTAGCGATTTGTGTCACTAACAGTCTGTCCCTGCTCCACACAGCAACCTCTCCCTACACTGACAAAAGACAGAATATAGGCCAAACAAAAGTACACCTATACCAGTGCTTAAAAGGACTTTTGTAGACCTATTACCTAGCGATTTGTGTCACTAACAGTCTGTCCCTGCTCCACACAGCAACCTCTCCCTACACTGACAAAAACACTTATACCAGTCCTTAAAAGGACTTTTGTGGACCTATTTGTTAGTGATTTTTTGTCACTAACAGTCCGTCCCTGCTCCACACAGCAAACCTCTCCCTACACTGGCAAAAGGCAGAATGTATAATGGCAGCCAGATCAGGGCTATTTTTAAGGTAGGGGGTATGTCCATGTGCTGAAATGTCTCAATTGGCTGTCCTGTACCACCTGATGGATGTGTCGTGGGTCAAAATTCTTCACAATGTAAACCAATAACTACCTGGATGTCAGATGGGTGCTGCAACGTTTACGTGAGAATGGGCTTTTCTGTAAGCTTGAGAAATGTGAATTCCACCTGTCTCAGGTTGCCTTCTTGGGCTACATCATTTCTGCTGAAGGGTTCTCCATGGCCCCTCAGAAGGTTTCTTCTGTTCTACAATGGCCTAGCCCCAGTGGTCTCTGTTCCATTTAGAATTTCCTTGGGTTTGCCAACTACCATCGGAAATTTATCAGGAACTTTTCCTCTTTGACCAAACCTACCTCAGATCTGACCAAGAAGGGAAGCGATTGCCACAATCTGAAGCCTGCTTCCATCCAAGCTTTCGAGGCCTTCAAGCCTGTCTTTGCTTTGGCTCCCCTTCTGTCTCATCCCAATCCTGGTTTGCCCTTTGTCCTAGAGGTGGACGCGTCTGAAATGGGAGTAGGCACCCTCCTGTCTCAGTGTCTGGCACCTGATGGACCCTTACTTCCGTATGGGTTCTACACCAAGAAGCTGTCTCCAGCTGAATGAAATTATGAGATTAGCGACAGAGAGCTCTTGGCCATTATCCTGGCTCTCAAAGAGTGGAGACACTTGCTCGAAGGTTCTGTGGTTCCAGTTCTCATTCTCACCTATCATAAGAATCTGACGTATCTCTCAGAGGCCAAGAGGCTCACACCTCGTCAGGCCAGAAGGGCCTTATTCCTATCTCGTTTTAACTATGTAGTCTCCTATTTGCCTGGCTCCAAGAATGTTAAGGCTGATGCCTTGTCTCGCTAGTATTCTGAGTTGTCCAGGGAGGACTCTGTGCCAACACCGGTCATACCTTCAGATCATATCCTTGCTGCCACCCGCACCAACTTAACCTCTCCTCTTGGGGAACAGAACTTGGCTGCCCAACCTGAGAGACCTGCTGGCAAATGTTTTGTACCAGAGGGGTTGCACATCAGACTGTTGTGCACGTACCACAATTCCAGGACTGCCGGTAATCCTGGTAAGAACCAGATGTCCTGGGCAATTTCCCATCAGTTCTGATGGCCATCTCTCCGCACTGATGTTGCTGCGTATGTGGCTGCTTGCTCAGCCTGTGCCCCGAATAAATCTCCTCAGCACATTCCCTTGGGCCTACTGCATCCCATTCCCAATGGGGAGCTTCCCTGGTCTCACATGGCCATGGATTTTATTGTGGAACTTCCCGTGTCTTGAGGTTACACGGTTATCCTCTGGTGGTCGGCTGGTTCTCCAAAATATGCCACTGTGTTCCATCAGCTGCCTACCGCTCAGGAGCTTGCCTCGGTGTTTGCAAGGGAGGTCTTCCATTTACACGGGTTACCTAAGGAGACTGTCTTGGACTGTGGGAGCCAGTTTGTCTCCAGGTTCTGGCATGCCTTTTGCTCCCAGTTGGGTATTCGACTCTCCTTTTCCTCGGCCTAGCATACGCAGTCCAATGGTGCCGCTGAGTGTTCCAACCAAGCTGTGGAGCAATTTCTCTGCTGCTATATCTCTGACCATCAGGACAATTGGGTTGATCTGCTACCCTGGGTGGAGTTTGCCAGGAACTCTTCCATCAACTCGTCTTCTGGAATGTCTCCATTCATAGCCAATTATGGGTTTCAACCCCTTGTGTTGCCCGAGTCTTTCTCGCCACAGGACATCCTGGCTGTGGAGGATCATTTTCGTGCCCTCTTGGGTGCATATTCAAGAGTCTATACGGGTCTCTGCACAGTGTCACAAGCTCCAGGCAGACCGGAGACATTTATCTGCGCTTTCGTACCATGTCAGGGAGAGGGTGTGGTTGTTGACCCGTAATCTCAACCTCATTGTGCCCACTCCAAAACTGGCACCCAGTATAGTTGGGCCTTTATCGCATCCTCCATAAGGTGAACCTGGTGGCCTATGCCTTTGGGCTTCCCCCTGGCATGCGTATCTCTAATGTCTTTCACATGTCACTTTTGAAACCACTGGTTTGCAATTGCTATACTTCTTCTCTTCCTCACCCTCGTCCCATTCCTGTGGGCAATCATGAGGAGTATGAGGTAAGCAGCATCTTGGATTCTCATCTGTTCCGAGGTCCGGTTCGGTTCCTGGTGAACTGGAAGGGTTATGTTCCTGAGGAGCGCTCCTGGGTTTCCTCTGCTCATGTTCATGCTCCCTTGCCCTCCTGTTGGCAGCCATCTTGGACATATGCAGACTGCTGCCTCTTAACCACTCTACTACCGCTCACGGTAATAGTACTGCGGCAGAGTGGCTCGTTCCCGTCCAGTCACGTAGTATTAACGTGACTGGACTCCTCCCCTTCTGGGCGGCGCTTGCGCGCCGCCGGAGGCTCGCTCCCGCTGTTTTCATTCACAGCGGGAGTCGGGCCAGGGGAGGAGCAGCGGCGATCGCCGCTGCTCTTACCCGATCGTCGGGGATCGAGTCTGGAGATCCGCCCGCTGTGTTCTCCATAGTGACAGGGAGTGACAGATCGGACTGTTCAGCATAGCTGGACATCCGATCTGTCCATGAATCACATAGTCACCTCCCCCCCTACACGTCAGTAAGCACCAGGCATACATTAACCCCTCCCTCTCCAATAAAATTAACCCCTTCCCTGCCAGTGTCATTTTTACAGTAACAGTGCATATATATAGCACTGATTACTGCAGTAATGTCACTGGTACCCCCAAAAGTGTCAAAAATGTCAGTCAGGGGTCCGGTCTGTCCGCCGCAATGTCGCAGTCCCGCAAAAAAAATCGCAGATCGCCGCCATTACGCGTTAAAAAAAAAACACCAAAAATGACAGAAATCTTTCCCTTTGTTAGTAAACGCAATAACTTTTGCGCAAACCAATCAAAATACGCTTATTGCGATTTTTTTTACCAAACATATGTAGCATAAAACAAATTGGCCAAAAACTTTTAAAAAAATTGGTTTTTACATCTTTTTTGGGGGGAATTCCTATAAAAAAATGTGAAAAATATTGTTATTTTTTCAAAATAAACGCTCTTTTTTTGTTTATAGCGCAAAAAGTAAAAATCGCACAGGTGATCAAATACCACCAAAAGAAAGCTCTGTTTGTGGGAGAAAAAGGACGTAAATTTCGTTTGGGTACGGCGTCGCACGACCGCGCAATTGTCAGTTGAAGTCGCACAGCGCCGAATCGCAAAAAGTGGCCTGGACGGAAGACAGCAAAATCCTCCGGTTGTAAAGTGGTTAAAGACTCTGATTACATCATCACTTGCCTGCTGCCTGGACGTTGCTCAGTGATGATGCTGCACACCTGATTATATCTATCACCTGATGGGTTGCAGTCCTTGCCCTTGCATTTGTGCTCCAAGGTGCATCTCTGCTAGCAGTCTTCTGTACTCCGTGTTCCTGGGTGTATGACCTGGCTTGGCTGACGACTCTCCTGGCTCTTGACCCCGCATCGGCAGATGACCCAGCATTGCCAGACGACCCGGCATCAGCAGACGACCCGCTTCTGGACTCAACCCCTTCTGGACTTTACTTGCATCCCTGTGTGGTCTGGTTTCCTGGCACCCTGACAGTGGGTGGTGTGTGTTGTGAGGTGGCTGGGGTGAAATGCATTCACTCTGTGTAAGGAATGAGTATAACTTTGGGGTGGGGAGTGGGTAGGATGGGGATGTGCTATGACCACTCTGAGCAGGTGCACGATGGGGATGTGCCGTGAGTACTCTGAGTACTGTATGTGCGTGCACTAATTTGGGAGAATAGTATGTGCTGGACATGTAGGGCAGGGTGGGGAAAAAAGATGTGTTGTAAATCTGCTGTGGCAAAGGGGTGATGTGCTCTGAGGGGTGCTCATTCCATGTCCCTTGCCTCCTGTGCCCCCTTCGCCTCTCCTGCCCACACAGTGTTGGGGATTGGGATCTGTTGGAGCTGGGCAGATGCAGTAGCACAAAAGTACACAGGATAGAGGAACAGGGCCCAGGAAACACAGTTCTTGTCTCTCTTGTCTGGCCACCCCCTGGCTGCTTTCTACTCCTGGAGTGGCGCCTCTGATTTGCAATCAGCTACTGCTGAGATTGATGCCAGTTTCAGAAGTTGTCACTGTAAGAAAAGGCTTTTTCTTGGGAGGCTGGTGTCTAGGGGGTCCCTTAGGGCTGCAGCTACTACTCATGGTAAGGGCTGTGATCTACCTCGTCACCTGCCATGCATGCTCTGAGGCCTTAGGTACAAGTGAGTTGCAGTGTAAGGGAACGGGTATAGACAGCTTCATCTTTATCCCAACACCCATACAAATAAAATCCACCTCCCTGCATCCCTTCTTTCTGTAATCTTCCGGTACCTATGGTACCCTTGTTCCCATATTTCTCCTCTCTTTGCATCCCATCTTGTATAACAAAGGACGCATACACCTTTAAGACCGGATGACATCACTGCCGAGCGCCGCTGTGAGCGGCTATTTCAATCGCCGGTTTGCTCTCACTCATCGCTCGTTCAAACCCACATGTTCATCGCACCTACGCCTGAGAAGTCGGAGCTGCTGACATACCTTCCTTGCTGAACTAAAGCCGGAAACCTCGCTGGTGATCCGTATCTCGCTACGGGATCACCCTTCTCCAATGGACACTGTTATTCCTAACCTATCTAAGTGATAAGTACCCCGCAGGGGATTCTTACTAACCAATCTCCTACTGTCATCTACTGCAATTACCAAGACTATCTGTATCTATCTATTCACTATCATCTGCATAAGACTGTTAGCTCTTGGTACTACCTTGAACTATCCTTGCACTAGGTTACTCTGTCTAAAGTATACTCCATCTGTGTCCTCTTACCATCTGCACTATACTTGACATCAGAACCTATCTGCTTACCATCACCTGCAACTCTCCTATACTACTTCTAGTGCTCACCATACAATAGCCTGTCTCTCATATATATCCTCATATACTCTATCCCTCCATTAAATATCTATTAATATATATATATAGTATATAACAGGCTGTACACGGTGATGAAGTCCTGAGAGTTGGATATGTTGTTCAACAGATTCTCTACAAGGCTACTGAGTGTAATAATTCTGCAGCTGTAAATCCATCCACAAACAAAAACGCATGAGCGTTACAGATTGAACGAGCCTTTAAAAAAAATATGGATTCAGCAGAATTATCCACTCATGTACTACAATTAAAACAGCAAGTAGATGCATTGATCCATGCGCTTACAGAGGTAAAAAATGACAATCAAACCTTGAGACAGCAGCTTGGCCGTCTCACACAGCCTCCTGCTGCTCAGCCCCGTGAGCAAATTCCGTGAATTTAAAAACGCATGTCAATTGTTTTTTTTGTTAAAACCTCTAACCTACACCACTGACCAAATTAAGGTTTGTACCATCATCTCCTATTTAACGGGTGAACCCCGGGCCTGGGCAGATGCTCTCTTTGAAAAGGATGATCCACTCCTTAATTCTTATCCCTTATTTCTAGCACAACTTGCTACTTTATATGAAGACCCCAACAAGCAGAGTACCGCTGACACCCAGTTACGGGCCCTAAAACAAGTAAGGAGACCTGTTGAAGATTTCGTGGTGAATTTTAAAAGATGGTCCCCTGATTCAGGGTGGAACGACACATCTTTGCGAACGCAGTTTAGACTCGGCCTATCTGAGGCCGTTAAAGACGAGCTCGCCCGAGCAGATTTACTTGGCACTCTAGAGGGACTGATCCAGACCAGTATCAATATTGACAGACGACTACGAGAAAGAAAGGCTGAGAAGATGGGCTAATCCATTTTCCAGTCCTTCTCGGATGTTGCCTGCTGACCCTACTCCTATGGAAGTAGGAATGATACGTCCACCTCTGACCCTTTCTGAACGTGCCAGGAGGAAAACCGAACATCTTTGCATGTACTGCGCATCCCTGAATCATCTGGTAAACGACTGTCCTCTTGTCCGCAGAAAAGAGGGTGAGTGTTCAAATGTCTTGCTAGGGGGACTCACAACTTCCTTTTCTAATCCTTATCTTTTTGTTCAATTAACATTGCAGTGGGACCAAACTAGGATCACCACCAAGGCTATGATTGACACAGGATCTTGTGGAAACTACATTGACATTTGTTTTGTCTCCCTTAATAAAATACCTATTGTTTCAAAACCCAAACCTGTCTCCGTTAGTTTTATTAACGGTACCCCTTTATCCTCTGGTCCTATCACCAGTCAGACACAGGCACTTCTTGTAACTGCTGACGAGTCTCATGTGGAGACCACCACCTTTGATGTATTAACTTCGCCACATTTTCCAATCATTTTGGGACTTCCCTGGTTACATATACATCAACCAATCATCGATTGGAAAACAAGAACGTTAGCCTTCTCTTCTCACTATTGCGAGACGACGTGTAACCTCCCCACACATGATAGGATCCTGTCTGTACTGCCAGATGACATTATTCCTAAGTGTTATCAAGATTTATTGGAGGTTTTCCTTGAGAAAAACGCTCAAATGCTACCTCCTCATAGGGACTATGATTGTTGTATCGATCTGCTCCCTAATAGCAAGTTGCCTTACGGACATGTATATCCTCTCTCACAGGATGAACTCTCTCACCTTAAGGAGTATCTGGATGAAAACTTGGCAAAAGGATTCATCCGACCTTCTACTTCCTCCACTGCTGCTGGGCTCTTCTTTGTCCGCAATAAGGACTCTAGCCTTAGGCCTATCATTGATTTCAGACAATTAAATGCCATCACAATAAAGGATCGTTATCCTTTACCCCTTATTCCTGAACTTATCGAACAGGTGCGTGGGACTTCTTTCTTTTCAAAATTGGACCTAAAAGGGGCATACAATTTAATTCGAATCCGTAAAGGGGATGAATGGAAGACGGCATTCAGAACCAGATACGGACTGTTCGAGTACCTTGTAATGCCATTTGGGCTATGTAATGCCCCCGCAGCCTTCCAACGGTTTATAAACGAGATATTCCGAGACTTGCTTGATGTTTGTGTGGTAGTATATTTGGACGATATACTTATCTATTCTCATTCCTTACCTGAGCACATAAAACATGTGAGACTTGTGTTGTCAAGACTACTTGCACATAACTTATATGTTAAATCAAAGAAATGTTTGTTTCATAAAGACGAGGTACTATTCCTAGGATATATTATATCTAAAAGTGGAATTAAAATGGACATGAGCAAAATATCCTGCATTCTGGATTGGCCTGTGCCAACCACCCACAAAGCATTACAAAGGTTCCTAGGATTCTCTAATTACTATAGGAAATTCATTAAAATCTTCTCTGCGATTGTGAAACCTCTCACACAACTTACAAGCACGAAGAGACCATTTAATTGGACAATAGAAGCAAATGGAGCATTCTCTCTGCTGAAATCAAACTTTACTACTGCCCCCATACTATGCCATCCAGACCCATCCCTTCAATACATCTTGGAGGTAGATGCGTCTAATATGGCAGTAGGAGCAGTTCTCTCACAACGACCAACAAACACCTCACCTCTTCACCCAGTTGCTTTCTTTTCAAAGTCAATAAGTAGCCCCGAGGTGAACTACCCAGTAGGTGAGAAGGAGTTATTAGCAATAAAATTGGCATTAGAAAATTGGAGACATCTACTTGAGGGCACTCAATTGCCAATTCTGATATATACTGATCACAAAAACCTCCAATACCTTCAGACTAATAGAACTCTTTCCCACCGGCAGGTACGGTGGTCGTTATTCTTTCTGAGATTTAATTTTTTAGTAACTTACACGCCCGCAGACAAAAATAAAAAAGCGGATGCACTCTCACGACTAGCCGAGAAAGATTGCACTGAGGTTCCCTCAGTTCCTATAATACCACTTGAACGTATTATCGGAGTCGTTCACTCACTGAAGGAGGAGATTTTGCACAGCATAGGGTTGGATTCACCTCCACCACAACTAACTACTGACGCAGAAGGCTTCCTCTACTACAACGATAAATTATACATACCCCCTACTATGCGAACCAAGATCCTAGAATTGTCGCATGATGTACCTATGGCAGGACATATGGGTATGACTAAAACTCTCAATCTACTCACTAGGCAATTTTGGTGGCCAGACATGAAGACAATCGTAAAAAAGTTCGTTTCATCTTGTGATATCTGTGCTAGGTCTAAAATTGACAACACAAAACCATCAGGATTGCTTTGTAGTTTACCGATAACCCAGGTTCCGTGGGAAGGTGTATCCTTAGACTTCATAGTGGAACTACCACCTTCCAAAGGATTCAACACCATCTTGGTATCAGTGGACCATCTGACCAAGATGGCACATTTCACCCCTATCCGAAAACTACCTTCATCCAAACAAACAGCGGAATTACTTGTGAAACATGTCTTTAAGTTACATGGTATTCTAAAAACACTGCTGTCTGACCGTGGTTCACAATTCATCTCAAAGTTTTGGCTAGCTCTATGTCAGATACTGCGAATAGAGCGTAACCTCACTTCTCCATACCACCCTCAGACCAACGGACAGACAGAGAGAGTTAACCAGTGCATTGAACAGTACCTGCGTTGCTATACTTCGTATCTACAGGACGATTGGGCAGATCTCCTCCCACTGGCGGAATTCGCCTATAACAACGCTACTCATAGCACTACTAAGCAAAGTCCGTTTTACCTGAATTATGGGTTTCATCCCACACTCCTTCCTCCACGTATCTTACCATCAAGTATTCCAGTAGCATCTGATTATCTTGCCCAGATAAAGGATTCTCTGGGATTACTCAACAATACCATATCTCATGCTCATAGCCAACAAAAAAAATACTACGACCTCCGTAGGAAACCCTCTCCCCAATATGCCATTGGGGATCTTGTTTGGCTTTCTACAAAAAATCTGAGACTAAAGATCCCTAGTAAAAAACTTGGACCTCTATTTCTGGGACCTTTTCCAATAGAGAAGCTTATTGGAAAAGCTGCAGTACAACTCACATTGCCAGCAGACCTCAAGATACATCCTGTCTTCCATGTGTCTCTACTGAAGCCCCATGTTCCTAACCAAGGAATAAGGCCTACTATCTCACCTCCACCTCCTGTACAAGTGGAGGGTGGAGAAGAATTTGAGATAAAAGAAATTTTGGATTCCCGTTTCAATAGAAGAAGACTCCAGTATCTTGTACGATGGAAGAATTATGGGCCCCAAGATGACACCTGGCTGGATACCTCCGATATCCATGCCCCTAGACTGATTCGCAATTTCCACTCGAAATATCCGGAAAAACCAGTTCTAGAGGCCTTCCGGAGCCGGCCTTAAGGGGGGGGGGTACTGTAATGTTCCGGTACCTATGGTACCCTTGTTCCCATATTTCTCCTCTCTTTGCGTCCCATCTTGTATAACAAAGGACGCATACACCTTTAAGACCGGATGACATCACTGCCGAGCGCCGCTGTGAGCGGCTATTTCAATCGCCGGTTTGCTCTCACTCATCGCTCGTTCAAACCCACATGTTCATCGCACCTACGCCTGAGAAGTCGGAGCTGCTGACATACCTTCCTTGCTGAACTAAAGCCGGAAACCTCGCTGGTGATCCGTATCTCGCTACGGGATCACCCTTCTCCAATGGACACTGTTATTCCTAACCTATCTAAGTGATAAGTACCCCGCAGGGGATTCTTACTAACCAATCTCCTACTGTCAATAAGTGTAATAATTCTGCAGCTGTAAATCCATCCACAAACAAAAATGCATGAACGTTACACTTTCATGCCATGCTGGCTCTCTTGCATGTCAACCCACATCACCACTCCCAGGCTTCCTACCGCACACATTTTGGGCTCCCATTTTATAGAAGACTGGACTTGTGCAGCAGGGGGTCTGGGAAAGGTGGTACCAGAGTGGGGATGCAAGAAAGTCAGCTTTGTTTTGTATGGGTTCGGGAACGAATGTGCAGGGAATGCAGGCATCACAGTTGATGTGTTTCTAGGAACAGCTTCCTGCTAGGGGCAGAGATGGGTGCCACTCTGGATTTGCACTCCACTTCTATAACTGCGGTACTTCCCCAGTGTTTCTGTTGGGAATCAGCCTGTCTCCCCTCCAGCCAGCCAGTGAGATTAGCTAAAGCTGGCCAGAGAGCCCAGTGCCCAGGTCTTCTTCTTACTGTGGAAGTTCAGGGGGATGAACAATGATAGTGTGAGCTGCTGGGACTGAGGGGGCTGGAGTTTTAAGTCTATTTTTGGGGCTGTCAAGAGTGGTGGACTTATTGGGGTTTAGGGCTGAATGAACCAGGCAGGAAGAAAGTGGCAGGCACAAACTATGTTTCCAGGACTATTCCATCGGAATTTGTATAGGACAGGATTGGGCAATAAAAGAGAATAGATAAGAGAGCGACAGGGGGAGACGAGAGGGACATGACCTATGCTCTAAGGTTAGTAAGTGGGTTTGTAGACAATGCACAGTGCATTGTAAGGTGCAGCAGAGCAGGACTAGGCTGTAAATTGCATGCACTGCCCATCACATGATATGAGCAGGAACAGACATAGAAGGGATTCACCTACTCTATGCATTAAATTAGCCCTGTAGACTGAGGACTACAAAGGCCAGTTACACAACTGTCAGGGCCGGATTAAGAGCATCATGGGCTTGGTGCTAAGGATTTTGAAGGGCCTTAAGGGCCGTGCCTTGGCATGCACCCAGAGGAGGAAGGGTGCAGCCATGCATGCCTAATTCAACATGGGATGCTGTCTCTGAAGCCCATAAACACATCCATGCATCGCCAACTGTCCCTCCTTGCCCTGCTGTGTGGGGAGGTTCTGAGGGAGCTGCATGGGGAAGCGAGCATAGAAGCCAGACTTCTGTGTTTACAAGTGACAGAAGAGCGGTAACAGTGAATATGGCCAACCCGGGGCCTATATAAAAGGTAGGGGCCTGGAGCTGCAGCTCCAATAGCCCCTACGTTAATCTGGCCCTGACAACTGGCTGCCCTGCACAAGGATGATAACTTTTCTTAGGAAAAGGTAATGCAGGGTCAGGGTCAATATTGAACCTACAATTATGACTGGATCTATGGTAAGCAACATGATGGCTAATGCACCTTTGATGCAGTTACGCATATGTTGTAGTTCCCAATCTCCCCTCAACCCCTCTGCAAGTCTTTTACTATGATGACCCAGCTCCAGCAAAACATCGCCAACTACACCACACAGAATATTAATTGTGTACTACACCCTCTCCTATTCAATCCAATTCACATTTGTATTCCACCCAAGCACGGTGATCCAGTATTCTGCTCACCAAGGGGATGAATTACAAAAAAGGGAGAAAAGGAACAAAATTGTTTTACTGGGCAACATCTGCGATATTTCCTTCTGTCTTATAAAACAGTTCCGAAGTGTATCCTTGATGACGCACTTCTTCAGCACTTCACAATTAATACATTTGAATATGTCTGTGAGCCAGAACTACAAACATTAGTCATGAACAAATCTGTTTGCAAATCAGATGCACTGGAGAAGAATTGTACGGTTTTCCCGACTTTATCAATGAGTTTGTTCAATCTTTGGTTGAACATGCAATACATGCTATAACATTGCGACGGACAAATCTGACACTAAGAGGGTTATTTATTAAAACTGGAGAGTGCAAAGTCTGGTGCAGCTCTGCATAGAAACCAATCAGCTTCCAGGTTTTATTACCAAAGCCTAATTGAAGAAGCTGAAGTTAGAAACTGATTGGCTACCATACACAGCTGCACTAGATTCTGAGTCTGAGTGCACCAGGTTTAGTAAATCTCCCCCCAATGTGACAGTTTTTGGGGACCAGTGACACCAATACAGTGATCAGTGCTAAATAATATGCACTGGTATTGTATAAATGACACTGGCAGGGAAAGGGTTAACATCAGGGGCGATCAAGGGGTTAAGTGCACTCCTAAGGAATGTTTTCAAACTGTGGGGGTAGTGGACTGACTGCAGTAAGAGAGAGATCAGTGTTCCTGATTACTAGGAACACACGATCTCTCCCTTCCTGTCTGACAGAACAGCCATCTGCCTTGTTTACATAGGCAGATGGCTGTTCTGTCAGTCTCCTTGATAATCGCGGAAAGCTGGAGGTGATCACGGCACCGTTCCCGCGGACTGGCTCCCGCTGTGTCTAATCACAGTGGGAGCGCGGCTCCGGCAGCGCGCGCACGGCTCCTAGAGCCTTAAAGCAAAATCACGTATATATATGTGATTTTGCGCTTAAAGGCCACCCTGCCGCAGTATTGTGGGTGGTTCTTAAGTGGTTAAAGCAGGGTTAGGTTATAAAAATATCCCAAGCTTTTTGGCCCAAAATCAAAATGCTATATGTGGCAATAAACTAACACTGCACATCACCCTGAACACACTATCCACACTGTGAAATATGGTGGTGGCAACATCAAGTTGTGTGGGGATGCTCCCATTCAGCTGGGACAGGGAAGCTAGTCAGAGTTGATGGGAAGATTGATGGAACCAAATACAGGACAATCTTTGAAGAAAACCTGTTAGAGTCTGCAAAAGACTTCAGACTGGGGCAGAGGTTTACCTTCCAGCAGGACAACAACCCCAAACATACAGCCAAAGGTACAATGGAATGGCAAGATCATGGGTGTCCAACCTTTTGGCTTCTCTGGGCCACATTGCATGTAGAGAAATTTTCTCGAGCCTCATATAAAATTTATATTATATAGTTAAGGTATATAAGTATTAAAACGCCGCTGCCCCCTTCCCGCGCTGCCGCGCCCCCCCAGCACTAATTTACCACAACTAGAGTATGATCCCTTCCAAGGCAGCCTCTGCCTATAGTTAGTTGGAAGCCGCTGTGGCCGTGCCCCCCCACCCAACTTCCTTCCTCCTCAGCAAAAAATAAATAAAAATTGTCAGGGGGCAGTGGGCCGCATTGCCTGCGGCCCCCGGGCCGCAGGTTGGACATGCCTGGTATAGATCAAAGCATTTCATGTGTTAGAATGGCCCAGTCAAAGTACAGACCTAAATCCAGTTGAGAATCTGTGGCAAGACTTGAAAATTGCTGTTCACAGACGCTCCCCATCCAATCTGACAGAGCTTCAACTATTTTGCAAAAAAGAATGGGCAAAAATGTCACTCTCTAGAAGTGCAAAGCTGGTAGAGACATACCCAAAAAGACTTGCAGCTGTAATTGCAGCGAAAGATGGTTCTACAAAGTATTGACTCAGGGGGGCTGAGTACAAATGCACTCCACACTTTTGAGATATTAAGTTGTAAAAGATTTTGAAAACCATGTATCATTTTCCTTCCACTTCACAATTATGTGCCACTTTGTGTTGGTCTATCAAATAAAATCCTAATAAAAGACATTTACATTTTTGGTTGTAACGTGACAAAATGTGGAAAATTTCAAGGGTGTGAATATTTTTTTCAAGGCACTGTAGATGAGGTAAGTGCTCCCAGAGAGGAAAAAAGGCATAGCTTAGAGCACACTGATCCCACGGCGCTATCAAGACATCCACCATCAAATCCCTTACCCTAGACATGAATCTGTCTAGCTTCTTGTTGAAACAAGATGCTATAAGCTCCACATGGAGCATCTACCTGCCAGTTCTCCACCTCAGGAATATGCACTATAACATGAAGCTCTGCCCAAGACAGAATAAACTCTACTTCCATCTTCATTGCAACACTCCCATGAAGTATTGTCAGACAAATCCCTTGAAACTCCAGGATGCCAATCGGAAATTTGGATTTCTTTACCAATCAACAACCTTGACAAGACACATGATCCAGAACTACACCCCAACCCAGAAGACTGGCGTTCATCACAACCATCCTCCAATGTATATGAAAAATAAACCTTACCCTCCGACAATGCCAAGGGCAGAAACCACCATGACAGAGACATCAATTCAAGCACTCACATGCAGCTCTGTAGAGAAGTTAGATGTCAGGATTCAATTTGATTCTGGTAGAAAGATCTCCAGCATAAGGCCAAAGTGCTTCAAGTGATGTGATCCAATCAAAGATAACTACTCAAAGTTCAGGATCCATCCAAAGTCCTCCAAAGTCCACATCATAATTGACAGATTGTAGTCCAGGGCTGGTGGTTTTACTTCCAAAGCAATAAATTTCCCAGACATCTAATGACTGAAAAGCCTCTTAGATTAAGAAGACCCAGAATTTGTGCAAGGACCTTTTGTGAATGTTCTTATGACTGATGCAAGGCTGAAGGGAAGGAAGGACCACAAACTAACAGTGGTTGTTCCTCACGCAAAGTGAAGAAATTGCTAATGATTAGGAAAGTTGGGAATGTGTAAATATGCATCCTTTATGTCGATGTATACTAATAAGTCTCTGTGATCAAGGGAGACAATAACTGACCAAGCAGATTCATTCTGAAATTTTTAAAGATATACAAAGGCACTGAAGCCTTTAAATCCAAGATGGTGAAAGCCTTTTCTTGGTTCTCAGAACTGTAAACAGGTTTAAATAAACGTTTGAAGTAAACGAAAAACAAAAAAAAAATCCTGTGCGCTGCCACCACACTTAAATCAACCTAATTAGAAGCAGCTGCAAACACTAAATGTGTTCCCACATTCGCCAGAAGCTGAAAAACTAAAATGTGTTGTGCTACTTCTAAAAATAAATATATGCACCAACCAAAACTGGAAATTGAAATCCATTGTAATTATCAATCAACGATTCAGAAATCAAAAAGTTGAGAAATAAATCAATATCAGTAAAGAATATATGTGCTCCACCTAAAACTAAAAAGTGAAAAAACTTCCACAAATTGTTATAACTCAATCTTCCATATACACACAAATGATGATCCAATGATGATTGCAATCAATAAAAAAAACAAATACAGTGGAACCTTGGTTTACGAGTATAATTGGTTCCAGCAGCTTGCTTGTAATCCAAAACACTCGTATATCAAAGCAAGTTTTCCCATAGGAAAGCATTGAAACTCAGATGATTCGTTCCACAAGCATTTAATGTTATAAATAAAAAGATATGCTGTATTATATATAAAGTACATAACTGTACAGTATAAGTATGCCATATCCTCTGTTAGATAACATTATGTGCCCCTGTGTCTGTATTGTATATAACAGCCGATTTATAGTGTATTACAGCGTGTCTGGCTCTGTGTGACTCATCAGCCCTGCTCTGTTGCTCTCCTCCCCCTCCTCCTCAGATGACGTCAGGAGGAGTGATCGGCCCCTCCCGCCGGGGAGAACAGACAGGACGGAGAGCTGAGAGTGACAGAGGGACAGGAATCGTACAAAGTAAGTGCAGGGAAACACTCTAAAACAGTATATAGGCATCTTTATATACAGTAGAAGCACTGGGACACATAATGTTATGTGACAGAGGGGCATTAACAGAGGGGATGGCATGCTTTTAGTGGATAAAACTGCTCGTATATCAAGACAGTGCTCGTAAACCAGGACAGATTTTTAAAAAAAATGTTGCTCGTCTTTCAAAATGCTCGTAAACAAAGGCACTCGTAAACCAAGGTTCCACTGTATATACTTCACCCTAAACTGAGTTTAGAATAAATAATGTATGAAACATACAAAAAAGCAGTCAAGAGCATATAATCTGTGTGGAAGATTTGTTTCACTTTTTAGTTTTGGGTGGATCTAACTTGACCACCAGAGAAATAAACAACATATATACCGCAACTCACTGGACTATATTAAATTATAATTTTTTTAATTTATCAAAATAGAAGTAAACAAATGCAAAATTGTATAATTCAAATGGTACCAAAACCCCAACACACACACCTAAAAACATGCATCCACCTTTCTCTCATAACAAACATATACCGGTACTTTTTTTTATATCCATATGATTTGTATGCATATGCAGAATACCTTGACCATATAAATATGTATGTAAATAATCCCAGGTAAGTTCTTATGCATGTAGACTCCAGTCCACCCATCTAGAAATAATATCACTATCAGATATTAGAGAAGTTTAGATACACAAAGGTATGTGGTGAATGAAGGACAGATTATTGGTTAACTCATACTGGTAAAACCCCCTTATTGAAGATCAGGGGTAATGTGGTCCAGAGGAGGGTAAATGTTCACTGACTATATGAGATCATTTTGGCTTCACAGGCACATAGGTACCTCTTGTATTAAGTCAGGCAGAGTATGTGTGTGAACATAAATGACGCCTCCCTGGCACACCAGTAAATGTTCCACGTTACACATAAAGCATATTCCGTCACCACCTTGGATATACAGTATCTCACAAAAGTGAGTACACCCCTCACATTTTTGTAAATATTTTATTATATATTTTCATGTGACAACACTGAAGAAATGACACTTTTGCTACAATGTAAAGTAGTGAGTGTACAGCTTGTATAACAGTGTGTCCCCTCAAAATAGCTCAAAACACAGCCATTAATGTCCAAACTGCTGGCAACAAAACTGAGTACACCCCTAAGTGAAAATGTCCAATTAGCTATTTTCCCTCTCCAGTGCCATGTGACTCGTTAGTGTTACAAGGTCTCATGGGGGGGAATGGGGAGCAGGTGTGTCAAGTTTGGTGTTCTCACACTCTCATACTGGTCACAGGAATTTCAACATTGCACCTCATGGCAAAGAACTCTCTGAGGATCTGAAAAAAGTATTGTTGCTCTACGTAAAGGTGGCATAGGCTATAAGAAGATTGCCAAGACCTAAAAACTGAGCTGCAGCACGTTGGCCAAGACCATACAGCAGTTTAACAGGACAGGTTACACTCAGAACAGGCCTCGCCATGGTTGACCAAAGGAGTTGAGTGCATATGCACAGCGTCATATCCAGAAGTTGTCTTTGGGAAATAGACGATGGGTGCTGCCAGCATTGCTTCAGAGGTTAAAGGGGTGGGGGGTCAGCCTGTCAGTGCTCAGACCATACACTGCATCAAATTGGTCTGCATGGCTGTCACCCCAGAGGGAAGCCTCTTTTAGAGATGATGCACAAGAAAGCCTGCAAACAGTTTGCTGAAGACAAGCAGACTAAGGACATGGATTACTGGAACCATGTCCTTTGGTCCGATGAGACCAAGATAAACTTATCTGGTTCATATGGTGTCAAGAGTGTGTGGCGGCAACCAGGTGAGTAGTACAAAGACAAGCGAGTCTTGCCTACAGTCAAGCATGGTGGTGGGAGTGTCATGGTCTGGGGCTGCATGAATGCTGCCGCCACTGGGGAGCTACAATTCATTGAGGGAACTATAAATGCCAACATGTATTGTGACATACTAAAGCAGAGCATGATCCCCTCCCTTCAGAGACTGGGCCGCAGGGCAGTATGCCAACATGATAACAACCCCAAACACCTCAAAGATGACCACTGCCTTGCTAAAGAAGCTGAGAATAAAGGTGATAGACTGGCCAAGCATGTCTACAGACCTAAACCCTATTGAGTATCTGTGGGCCATCCTAAAACTGAAGGTGGAGGAGCGCAAGGTCTCTAACATCCACCAGCTCTGTGATGTTGTCATGGAGGAGTGGAAGAGGACTCCAGTGGCAACCTGTGAAGCTCTGGTGAATTCCATGCCCAAGATGGTTAAGGCAGTGCTGGAAAATAATGGTTGCCATGCAAAATATTGACACTTTGGGCCCAATTGGGACATTTTCACTTAGGGGTGTACTCACTTTTGTGGCCAGTGGTTTAGACATTAATGGTTGTGTGTTGAGTTATTTTGAGTGGACAGCAAATTTACACTGTTATACAAGCTGTACACTCACTACTTTACATTGTAGCAAAGTGTCATTTCTTCAGTGTTGTCACATGAAAAGATATAATAACATATTTACAAATATGTGAGGGGTGTACTCACTTTTGTGAGATACTGTAGGTCCTCAATACCTTAAGTGTCCATATATGTCAAAAGACCAAATTGTCATGGAATGTTCAAGATAAAAGTCCATGATTGCCATAGAGGGGAGGCTCCTTGATTACAAATGTCCCAGGCCAGAATAGATCACCAAAGCCAAAAGAGAGAGAGAGAGAGAGAGAGAGAGAGAGAGAGAGAGAGAGAGAGAGAGAGAGGGTAGATGCTGGCTAAGCCTGACTGCTTTCGCTGGTCAGGCTGTAGCAGCCTGTGTCAGGCTTATCCAGCATCTACCCTCTCTCTCTCTTTAGGCTTTGGTGATCCATTCTGGCCTGGGATGTTTATACTCAAAATGGCCCCCCAACTTCTTCCCCCCACTGCCGGGCCACTCTCAAAGTGCAGCGCCACATGCAATCCTCAGTGGTTCAAGTATCAGAGAAAAATAATGCACCCCAATCTGTAATCCAGTTGATAACTTATCCTTCATTATATAATTTTACATCCAAATACTTAGAGAAATGTTTTATGGTATTTTTTTTACTCTAATGTTAAATTCCTAAGTGCCATATTCTTTTTCTTGACTTAACCACTTGCCGACCAGTCACTGGGACTGTACTGCGGCAAAGTGGCATGATTCTGTCCAGCGACGTAGACCTACGTCGCTGGACTCCTCCCCTTGTGGGCGTTGCTCGCGCGTCGCCAGAGGCTCGCTCCCGCTGTTTTCAGTCACAGCGGGAGTCGGGCCAGGGGAGGAGCAGCTGCGATCGCCGCTGCTCTTCCCCGATCGTCGGGGAATCGAGTTTGGAGATCCGCCCGCTTGTGTAAACAAAGCGGGCGGATCTCCTAAGTGACAAACAGTGACAGATTGCAGGGTTCAGCATAGCTGAACATGCGATCTGTCCCTGTGTCACTCAGTCATCTCCCCCCACACACGTTAGTAAGCACCAGGCATACATTAACCCCTCCCTCTCCAATAAAATTAACCCCTTCCCTGCCAGTGTCATTTTTACAGTAACAGTGCATATTTATAGCACTGATTACTGTAGAAATGTCACTGGTACCCCCAAAAGTGTCAAAAATGTCAGTCAAGGGTCCGATCTGTCTGCCGCAATGTCGCAGTCCCGCAAAAAAAATTGCAGATCACCGCCATTACTCGTTAAAAAAAAAAACACCAAAAATGACAGAAATCTTTCCCTTAGTTAGTAAACGCAATAACTTTTGCGCAAACCAATCAAAATTCGCTTATTGTGATTTTTTTTACCAAACATAGGTAGCAGAAAACAAATTGGCCAAAAATTTTAAAAAATTTTGATTTTTACATTTTTTTGGGGGGAATTTCATATAAAAAAATGTGAAAAATATTGTTATTTTTTCAAAATTACGCTCTTTTTTTGTTTATCGCGCAAAAAGTAAAAATCGCACAGGTGATAAAATGCCACCAAAAGAAAGCTCTGTTTGTGGGGAAAAAAAGGACATAAATTTAGTTTGGGTACAGCGTCGCACAACTGCGCAATTGTCAGTTAAAGTCGCACAGTGCCGAATCGCAAAAAGTGGCCTGGACGTAAGACAGCAAAATCCTCCGGTGGTAAATTGGTTAAAAAGGCCCTCAGTAAACATAACACAGCCTATAGACATAACATTGCCTCCTAAAGGTTTAGTCCTCCCAGTTCAGTCTACTGTTTTATATGAGTTTGACATGCCTGAATTAATGTTATTTTTAAGCCGGTCATACGTGGATTGAAATTGGACTGGTTCAGCAGGGACTTGGCGAATTCTGGACCTGGCCACTGTGGTTGCAGAAACGTCGATTTAGATTAGGTAGGAGATTGAAAAACTCCACCCTCAGCTTTTCTATCTATAGCAGATATTATTTGAACTTTGCCTTTAAGGAGTTCAACTTATGTAACTATGTAAAACTTTAGCTATCAAACATTTATGTCAACATTGAGAGATTTTTTTAGTGAAATCATACACGCACAAAAAAAATATAAAACTTTACCTTTCATTTCCTGTTTTTCCATTTCTTTAAGGGATTGAACAAAGGCGGCCTGGCTCTCTGTAAGCATCCAACTTTTATATAATACCGCAGCTTGTATAATGTACTTGTGTGCCTGCAGAAATACGAGGAATCAAAGATAACTCAAACTTTTAAGTTATTTTATTTGAGAAAGAAATCATTGCACATTTGTGAGATTTTAAAAAGATATCTATATATTACCAAAAGTAAAAAGTAATGGGACGCCTGTCTTTACAAGCACATGAACTTTAATGGCATCCCAGTCAGTCTGTAGGGTTCAGTATTAAGTTGGCCCACCCTTTGCAGCTATAACAGCTTCAACTCTTCTGAGAAGGCTGTCCACAAGGTTTAGTGTGGAGTGTGTCTATGGGAATGTTGGACCATTCTTCCAAAAGCGCATTTAGTTACATAGTTACATAGCAGTTAAGGTTGAATAAAGACAACAGTCCATCCAGTTCAACCTGTACAGGTGTGTGTGTGTGTCAGTGGTGTGAACATTTCCCATAACCCTGAATGTTGTGACCTGTGAGATGCACGTCCAAGAGTCTTTTAAAAGTAGCCATACTCCCCGCAGCTACCACCAATTGTGGAAGAGAGTTGCACATTCTCACTGCCCTTACAGTGAAGAACCCCTTACACGGCTTAAGGTAAACCCGTCTCTCCTCTAATCTCATTGTGCGGCCATCTGTCCTCTTGCACTCCTTGAGACTAGTTTTTTTTGCTATGCTGAGATCACCATTGAGGTATTTGTAAATCGTTATTATTTCCCCTCTCAGGCGTCGCCTCTCCAAGGAGAATAAATTAAGCGCTTGTAATCGCTGCTCATAATTAGGGTGCTTCAATCCCCTAATTAGTTTAGTTTCACTTCTTTGGACTCTCTCCAGATCCAGCACATCCTTTCTGAGGATTGGTGGCCAGAACTGGACAGAATACTCCAGATGTGAGCAGACCAGGGTTTTATAAAGTAGCAGGATTATAGCTTTATCTCTGGAATATATCCCCTTCCTTATGCATGCTAATATTCTGCCGGCTTTGGCAGCTGCAGTTTGACATTGCATGCTATTGCTTAGTCCATCTTCTACTAGAACCCCCAAATCCTTCTCCATCCTGGGTTTGCCCAGAGGTTCCCCCCTAGAGCATAATTTGCGTTTATGTTTTTTGCCCCCAAGAGCAATGCCTTACATTTCTCCACATTAAACCTCATTTGCCATGCAGTTGCCCACTCTGTTATTTCGTTCAGGTCATTTTGTAAGATTTGTGAGGTCAGGCGCTGATGTTGGAGGAGAAGGTCTGGCTCTAATTCATCCCAAAGGTGTTCTATCAGGTTGAGGTCAGAACTCTGTGCAGGCCAGTCAAATTCCTCCATCCCAAACTCGCTCACCCATGTCTTTATGGACCTCGCTTTATGCACTGGTCCAAATAATTTGGTGGAGGGGGGATTATTGTGTGAGGTGGTTTTTCAGGGGTTGGTCTTGGTCCCTTTGTTCCAGTGAACAACAACAGTTCCAGTGAACAGAAATGCGCTCCTGGAAGAATGGTCAAACATTCCCATAGACACACTCCTAAACCTTACGGACAGCCTTCCAAGAAGAGTTGAAGCTGCTATATTTGGGCCACCTCAATATTGAAACCTATGGGCTAGGATTGGGATGCCATTAAAGTTCACGTGCATGTAAAGGCAGGCGCCCCACCAATACTTTTGGTAATATAGTGTATATATATATATATATATATATATATACAGTATATGTAGCACCCTCCTAGACAGCTGCTAGGGAAAGGCATTTGTTTGCTCTTCTGCTTATCAGGGAGCAGGATTTCTAGTTTTGCCTGTTACATGTGTCCAGGTGTGATTCACTTGGTCTGAGGGAGTGTCCCCACTGTATCCAATAGGGGAGCCTGTTGGACAGTGGAGGAAACCCAGCCAGTGACACACAGGCTTTTGTGGCTGTCCCAGTAGGAAGGGCACAACTGCAGTGCATCCTGGGATTGGTCATAGAAGCCAGGGGCACATGTGACAGGGCAACTTTGGGCGGGAAGCCAGGTCCCAGGAGGAGGGTGACGGCTGTCTCTTCTCCTGTCAGTGTGGAAAGTGGTCACAGGCAGTCGGCCTAGTGGACCAAAAGTGGGGTGCTGAGCCAGGAGGTCCAAGATACCGATTGTGGAGCAGTGGCAGAGCGACCTGAGGAAAAACAGTGTCCGTGAGTACCAGGGAGCTTGCCCGGGGTGTGCCCAGGAAGGGGACCACTCCAGGGAGAGTCAGTGGACAGGGGCTAGCCCACACAGTGAGTAAGAAAGGTGGTACCAAGTTAGACCCTGAAGAGAAACCTAAAGTACAGTCCATCTTTTAAATCTTCACCTCAGTGGCACAGTGATTAGCGGCCTTGCCGCACAGACCGCATGCTAGACGTCCTCAAGTTTGTGCATAGTTACTAAGTTGGAGTATCCTACTCATCCCTTCTCCCATCCCAGTTCCAAATAAAATACAAAAAGCAACTCCTCTGGACTGTTTATTGACTGAGCCAAGTGTTAAAGTACTAAGATTTCACAGACTGTTGCTATGGGTAACCTATAGGAATCCATTATCAGCAGCTCCCAAGGGGGCAGTCCTACATATATATATATATATATATATATATATATATATATATATATATATATATATATATATATATATATATATATATATATATATATGTGTGTGTGTGTGTAAACCTGAAGGTTGTTGATTTATCCTGGCTATTCATTCTACTAGGACAATCCTCTTAGTACATAAAGTTTCAGAATCGACATTCTGTACATATAAGCCAGTATTACATTGCAACACCTTTGATGTTCTATTTTTCTTCAACAAGTGTATACTATTTTATAGGAAATCTGACAGAAATATTTAGGTTACAATTGCTTACTTGGCTGTCATGCATGTATTCAATATATTCACTGGTATTGACTACACTTGACTTCACTTGTTTCATTGTTGTTCTAAATCTATAGGTTGACTATTGAAGCCAAAATCTGCCAGGAAATTAGCATTTTTAAAATAAGGTAAGTTATGCCATGTCACATTACATATTTTTCTTAGTACGGGTTTCCTTTAAAGAAAATCTGTTGCAAAATAAAAGGTCTGTTGAAAAAAAAAAAAAGGCAGTTTATAAAATAATTGTTATAATACCTATTAGCCCTTATTACTTATTACTGATGACTGCATTCCTGTGACACCTGGCTGCTAAATCACTGCATGGGAAAACTAGCAACATGGAAGCCAGCAGGGCAGCCACAGTCTGCAGCAGAGGACCATCCAAAAACACATGAAATTGTTAGATGCCAAAGATAACAGTGGTTGGTGTAGCTATACAAGAGAGTAAGACTGGTGTCACTTGTGGTAGGACTGCTAAGTTTAATTACTCTGGTTTTACAGACTGCTTAAAAAAGCATAGCAACAGGGTAACTTTAAGTCCATTACAGAGCTGACTACAAAGTATTTGAAACAATTACAGCCTACAGACAAAGCATAATGTACCCTATAATTAATTCTCCATACCACACAGAATAGTTTTAGCTTTCACAGTTGACTGCAATCTAAACTATGTAAACCCATACATTGCTTGCCCCTTTATGCAGTAATTGACTGTGCTGGGTCCCAATCACTTTAATGCTTTAGATGTGGCTATTCAAGTAAAACGGTTAACACTTGATTGCTCTTCTAGTATAATTGGACCCAGTCTTATATTTTTATAATCTTTATAATCTGTCCAATTGGATGATGTTGTTAAACTATCAGGCATAACTTCCATTGCACTGTGCATTAATTCACATTTAATAAGATCATGGTCATTACAGAAAAGAAAGGCTTATACCCAATAACTGAAATCTGAAAGCTGATTCATATTATGTCAATCCATTTCAAGGTTTCTATTCAGTATTAGAAGCCATTACCATAACAGCCCAGTTTCTTTAACAAAGTAATTGCAATCAATAATAGGCATAAAAATTATTTCATAGTGTTTCATTACCAAAAGAAAAAAGTTCACACATAATGTTGAGAGGTCATTTAAAAAGTTTTTAGGTTGCAAAGATAATGCAATAACTGAGTCAAAGTTTTACTTGATAACAGCTTAGTTTTACCATTACTCTCTTTATTTAGCTTGGTTTTGACAGTGTCAAAGCATTATATATGGAATTATATAATAAATGTAAAAAAACTCTCGCACTGTCACTATATGTGAGAATGGATAAATAAATCCGATACATAATAAATATAAGGTTGCTGCTAACACTCAAATGCTAATGCTTACATACTACTGTATGTAAATACAGTAGTAGATATTAGTGTTGCGCTACCCTTAAAGAACTGATTGGGTAAAGTACCTATAATCTATAAAGTGCAAATTCTATGAAAGTTTTAAGAGCTCTGTCAAAGTGTTTAAAAAATGCAATATATTGCAGCACATCCTAACACAATTCATCAACATATTTATATAAAGTGCAATAGTGTAGAACATCCATAAAATGCACTGTGCAACAGTGCAAGACTGCAATGAATATTCTATGTTCAAAACAATCAATCAATACCATCAAATAAAAGGAAGTCCTTAATAAACATTCAGGTATGTCCCTTCACACCTGTGAAGTGCAACGTGCAAAAATGCAATCTTCAATGAACAAACTATAAAAATCCATCGATGAAGAATTTGTGAGCAAATCTATAATGAGCATTTAAGTTACAGTGGGGGAGATTTACTAAACCTGGTGCACTCAGAATCTGGTGCAGCTGTGTATGGTAGCCAATCAGTTTCTTACTTCACCTTCTTCAATTAGGCTTTGGCAATAAAACCTGGAAGCTGATTGGTTTCTATGCAGAGGTGCACCAGACTTTGCACTCTTCAGTTTTAATGAATAACCCCCACTGTTACATAGTTAGTCAGGTTGAAAAAAGTCCATCTGGCTCAACCAATAAAAAATAAAAAACAGTAAAGAAAACCCAACCATACAATCCCATGTACACAATCCTATACCCGCAGTTGATCCAGAGGAGTCTATCCCTTCACCAGTGTAGGTAGCTGGCACCACTGTGCTCTCTAACTTCTCACCTCAATTAAACTTGAAATCAGCATATATAGTATTAGTACATCCTTGGAATAGCCATAATCTTTTTCCACCACTAGATGTCCTCAGCGCGTTTGTTTCCAATACTATGTCAGTCGTATCACTGGCTGATGTTCTCAGAGACCCTTGGGATCACTTGTCACCATATGTTAGCAGATAGGGGTGTAAAAGGATACTCTCATAGTGTAGTATAATCAAACCATTTATTAAATCAATGCAGAAAACACTCACAACTGTAGTTAAAAACGTCTGGCGATAGCTCACAGGCTTCCTGCCTGTAGCAGTACAAACGTCACCTGCGGTAAACTCCGTCTATGCCCTACGTGTTACGTCAGGATCACGTGACTTCTTCAGGGGATTTCATCAGTTGTGAGTGTTTGCTGCACTGATTTAATAAATGGTTTGAATATACTACACTATGAGAGTATCCTTTTACACCCCTATCTACTAACATATGGTGACAAGTGATCCGAACGACCTCTGAGAACATCAGCCAGCGATAGGGCTGACATAGTATTGGCAACAAGAGCGCTGAGGACATCTAGTGGTGAAAAAAGATTATGGCTAATCCAAGGAAGTACTAATACTATTAATTGAGATGAGAAGTTAGAGAGCACAGTGGTGCCAGCTACCTACACTGGTGAAGGGATACATAGTATGTTCTATGAAAATTGCATATTTGCACTCTGCACTTCCTAGATATGAAGGGACACACCTGGATGTTTATTAAACTCCCTGGCGGTATGATTATGTCTGGAAGTTTATACCAAAAGCGGTACAATTATTTGCATGGAAATTTGGTGTTATGTATTATAGGCCTACAATTCTTAGTAATTACTGACTTAAACCTGACCAAAACAAGACTCTAGTAGACATCCCAGATATGATAAATTTTGAAACACAAAATCATGAATTATAATCTCATAAATAATGTCATTTTATTCAATAATGCAGTAAATAAGGAAATTTGTCAAAGAAAGAAAATTCAATACACATGCTGCGTGTGATAAATCTTGAAACAAGGAACTACACAAAGTCCGACGTCACAATCAGGACAATGGAACCTGGTTTCCTTTCGGACTTTCTTTCCATTTCTATCGCGTTTTGAGCAGCAAACAACACACATCCTGGTCGGTGCTGCCTTTTTTGCAGTTGGCGGGATATAGTCTGCAAAGTGACGGCCGGTCAGACGCTCTGGGTTGGCCACGTCAACAGCGCGACGTCCAGGTCTATTTACAACTCCTGATGGTGTCTGGTGCTTTACAAAAATCTGCTCAGCCACCTTCCAGACAAACTCGGAATGAGCAAGAGGCTTGTCACTGTTGGCTTTGTGCAGGATGTAAGCGTTTTTAGCATAGAGGGATAGAAGGTCATGGCCTGATCGGCTCTGTCGACACCTCCCATTGTTTTGTTATAGTCAATCACGACCTGTGGTTTCAGCACATCTTTCCCACATTTTGTGTGGACCATGGCAGTGGAGGTAGTGTGCACAGTGCTCATGAGACACACATCCTTCTTGTCTCGCCATCTCATTGCCATCATCTTACCCTTCTGCCAGGCAACCATTTCTCCGGTTTTTAGTTTTTTTTTGGCAAACAAAGATGGCATGTCTCGTCGGTTAGGCCCAACGGTACCATATGCGTCAGTTCTATTTTGTAGCAAAACATCATATAGTTCCGGGGACGTATAGAAGTTGTCCGTGGTTACACAATATCCCTGGTTCAGCAATGGCTCCAGAAGTGTAAGGACGGATGATGTGGCCATCCCATAGCCGCTGTACCTGGGGTTGAATTTAGTGCCTTTGCCGGTGTAAATTACCGAATTCCATATGTACCCTGTGGATGACTCGCAGAGCATATATGATTTGATGCCAAACCGCGCTCTTTCGGATGCGATGTACTGAATCCAGCTTAGGCGACCCTTGTAGGCCATCAAACTCTCATCCACGCTGACGTCCCTTTCTGGCACGTAGGTCCGCTGGAAATTGGCCACAATAATTTTCCATACCTCCCAGATTTTTTTCAGTTTGGGCGCAGGATGCGTGGCCTCATCAAACTCCTCATTGTTCGTGAAGTGGAAATACTTCATAATCAGGGAGAAGCGATACTCGGACATCACGGTGCCAAAGAACAGAGTGGCCAGTAACCTGTTGGTGGTCCAGTACCATTTCTGGAACGGTTTCCCCACCAACCCCTGAAGAAAGAGGAGTCCCATAAACAGCCACATGTCCTCTTTCGTCACCGGTTCCCACTTTCTGCTTCGGGAAAGCATGGCATGCAGCGTAGCGGATTGCTGCTCTTGGTAGCGATTCGTCTCCGTGACAATTTCAATTACCTCCTCAGTGAGGAATAATTGCAGGTATGCCAGAGGATTGTCACGCAATCTTGGGGGCGCTACCTGGTCCGCATCGCAATCAATAGCGCACCAAGTGCGCACATCGCTCAGGTCAGGTGCAGGGTCATCGCCGTTGTCACTTGCCAGATCCGTGTCAGTGTCAGACGACAAATCACCGCATGACTCGCTATCGCTCACTTCCGCGAGCACCTCAGGGTCGCTGTCGCTTTTATTTTAGTTTCACTTTTCAAAACTCCCGCCCAGTTCCGCTCCCGTGCGCCGCCTCTGCTCGCAGGAAATGGAACCAGGAAGTCAGACGCCGGTCACCCGGCGATCGGAGCGAAGGACATCGCTGGATCGCCGGGACAAGGTAAGTGCATTGACTCTGGGAGCTAATGGGGCTCCGCTGGCACTCTGCAATACTACCCTGAGCGTGACTCGGGGTTACCGCTCCTGATAGAAAAAATCAACCCCGAGTCATGCTCGGGATCACCGCCAGGGAGGTTAAGGACTTACTCACTTTTGTTTGATGTTATTGATTGATTGTTTTGCACATAGAATATTTGTTGCAGTCTTGAACTTTTGCACGATGCATTTTATGGATGTTCTACACTATTGCACTTTATATAAATATGTTGATGAATTATGTTAGGATGTGCTGCAATATATTTATTGAGTATGTATTTCTACAACTTATTTTTTAAACACTTTGACAGAGCACTTAATACTTTATAGATTATAGGTACTTTATCCAATCGATTATTTAAGGGTAATGCACACTAATATCTACTATTTATATATGGAATTATAACTTAATATATTTTTTTAAAAGGTATCCATACTTTGCCATAGGTATAACTGGGGCTGTATGGTCAAATATTCCATCTCTTATTAGAACAGGGACAAAAAAGTTACCCTTTTCCTCCAGGCTGGGGTTTGGATATGAGGCTAGCAACCCCTTCTTGTAAAAATCATTAGTATTTTATTGAATTTATGCACATTGACAATTTACTATGTTTTTTCCGCTGCAAAAAGTGCGTGTCTACAAAGTACAGTATTTATACAGGAAATAAAAATGATTTTCTCTGCAATATCAACTTACTTTCTGCAGTTAAAAAAATGTTTTTGTTAAGTTTCAGATAGAGAGTAGTCTTAAGAAATATGCCGGGCTTCTATTCATTTCTGGGGCTCCCAAATCTTTTTCCTTGCCCTCCACTGCTGTGATTATTACTACTATGGTTTAATTAATTCAGGATGAAGTGGTCAAAATCAACAGAGTAAACAGCGCCATCAATTCTCACCGGCTGTGGGGTGGGTGTTTTCCCTTCATTGCTTTCATTCTCTTCTGTATGTTGTGTTGCAGCTGTACTGCCAGGTCTTGATGAAGGCTTGCTGTTTCTCTGGCTTCCACCTGAGCCATTCCTCCCTTTCTTTGTTCCATTTGACAAAACCTGGCTTTTGCTTGCTGTTATAAGAGATATTAGTTTATAAAAATGTCAGTATGTGGGGAGAAGTTGGCAGTTTGAGCAATCAACATCACTCCCATGTCTAAAAGTGCTGGACTCTGGAGCACAGACATTCTTTACACAGGATATCAAGGACATTGTATGTATGTAAAGGGTTCTATAGGAATTAATTTACGTCTGAGGTCTTCTATAGCAGTCACGAATTCCTAAGCAAGCTGCTTAGTAAGATTTAAAGTGGTTGTAAATGCATTCTTTGCATTAAGGTAAGAAAACTTTACAATAGCAGCAATCCCACACCCACCTCCCTTAAACACTTACCTGAGTCCTGTATGAATCCAGCGCTGTACCTGGCTTCAGTTTTCCTCTCCCCTCTTCCTTCTCTCACAAGCCTCACTGCCAGTCAAATCATTTGAGGAAGGAAAGGGGGGGGGGGTGATCTGGGCTGTGTGTGTGTCTACAGATGCACACAGCCTGGCTCAGGAGTGAGCCAACACTTCTGCACCATAGCAAGAGGTTTGCTATGGGGCAGACACAGAAGAGGAGAAGCATGGAGCACTGGTGGGGGACTCCAGAAGAGGGGGTTTGGGGCCGCTCTGTGCAATAGCACAGAGCAGAATAGTATAACATGTTTATTTTAAGAAAAAAAAAAGGCCTTTACAATCACTTTAAATTTGATTATGACTAAACTTTTAGGGCACTTACACCCTGATCAATTTTTGATCAGCTTTTCTGTTAATAAAATCAGAAGAAAAATGCATCCTTTTAAATCCTTTGGAACTCTTCACAGCGGTCAGTTGCGTTTAAGTTACATTTTTAGTTGCTTTCACAATGCTCATTTGCAAAAATGCAGAAACATCCGCTTTTTTAACTGAAAAACTGATCACTGTGAAAAGGCCCCTAATCAGGCATTTATGTTATTTTTAGTTTATTTGATGGCTGCATTATACAGTATTTGTTTGAAGGTTATATAAATCTAAATACTAAGCTCCTCTGATATGTTCATTTTTGCTTGGTTAAATTTACCACTTTAAGTGTTTTATTAAACATGTTCGATAAGTGAAAAAATACTTGCCGATTCGTTCAGAAATCTTGTGGGCTGATAACTTCCTTTACTTTCTGCCATTCAGAGGCACAACTAGAACCCTGCAATCTTAGATATTTTAAATTATACTATTCTATTTTTTCTTGCTTCTCAGTCCCGATAAAGAGGGAGTTTGAACATTTGAAATACTTTAGCTTTTTGTTTTGTCATGACAAATAAAATTTTTAGTGGACTTATCCAAGCTTTGTGGTGCTTTCATTCTTTTAATATTCTACAATCCTAATGTTTGCCATTTTTAATATCAACATTCAGCATTGGAAAGGAGAAGGCATTGCACAGTGCTATGAATCAAAAAAAGTAAAGCTTCCAGATAGGAGACAGGGCACAGAGATAACTTCATGCATGGAGTTGCTTCTCTTTCATTAAATAATGATGCTTTGTTTATGTTCTAAAGCTTAGACTGCAGTGGAAAAAAGCAAATGTTAAAGTTCTGGATATGGTATCTGCATAAGCAATTTAGTTGAACTGAATTATACATTTTTGCAGGGCTTTTTTTTTCTCAGGGAATAGGTGCCGGAACTCACTCTGCCCAGTCAACTCTCCACCTCCAACCCCGTTGTTGTAGTAAGTGGCGTCAAATCTGCCTAGCCCCGAAAGGCACATAGTACCGCACTTAGGGGCACAAAACACACAGGGCTCAGAAAAGTGTACTCTGAAGTGATGAGGTGTGTGTATCACACAGGGCACAAAAAAAATCAGCACAATCGACAGTACTTGCATATTTCCCCCAATGTAACTATATATTGCTCACCTCTGTGCCCCCTATTCAAACCTCATCTCTGCAACCCATGTCAACAGCTCAACCGATCCACAGCTCACATCTTCCTTCCCCTGTCCATAGCTCACCTCTTCTTTTCCCCGTTTGCAGCTCACCAATTCTTTCCCCCCCCACCCCGTCCGCAGCCTGCTTCTCCCTCTCCCCGTCCACAGCTCACCACTTCTACCCCCCCCCCATCGTCCGCAGCTCACCTCCCCCCCCCGTCTACAAATTACCACTTCTTCCCCCTGTTTGCAGCTTACCACTTCTTCCGCCTGTCCGCAGTACACATCTTCTTCCCCCATCCCTCCTTAATTCTGCACCCCTGTCTACAGTTTACCTTAGCACCCCCCACAACTCACCTTTGTACCACCTGTCAACAACTCAACTCTGCACCCCCTTATCCACAGCTTATACCTCCAGCCCACAACTAAAGCTTGTCTCTACCCCCCTTCCACATTTCACATTTGCACCCCCATCTACAGATTACCCCAATCCACAGCTCTCATCTCTTTAACCCTCCAACATTCACCTCTTCACCCCCTGTCACCTCTAAACAACCTGCCAACCCCCCCCCCCCTTTCCAGCTCTTGCCAATGTACCGCCTGCCCCACCTCCCCACTGCACGGCTCTTGCTTTGCACAACCTCTCCCCCTTTCCAGCTATCACAACTTTGCCCCCCTCTCTTTACAAATTCACCCCACTGCGGTTCACAGCTGTCACCTCCCCCACAGCTGCCTCTCTGCACAACCACTCACCTCCCTTCTCCATTTCCCTTCAAAGTTTTCACTCATCTCCTCTCAACAGCTTGTGGTGCAGCTGTCACTGATCCATTAAGAGCACGTGGGCTTTTTTCCAACATAGTGCAGTCCCACCCCCGCCCCACCTGTCAGACCTGTGTTACAGGGCAAAGTTTTAAAACACTTCACTCGGCTCTGAGCTGCACAGATTTGACAGGCGAGGCAGGGCAGGGTGGGATGAGAGCCGCAGGGCAGAACAAGAGCAGCAGGGCTGGGCAGATCGAGAGCAGCAGAGCGGAGCTGAGTGGGGCAAGAGCCGCAGGGCTGGGCGAAACAGGAGCCACTGGGCGGGATGAAAGGGATGAAAGCCGTGGCTCCCAAAGCTTCAGAAAAGAAAAAAAAAGCAGCGGTCGCAGTGTGGGGATTCGGGGCACCCACTGACACATGCACTGCTCTACACATGTCCTGAGTGCCTGGCAATAGGACACAGAAGCTGGTGGAGGAAACAAGTGGAGGAAAACTTCCTCCACTGCCTTCTGTGTTCAGTGACAGGATGAGAGGACAGCGCAGCCAGAGGTGGCGGAACGCCGTTCCACGACATTCCGGCAGAAAAAAAGCCCTGCATTTTTGGCAGGTAAAACACAGTTTGTAGATATTTTTCAACTATGTATTTAGCTGTTTGCCTGCACTTATTAACATTAAATATATATTTCTTTAACTACAGATATTCACAGAATGTATTTTTTTTTCAGTTAAAACATTTTTCACAACTCATAACCACAAATGAATAAATTACACATTTAAATATCGATTTGCATATTGTACAGAAATAGAAGCTGGTAGAAAATTACTTACAATAAGAACTTAAAGGTCTTTCATTGGGTAAAAAACAAAACGCCGGAATCACTGCTTGACCTTTGCCGGTGACACTTACAACTTCTTCATCATTATCAAAGATCTGTACCTTGATGAATACATCTGACTTTGAGGTTTGTACGTGAACTGTTGCAATATGCTCTATTGCTGCTTTTACGGTGTACCTTTTATCACAAGGGCAGAACAAAGAATTAATTAAGTTACAGAAGCAGCACAGACAGGAAGTGTCCTTTTGACAGATTTTGACAGGAGATTTATGGCTTTGTACAAAGAATGAATAACCTATGTGTTGAGAATTTTATCTAAAGATGAAACAGAATACTTTGCATAATTGTCTAGTCTAAACTGAAAGTATTCTTGTATAAATCTCTTCAATACAAAAAAGACAAAGTTCAGTAAAAAAATATGACATTGAAAAATAAGAAAAAAGAGTACATGGCTGGCCCGGCCTGATATCAGCATTTCCAACTCTCATCACATCACATCTTCACTTCATTTTGTTGATAACAAAAAGTCTTATGCAAAAAAGAGTTCTTATCTTTCTGTGCAGTAACCCATTGCAACCAATCAGCATCTAGAAATTGGCATTTAAAAATAAGTACAGAATATATTGAAATAATTGCAGAGACAAAGTGGCTGCTTGTAACTAAATCCCATGTGAGGAGTTAGGATATTTAAAATTTTCATGTGGTAGTTCCCAGGCATTCATCTAATGAAAATTCCATTTAGACTTACCTAAATATCACATCTTTTCTTTGAGGTATATAGTAGTCTCTGATTTCTCTTGTAGAAAAAGAATTGTTTACCATGTCGCGGGACAGTGATGGTAAAGGGCAACAGGCACCAATAAGCCTTAGTCTCCATTTCCCAGCTGATAAAGCAAACTCCCCAGTATGCGCCTCTGCCATGAATGTGTATCCCTTCTGTAACATGAACATAAACACTGTATTACTCTAAAGACAAAAATAATAGTATTACTGAGTGTTTTTTAAATATAGTATACTTACGCAGGTAGAATGAAAAAAATGCTGTTAGGAAAATCACTTATTTACTTTAAACTGGTAAAATGCTTTAGGTGGAAGCACTAAAGGACTTTGTGATGACATATGATGTGGATCGATATATTATTAAGCTTATGATCTACCAGAACACCCATATCCTTCTCCGCTATGGATTCCCCCAGTTCTACTCCCCATAGTATGTATGATTCATGCATATTCTTAGCCCCAAAGTGCATAACTTTACATTTATTAACATTAAACCTCATTTGCCACATAGTTGCCCAATAAAACAGTGCCCTGAGGTCGGCATATAAGTTGGAGACATCCTGTAAGGAAGTTATTCCACTGCAAAGCTTGGTGTCATCTGCAAAGACTGAAATGGTACTTTTAATCCCAGACCCTATATCATTTATAAAGATGTTAAAAAGTAAGGGTCCCAGCACTGAACCTTGGGGTACACCACTGATAACCTTAGACCATTCTGAGTAAGAATCATTAACCATTACGCTATGAATTCTATCTTTTAGCCAGTTTTCTATCCATTTACAAACTGATCTTTCCAAGCCTATAGACTTTACCTTACACATTAGCCGTGTGTGGGGAACTGTGTCAAACGCTTTTGCAAAATCCAAGTCCGAGTCCCCAGCTACCCCTCTATCCAAGGTTTTACTTACCTCCTCATAAAAAGAAATCAGGTTTGTTTGACAACTTATGTCTTTAATGAATCCATGCTGTCTGTTGCTTAAAATATTTTTTTCCAGCAAGAACTCATCTATGTGGTCTTATATTATACTCTCCAGTATCTTCCCGACTATAGAAGTTAAACTAACAGGTCTATAGTTACTTGGCAAAGACTTTGATCCCTTTTTAATGGCCTTTTGGCCCCATGCCAATCCAGTGGTACTATTCCAGTCCTTAACGAGTCCCTAAAAATTAGAAACAAAGGCTTTGAAATTACAGAGCTTAATTCTTTTAGAATGCGTGGGTGGATGCTATCTGGTCTAGGTGCTTTATCCGCCTTTATTCTGTCAAAATTTTTCTGGACCATATCACTTTTGAGCCATTGTGGATCATTTGGGGCTGTGTCAATACCATCCTCATTATGGACATGAGCTCCCCTATGCTCCTTTGTACACACAGAGCTAAAGAAAGAATTTAACACATTTGCCTTCTCTTGGTCCCCAGCACTGGCGTCACTAGGGGAGTGCGGGGAGGGCGGTCCGCACCGGGTGACACCCGCCAGAGGGGTGACACCACCTAAGCCTAAGAGTCCCAACATTCCTGAAATGCCCGCAGCGTGTGCGGGTAGCGGGTTGTCTACACGCCGGGATGTCTCTCCAGCTGCCTGCAGTCTTCTCTGTCACTGTGTGTACGGAGTACGGACTCGGAGTTCACTCACTGAATCCGCCCCTCCTCTTCTTGCTGTGATCATGTTTACTTCCTGACTGAGTGTAGAGGAGGAGGGGGGAGGAGGCACACCACACCACGCTGCTTGAATGGCATTCAGACTCGTCAGGATAAGAGAAGCTGGGACGAGACAAATTGCAGGTAACCCTTCCACTGCTGGCACATTATCACTGGAAGGGATCATCCATGTTCTTTTTAACTTCAAAAAAATTGAACTTCAACAGTATTTTACGTTTTAGGAGAGTGCTGCTGTAATATGTCATCTACTATGCCTCCAGTCTCTTGTATACTACAGAAGCATGTCTGCAATCTCCAACACCCCCTGTATAATGTCCGCAATCTCCAACACCCCCTGTATAATGTCCGCAATCTCCAACACCCCCTGTATAATGTCCGCAATCTCCAACACCCCCTGTATAATGTCCGCAATCTCCAACACCCCCTGTATAATGTCCGCAATCTCCAACACCCCTGTATAATGTCCGCAATCTCCAACACCCTCTGTATAATGTCCGCAATCTCCAACACCCCTGTATAATGTCCGCAATCTCCAACACCCCTGTATAATGTCCGCAATCTCCAACACCCCCTGTATAATGTCTGCAATCTACAACACCCCTGTATAATGTCTGCAATCTACAACACCCCTGTATAATGTCTGCAATCTCCAACACCCCTGTATAATGTCCGCAATCTACAACACCCCTGTATAATGTCCGCAATCTCCAACACCCCTGTATAATGTCCGCAATCTCCAACACCCCTGTATAATGTCCGCAATCTCCAACACCCCCTGTATAATGTCCGCAATCTCCAACACCCCTGTATAATGTCCGCAATCTCCAACACCCTCTGTATAATGTCCGCAATCTCCAACACCCCCTGTATAATGTCCGCAATCTCCAACACCCCTGTATAATGTCCGCAATCTCCAACACCCCTGTATAATGTCCGCAATCTCCAACACCCCTGTATAATGTCTGCAATCTCCAACACCCCTGTATAATGTCCGCAATCTCCAACACCCCTGTATAATGTCCGCAATCTCCAACACCCCTGTATAATGTCCGCAATCTCCAACACCCCTGTATAATGTCCGCAATCTCCAACACCCCCTGTATAATGTCCGCAATCTCCAACACCCCCTGTATAATGTCCGCAATCTCCAACACCCTCTGTATAATGTCCGCAATCTCCAACACCCCTGTATAATGTCCGCAATCTCCAACACCCCTGTATAATGTCCGCAATCTCCAACACCCCTGTATAATGTCCGCAATCTCCAACACCCCTGTATAATGTCTGCAATCTCCAACACCCCTGTATAATGTCCGCAATCTCCAACACCCCTGTATAATGTCCGCAATCTCCAACACCCCCTGTATAATGTCTGCAATCTACAACACCCCTGTATAATGTCTGCAATCTCCAACACCCCTGTATAATGTCCGCAATCTACAACACCCCTGTATAATGTCCGCAATCTCCAACACCCCTGTATAATGTCCGCAATCTCCAACACCCCTGTATAATGTCCGCAATCTCCAACACCCCTGTATAATGTCCGCAATCTCCAACACCCTCTGTATAATGTCCGCAATCTCCAACACCCCCTGTATAATGTCCGCAATCTCCAACACCCCTGTATAATGTCCGCAATCTCCAACACCCCTGTATAATGTCCGCAATCTCCAACACCCCTGTATAATGTCTGCAATCTCCAACACCCCTGTATAATGTCCGCAATCTCCAACACCCCTGTATAATGTCCGCAATCTCCAACACCCCTGTATAATGTCCGCAATCTCCAACACCCCTGTATAATGTCCGCAATCTCCAACACCCCCTGTATAATGTCCGCAATCTCCAACACCCCTGTATAATGTCCGCAATCTCCAACACCCTCTGTATAATGTCCGCAATCTCCAACACCCCCTGTATAATGTCCGCAATCTCCAACACCCCTGTATAATGTCCGCAATCTCCAACACCCCTGTATAATGTCCGCAATCTCCAACACCCCTGTATAATGTCTGCAATCTCCAACACCCCTGTATAATGTCCGCAATCTCCAACACCCCTGTATAATGTCCGCAATCTCCAACACCCCCTGTATAATGTCCGCAATCTCCAACACCCCCTGTATAATGTCCGCAATCTCCAACACCCCTGTATAATGTCCGCAATCTCCAACACCCCTGTATAATGTCCGCAATCTCCAACACCCCCTGTATAATGTCCGCAATCTCCAACACCCCTGTATAATGTCCGCAATCTCCAACACCCCTGTATAATGTCCGCAATCTCCAACACCTCTGTATAATGTCCGCAATCTCCAACACCCCTGTATAATGTCCGCAATCTCCAACACCCTCTGTATAATGTCCGCAATCTCCAACACCCCTGTATAATGTCCGCAATCTCCAACACCCCCTGTATAATGTCCGCAATCTCCAACACCCTCTGTATAATGTCCGCAATCTCCAACACCCTCTGTATAATGTCCGCAATCTCCAACACCCTCTGTATAATGTCCGCAATCTCCAACACCCTCTGTATAATGTCCGCAATCTCCAACACCCCCTGTATAATGTCCGCAATCTCCAACACCCCTGTATAATGTCCGCAATCTCCAACACCCCTGTATAATGTCCGCAATCTCCAACACCCCTGTATAATGTCCGCAATCTCCAACACCCCTGTATAATGTCCGCAATCTCCAACACCCTCTGTATAATGTCCGCAATCTCCAACACCCCTGTATAATGTCCGCAATCTCCAACACCCCCTGTATAATGTCCGCAATCTCCAACACCCCCTGTATAATGTCCGCAATCTCCAACACCCTCTGTATAATGTCCGCAATCTCCAACACCCTCTGTATAATGTCCGCAATCTCCAACACCCCTGTATAATGTCCGCAATCTCCAACACCCTCTGTATAATGTCCGCAATCTCCAACACCCCTGTATAATGTCCGCAATCTCCAACACCCCCTGTATAATGTCCGCAATCTCCAACACCCTCTGTATAATGTCCGCAATCTCCAACACCCCCTGTATAATGTCCGCAATCTCCAACACCCCTGTATAATGTCCGCAATCTCCAACACCCCTGTATAATGTCCGCAATCTCCAACACCCCTGTATAATGTCCGCAATCTCCAACACCCCTGTATAATGTCCGCAATCTCCAACACCCCTGTATAATGTCCGCAATCTCCAACACCCTCTGTATAATGTCCGCAATCTCCAACACCCCTGTATAATGTCCGCAATCTCCAACACCCCCTGTATAATGTCCGCAATCTCCAACATCCCCTGTATAATGTCCGCAATCTCCAACACCCTCTGTATAATGTCCGCAATCTCCAACACCCTCTGTATAATGTCCGCAATCTCCAACACCCCCTGTATAATGTCCGCAATCTCCAACACCCCCTGTATAATGTCCGCAATCTCCAACACCCTCTGTATAATGTCCGCAATCTCCAACACCCCTGTATAATGTCCGCAATCTCCAACACCCTCTGTATAATGTCCGCAATCTCCAACACCCCCTGTATATTGTCCGCAATCTCCAACACCCCCTGTATAATGTCCGCAGTCTCTGACCGTCTCCTGTATAATGTCCGCAGTCTCTGACCGTCTCCTGTATAATGTCTCCGCAGTCTCTGACCGTCTCCTGAAAAATGTTTGCTGGGTCTGGCAGGATGGCCTGTCAGCCATTATCCGTTACTGCTCCTAGGGACTGAGCCATTAGGAAGTGCCTAACATGCTATCCTGTATGCCTTATTGACCGTCGCAACCTGCTTCAAAAAACACCAACGCTGAGCTGCTGCCAGGCCCGAATATAGGGGGGGGGGGTGACACCATGTTTTACCGCACCAGGTGACACCAACCCTAGTGACGCCACTGGTCCCCAGTCACCCACTCCAGATTATTTTGTAAAGGGCCTACATGCTCAAACCGGACCTTTTTACTAATTATATATTTGAAGAAGTTTTGGGGGTTTGTCCTACGATCTTTTGCAATCTGTCGTTCATTTAGAATTTTTGCATCCTTGATTTCCTTTTTACATATTCTGTTATATTCTTTGTAACAATTAAACAATGATAGTGTTCCTAAATTTTTATACTTTATTAAAAGCACTTTTCTTATTATTTTTAGCTTTTTTAACTTTGGCTGTGAGCAACATAGGTTTTATTTTTAGCCTTTTAAACTTGTGGAGTGGAACTTTACTTATAACAACTTGATAAATAAGTATGTTCTTTAACAAGGAACATACATTCCACATTATTACTTATGTTACCAAAATGAGTGTGTGCTGTAAATTGCCTCCAGCCTTGTACCTGTTTATTCTTGCTTGGGCTGTCATTTTGCTGAAGCCCAGAGCCCCTCAGCACCAGTAAATCTTTAGGCTTTCATCAGATCGGAAAATTGACCGAAAAATGGAGAGCACCTGAACATGTGCAGACCAGGGTGAGACAGTGTATTACTGGATTTTAAAGAGTATAGACATGTATTTGATCTAGCAGGACTTCATTTTCAGACAAAAGTTTCAGTTCCAAGGCAAATTAGTAAATGAAAATACTAAACACTGCAACAATATATTTGGTTCTATGTGCACCACAAGGACCCTGCCAACCTACTATTCTACAACTATAGAAATAATAGACTAAATACAAAGTCAAAGCCATGAATATTAATACAATATTCAGGGAAGGTAGGTAGGAAACTCTTCTGTGTCTCACCTCAGTCTGATTTTGACCTACACACAACCTGCTAACAACCTCTAAGGCCCCCAGCCCATTACCTGAAGCCAACATTTGGTAAGCAACCCTCTGCCTGTCCATATCCTTCAAGCTGTAACCCCTTGTGTGCCTAAACCACTACAAAGCCCAGTTATGTAGGCCTTGCTCTTATGTTTCTTGGCTTTTTGCTCCAACCTTTTTTTATTTTGTTGGTACTGCTTGAAAGGGAAACTGTATCAGTTTTGGATCTATTTAATTTTAAAAGTGTATAAAGGTGGAACTAAACACTTCTATTCTTTACAGCCAAGGAAGCTGCCATCTTAGCTTCTGATTTTTAACTCTTGCACTCTATCTAAAAGGTAAACAAAAATGACTGGAGTTAGACTTAAAATGACTGTAAATATATGGGATCAGGGTTAGAGAGTGCTATAAACGTTGCTCCATTGTTGCAACATTGTCAGGTATCAATTGCTGTTTTTGCCATGCTGGGGAGATTAACTCTCACTGCAGATCTTGGTGGACAATGTCACCAGACCAGACGATAGGAAATTCAAACTTTTAGAGTTTTCACTGGAGCAGGGGGTGAGGGGAAAATATTCCAATGGACACCTCTCATGGTGACAACTGTCTAAGGGGGATTTGTCCTCACTTAGGAGAGATCTTCTCTTACTTCTTGTTGTGTCTCTTGAACAGGAAGTGAAGGGACATCTCCCTGATGGAACACACACACACAAATAAAAAAAACTTAACTTAACTATTACCAGCTCTAAAACTATGGTTCATAGTTTTACAATGCACTATAAAGTACTCAGCAAAAAGATGATCAGAAAAAGGAAAGTAATCAGCAAAAGATACACTATATTACCAAAAGTATTGGGATGCCTGCATTTATACGCACATGAACTTTATTGGCATTCCAGTCTTAATCCGTAGGGTTCAATATTGTGTTGGCCCACCCTTTGCAGCTAAACCAACTTCAACTCTTCTGGGAAGGCTGTCCAGAAGGTTTAGGAGTGTGTTTATGGGAATGTTTGACCATTCTTCCAGGAAGGCATGTGTGAGGCCTGGCTCACAGTCTCTGCTCTAATTCATCCCAAAGGTTTTCTGTTGGGTTGAGGACTCTTTGCAGGCCAGTAAAGTTCCTACACCCCAAACTTGCTCATCCATGTCTTTATGGACCTTGCTTTGTGCACTGGTCCAAATCATTTGGTGGAGGGGGGATTATGGTGTGGGGTTGTTTTCCAGGGGTTGGGCTTGCCCCTTTAGTTCCGGTGAAGGGAACTCTTAAGGTTTCAGCATACCAAAGACATTTTGGACGATTTCATGCTCCGAACGCTGTGGGAACAGTTTGGGGGTGGCCCCTTCCTGTTCCAACATAACTGTTCACTAGTGCACAAAGCAAGGTCCATAAAGACATGGATAAGTGGGTTTTTGGGTGAAAGAACTTGACTGGCCTGCACAGAGTCTTAAGCTCAACCCAACAGAACAACTTTGGGATGAATCAGAGCGGAGACTGCGAGCCAGGCCTTCTTGTACACATCAGTGCCTCACAAATGCGCTTCTGGAAGAACGGTCAAACATTCCCATAGACACACTCCTTAACCGTGTGTACAGCCTTCCCAGACAACTTGAATCTGTTATAGCTTATAGCTGTTGGTGGGCAAAATCAATATTAAACCCTGCAGACTAAGACTTGGATGCCATTTAAGTTAATGTGCGTGTAAAGGCAGGTGTCCCAATACATCTGGTAATATAGTGTAAATGTGGATGCGTATTTGTATTAAAAAGGCATGTATTTGCAGTGCTAAATTAGTTCATTTAGACTCTGGTGAATAAAACTCCACACAAATTCCAGGCAAATTAACTTTACAGAACAAATTATAATTACTTTTACCTTACTTAAAAAATCTGAAGGTACATTTCCCACCATCTACAGAAAAGCAACGTGTGCTTTCCGCAGGATAGAAACTTTAGGGTGCCTTGTTTCTTTTGCTAAAAACTACGGGTGAATAAATGTAATGTATTCACCACAGGGAATTCTTAGATATTCCTTTACTCAGTGTCGGCAGAGAGTGACAGCTTTTGAAAGTACATGCATTTACTATTCTATGCTTTTAAATAAAACAATGCTGATGTTTATCCAACACTTTTAAATAAAAAGAAGAATGATTGTGTTTTATCTCAAATTCAAAAGCCCAGCACCAGCTAAAATTTAGAGCCGCTTTCAGGATTTTATCCCTGCTTCTCCCTATTGAGTAGATTTCTTTCAGGACACAGAGTAACAGAAATTTTCTCCAGCATGGGCATAGACAAAAGGCAAAATATTTTAGTAGAGTGAGGGTTTTTATTGATGCCGGTGTCTTCCTGTTCTGGTGAGAACTGGACACTCACCCATATAGTGGCAGGAAGTGAGGGAAAGCAATGAAAACGTGACAGCAATAGACACTCTAAAATATAAAACATAATATCTTTTTTATTTTTTAAGAAAATCAAGTTTCAAAAAGAACTTAAATATAATGATGAATTCAAAAGATGGGTGGAATGGTAATATTTTGCAATTTTATTGGTCTTCTAGCTGAAGAATATATTTCTCCTGAAACAATAATTTCTGGGAAATTCAAGATGTATATATTTTTTTAAATGTACATGTATGTAAAAGAAAACTGTATTTTATGTACAATTTGTAATTACAAATATATACATAGGGCAGTCATATTTGTTTATTATATAAATTGGTTCTGCTTCCTATTTGTTGTACTTCGCAATGGTTGTGCCCTCTGATCCTCTTATCCTGCTGAAAAGTCTTGCTTTTTCCACCAGCCAATGCCTGGCTCATGAAAAACAACAGACTCTTTGTAACCTCTAATGATGTGAAACATCTACAATGATATGATAGACAGAGCGCAGGTCCTTTTTTTACCAAAGCTTTAGGTCATACGAGGTAGCTTGAGAGCAATGTTTTTTTAGCTTCATGGGAAGAAAGACATACTTTTTTTTACTCAAAATATTTTATGTGCTTGGGTGATGTCATTATGTGTAATACTGAGCTGTAAGAAGTGTGAATTTTAATAATAGGTCCAGTTTTAAAATACTTTTCTAAAATACGCAAGATTTAGATAAATAAACGGTAGCGTCTACTTTTTCTATCCTGCTTCTGTGGAAAATGACAGGTGACCTTTCAGAATGCGATACAGTAAGGCTCACTTAAAGTGTATGTCCAGCCAAAACTTTGTTTTTTTTAGTTTTTATTAGGGAGGGGAAAGATAAGAACTCCTGTTGGTTTTTACTGTTATTGGAGACTCATTGGGTAGATTTAACCTCACTTCCTGTTCTGCTGACAAAAGTTTTACCAGACAAAATGTAAGTGAAAATCTGCAACAGGGAAAAATAAATAAATAAACAAAAACTGGCCTTCTCGCTACTTACATTTTTATTTATGTCTGTGTTACTGTTAGTCCCCGTTCACACAGGGGAGACCTGTGAGGCGACCTGGTCGCCTCACAGGTCACCGTAGGTCACTTTCCATAGGGAAGCTGCGGACCCGTTCTAATAGGAGCGACACAAGTCGCTCCGACTTAGAAAAAGGGTCCGGAGCTTCTTTGGGGCGACCCGGGGCAACCGTCATAGACTTCAATGTTATGAAGTCAGTGCCGGCCGCTCCGAGGTTGCGGCGCGCTGCTCGCACCGCGACCTCGGAGGTCGTCTGGGGAAGTCGGATCGCCCCAGTGTGAACGGGGCCTTAGAGAGTTCCCCTCACTTCTTGTCTTAAAAAATGTTAGCACAGCAGGTTGTGAGAGTAAATCTATCTAATGGTTGCTTCACACTTATTATCCGATGAATGTGCGATTAGATTAAAAGGATCACATCAGCAAACAATCGAATAGCCATAATTTCCCTTCGATTTAGACTCCCTTTAGATCGGATTTAAATCAAACTCAGTTGACCAGGGTGGAACATTTTCAATTGTTTTTCATCAGTCAGAAGCCCTGAGATACTATGTTCATGAATACAATTGTATTTCAAGCCATCAGAATATGAGATTCATAAAAATAAAATCAGCGCTATTAAAATAAAATAAGAATAAGAAAAAGCCACAGGCAATACGTATATAAATACAACACACCAGTAAAAAAAAAAAAAAAATGATTGCAGCGCTCAATACATAAATAGTGAAATATAATAAGTGTCCCCAAATGGTCAAATAATTAAAGTCATTCTTTCTACCAAAGTGAACATCACTCCTCAGTCTCCAGTGAAGCAATATTGGATCCAGGTGTCCTGCTTGAACCTTCACCATAAAAATGGATAATAACCGGCGTGATAGTCCTTCACCGTATAGTAAAAATGCACACTCACCACAAGAATATGCTGTCTAGATATAGAACAGGGATAAACACTTGTTACATGGTATCCATACTGACCTGGTAAAGTGGAGGAGACTGGTTGAACCAGACCACCTATGGAGAGAGGGAGAGACCTTGATAGATACCATGTAACAAGTGTTTATCGCGGTTCTATATCTAGACAGCATATCCTTGTGGTGAGTGCGCATTTTTACTATATGGCGAAGGACTATCCCGGCAGGTGTTATCCATTTTTTTATGGTGAAGGTTCAAGTAGGACACCTGGATCCTATATTGCTTCACTGGAGACTGAGGAGTGATGTTCACTTTTTATTAGAAAGAGTGATGTTATCCATTTTTTATTAGTGAAGGTTCAAGCAGGAAACCTGGATCTTATATTGCTTCACAGTAAACTGAGGAGAATATGAGGTTACATAGTGGAAACAGAGAAGCAATCGTATTTTAACTATTATTCAAAATGCACTTTCCTGTGAGTGCCATATTGGTTGAAAGGGTTGTTGACTCTAGAGCGTTCTATCAGTGGGGCTTGATCGAAAAAAAAAAAAAAAATCGACCATCAAAGTGTGCATAGGTGTGCGCAGCCTATTGCATTAGGGTGTGCACCCCAAAGTTTAAATACACATGCATGTGTTTGCCTACATGTATATGGCCCCGGTACATTACTCTCCCTGCTGGCAAAGTGAAATAGAAGTGTGTGGCACTTCTCTTATGGCAGAGCAGGTCCGAGGGAGATCTTTCCCATCTCCTCACTGGCAAACAGAGCGATAATGCTAATGTGCCCTAGGTGATTAGGGTGTGCCCAGGCACACCCTGTGCGCACGCCTATGGAAGTGTGTATGGCCACCATTAGGGAGCCCTAGATAGCAGTATACCTCTGACAGGGGTTCGAATCCTTCTATTCAAAACAAGAAAACGTTTTGGAACAATATACACTTTAATGACAAACTTTAGTATATATATTAATTGGTTGCATTTTCAAAATTCTCCCTTCTGCATGCTGCTGGTGGGTTGCTAATGGCTAATCCACAATGCTGTTTGTACCATATTACTGAACAAACACATTAACCTTATAAACAGAGCATTTCTAATTGGTTTCCATGTAAACTGTTCCACCGAGGCAGTAACAAGTAAATAATTCAGTGCATTCTATCAAAAGAGCTGTTCTCCTCTGGCACTATAGAAATAAACAATAATAATAATGCCATATGAATTTCTACTGATCACTCACCTTGTTTTTGGTATAATGGTGAGGTACTACTTTGTTAAACAGCCAGGGGATTTCCTCCAGTGTATCATTGTTTACAACATGGAGTGCACAGACCGGGATGCTAGTATACATCTTGGGAACAACAAGCATATCTTCTGAGACATGAAATACTTCCCTAGAAAAAAAAAAAAGAACAGTTCCTTCTTACAAACAAAATACTATATTACCATCTAAATAAATGTGATACTATAGTGCTCTATTTTACCTGAACACCACAAACCATGAATTTGCAGGCTGATCCGTGTAGGGAACTGTATAATCAGTGAATGTTATCCTGTATTGCTCATCTTCATAGCAGGGATAATCATGTGAAGCAGGGCTGTGTCTGAGCAAGTACCTATAAAATAATATTTGCTATAATTAGATATGGAATACATACTGTTCGGGTTTTCCTTGATTCTATCACTGAAGGGAGGAGGGAGGCAACTGTAGCAGATATGTACAGGTAACCTTAATTGTCCACATTTCATTCCCACATCAGCCTCTGCAACTTTCCTGTTACATGTGAATCTTCAATATTTCTAATAGTCAAAGCCCCTGCACTCGTTCCTGAAGCTTGCCTACCTGCACATTCCTGTTGACCAATATGGATGCCCATCATAGTAATGGACCAATATGGAAGTGTGAAGGCGGGGATTTTTCACAAGCTCCGAAACTAGCATTGAAACATTGCCAATTAGACCGCCATTAAATTCAGCCATGACAGGAAGATTTTGGCGATTGCTGCGGATACCTCTAGGTGCTGCTTCATATCTTTCTATGCAGTAGCTGAGTCTCTTTAGGAAAACATTGCCACTGTTTTTTTAGACCTGGATTTTTCAGGCAGGCCACATACTTTGAGCAGTTAGACCAAAAGGGAACAGAGCTTCTCAAACAGAAGGTGCAGAACCTGGCCTCCTCAACATTTTGCACATTGATGGATTATGGATAAATCTTCATTACTACTACTAGTACCTCTAGTATGTAGCTGCATTCCTGAAAAGCACTTTGGGGCTGGTAAACACAATCATGACTGCTTGTACACTGCTAATACTGAAATCTTTGCTGAAGGACATATTCCACTTTCTGATAATTATATGGTTAAATATGGTAATTACTTTCCTGTTCTAAGAAGCAGGATTTTTTTTTATCAATAAACTCTTATAAGTACTCTTGTAAGTGTCAGTGGCTGCAGGAGCTGAAACAGGCAAAGAAAGTAGCCTGTAGTTGCCTTTTTAGCTCTCTGTAATAGATTAATTAAATAGTAACACTACAATCAGAATTATGTAGGCTCCGATGTGTACAGTTGTTAGATTTTTACACTTGTTTTGAGAAGCTCATTAAGAACCCTAATTGTAATGAAAAATGTTTTGCGGTATCAACATAAAGTAAAAAAATAATATACATCTCATAACTGTTAATAAACATTCATAAATAATCCAATAAAGTCCATCAGAAAAAAGAAGTGCTCTTGTGCAAAAGGTTCATTTATACTTGCAACATAAAACAAAAATCCATATTTCCATCTGGATAACAAAATCTTCACACCCAAAAGTGCACACCCAACTGTCAAGCCACTTACCAGCTACTCTGACCCCAAGATGAGGGTCTGGCTGCACTTTATTCCAGTATCCCCATGGGATGGATGGATATCGGGAGCCAAGTTTTCAGGATGGGTTACCATTGTTTTGTTGATACGCAATTATAAATTAACTTTTGCACAAGAGCGCTTCTCTTCTTCTTTTTTCTGATGGACTTTATTGGCTTATTTATGAATGTTTTTTTAAGACATTCTTACGTATTTACAGTTTTTTGATATATAAGAATTTATTACTTGATTAAACTTATGCACTTTATATTGATTGCGCAACATGTTTTTCATTGTAATTAATATGTATATGTGGACATTTTGTGCGTGCAACCGTCACTGAGAAACTATTCTTTTTTTTTATTTGAACACTTTTTGTGCAACTTTTTTTGGTATATTAAGAACCCGAATAGGCTCTTTCATATATATATATATATATATATATATATATATATATATATATATATATATATATATATAAAATAAATCTTTAAAAAACAAGGGATATGACATAAGTTTCTCATTTGGTTCTTTTGGTTTTGCGTACTTGTTGCAAATTTTTTGCACCAAATATAAAAATTGGTCTTGATTTAAAAAAAATGTAATAAAAAAGTGTAGAGCATGTTCACTTCAAAACTGATATTTTACTTAACCGGTTGCCGACCGCCGCACGACTATATACTGCGGCGGTCAGCCCCGGCCAGGCAGAGTGACGTATCGGTACGTCACTCGCCTGTCACTGACTTGCGAGCCTATCGCGGGCGGGCGCGCGCCTGCCGAGGCGCGCGCCCGCCGCGGCTCTTTCACAGACAAGTCAGTGCGTGTGACCGGCGGACTCGATGTCCGCCAGTCACACTACGATCGCTCCTGTGAAGGGAGAAAGACAGAGCAGCTTGTGTAAACAAGCTGCCTGTCAGTTCTCCCTGTGTAAAAGTGAAGATCTGTCCGTTCTACTATGTAGAACGGTTGATCTTTGCTTTTACACCAATAGGAATGTCCCTACACAGTTAGAATCACGCCCCTAGGACACACTTAACCCCTCCCTGTCCAATAAAGTTAACCCCTTCCCTGCCAGTGTCATTTTTGCAGTAACAGTGCATATGTATAGCACTGATTACTGCAGTAATGTCACTGGTACCCCCAAAAGTGTCAAAAATGTCAGTCAAGGGTCCGATCTGTCCGCCGCAATGTCGCAGTACCGAAAAAAAATCGCAGATCGCCGCCATTACGCGTTAAAAAAAAAAACACCAAAAATGACAAAAATCTTTCCCTTTGTTAGTAAACGCGATAACTTTTGCGCAAAACCAATCAAAATACGCTTTTTGCGATTTTTTTTACCAAACATAGGTAGCATAAAACAAATTGGCCGAAAAATGTTAAAAAATTTTGATTTTTACTTTTTTTTTTGGGGAATTTCATATAAAAAAAATGTGAAAAATATTGTTATTTTTGCAAAATTTATGCTCTTTTTTTGTTTATAGCGCGTGATCAAAAAATCGCACAGGTGTTCAAATACCACCAAAAGAAAGCTCTGTTTGTGGGAAAAAAAGGACGTCAAATTTGTTTAGGTACAGCGTCGCACGACCGCGCAATTGTCCGTTAAATTCACGCAGTAAAAAATCGCAAAAAAAACCCTGGTCCTTTAGCAGCCAAATCCTCCGGGGCTTAAGTGGTTAATATAGTGAATTAGGTGAAATAATGTGAAAATTTACTTGGAAAAAAATTCCCAATGATGTGCAGGGGAAATTGAAAAACAACATTATTTTTGCTTGCAAATGATTGTACGACTGATATTAGCAAAGCTTCACCTTATTCACTAAGCTAAGTGAATTTACTTTTTGTGGAGTACATTTTTAGTTAACTTAGTGAATGCAGGAAAGTTGTACTGACATCTATCATCAAGTTAGAATCCTGGGATTTTTTTTCTTGCAACTGTGGTTATTCTTTGTAAAGCAAAATTCTTTTTTGTTTCATAAAGGTTAATTTTTAAATTGAACATGCTCTGCTCATTTAATAAGTCTGATCTATTGGTTTAGTAAATCTGAGTCACTGTACAAAATTAAATAGATATTTTTACATGTGCCTGATCTTGAAGTGCTTATTTTATACAGTATATTTGACAAATATGTAGTATTGATTTTTTTCCATTATCTACTTTGCATAGCATTTAACTGTCCTTTGAATGCAATATCTACAATGCTCATGTTAACAACCACACACATATCCAGCAAATCTGTTCAATTCATATATACCTCAGAAGGCCAATACCATAGTGTTCAGCATTTGATTCAACGGCAATAGAAATTCTGTCCAAGGTTGTCTTAGCCATTGTATTTTCTTTGGTTCCTATATTTTGAACAAAAACAGGAAGCAAACCAGTTGCATTGCTTTAGTAAATGAATCAGACAGAAGGATTGCTAATTTTGCTGCAGATGCTCAACTGACTTAGGTATCCTTATCCATTTTAGAGTGCAATCCTGTATAATTTTATAAAAGGATTAGTAATTTTATGATAACCAGATATGGGTATAGCAGTCTATACACATTTAGGTATGCCCTAGTTCTTTTAGCCAAAATGTTGATTTTGAGTGGATTCATTAAAAAAAGAAAAAAAAAAAAGCCATAACATTTTAGGACCTCCCCACCTTGGTGTGCTAGCCAGGCATTAGAAACAGAAAACATACAAACATGAAATCAAGAAAAATATCACAACCCCTATAAAATGACTGCACCACACAAGTAATATATAAATATTAAAAACATCCTAGATTACATCTGATTGTGTTGCTTGTTCCATGATTGTGGAAAAAAAACAGTTTTATGAATTAAAAAAAAGAAAACACTAACGTTAGCCCAATTATGTTGTATAATGTGAAAGATGATGTTGCACTGGGTAAATAGATACCTAATATGCCCCGCTTTAAAACTGCACATACTCGTGGAATGGCGCCAAACTTCCGATACTTAAAAATCTTCATAGGCGACGCTTTAGAATTTTTTCCAGGTTACCTGTTTAGAGTTACAGAGGAGGTCTTGAACTAGAATTATTGCTCTCGCTCTAACGTTCGCGGCAATACCTCACATGTTTGGATTTAATGCCATTTACATATGTGGGCGCAACGTACGTATGCGTTCACTTCTGCGTGGGCAGGGGAACTTTACATTTCTTTTTTATTGTTTATTTTATTTTTATCTTTTAATTTTTACACTTTCCCTTTATTTTTTCTCTCCTACAGATCTCTCCTACAGACTGGGAAGCTGTACAGCCGCTATGATTGTTCTTATGGTGAGGAGAATCGCCGGCTAAAAAAATTATATCTGAATGATGCCTGCAGCTGCAGGCATCATTCAGATATCGCCACTCAAAGCCCAGGATGTCAAATGACGTCCAGCGGTATGGAAGTGGTTAAAGAAGATTGTATGGTAAGTAATATTCACTCCAGTTCACGGGACAAGAGTATATGAGCTTGGATAACAGACATTTAGATTGCACCCAAGGTGAAAAAGGTACTTTTAGTCCAGGTTCACATCTATGCGGTTGCGGTTGATGAGGTTTTCAGGTTTGTGCATCTGTTTTGTATTTTTAAAAGCATATTTTTGATGCATTTTTGCATGCAGTTTTAATGTATTTTGCATTTTTTTTTTTTTTTTTTTCTGTTTAAACACAAAGTTTATAGCTGGTTGCTAAGTAGCAGGCTGAGAAGCTGGCTGCCATGTCCTTAACAACTTTCAGGTCTGGTATGGATTTGTAGGGGAACCCCAAGCAAAAACAAAAAAGAATTGACACCAGACCCTTTACTCGAGCATGCAGCCCAGCAGGTCAGGAAAGGAAGGGGACGAATAAACGCCATACCAGGCCACATGCCCTCAACATGGGGGGGGGGGGTGCTTTCTCCCACCCCACAGCACCTTTTCCCCATGTTAATGGGAACAACGGCCTCTCCCCTAAAACCCTAGGCTGTGGTTGTTGGGGTCTGTGGGCAGGGGGCTTATCAGAATATCGAAGCCCCTTTTAACAAGGGGGCCCCCAGATCCAAGCCCCCCCATGTGAATGAGTAAGGGGCACATAGTACTCCTACCCATTAACCAAAAAAGTGTAAAAGTGAATATAAACAGTACAAGAGTATCTGACAATTCCTTTATTAAAAAATAAAAACACAATGTCCCTCGATGTAGATCCATCGTCATTCACGAAGCCTGCCACACAGCTGGTGACTCAGCAGTTGTTAAGGATGTGGCAGCCAGCTTCACAGCCTGCTCCCTAGCAACCAGCTATACACATTGTGGTAAAGTTTTTAAAAAAAACGCAAAATGCAATTAAAACGCAACACTTGCGTTTTTGGTGCCGCTCCACTGAAGTCAAACATGAAAAATGCAAACTGCTGTGGGAAAAGTCCCTGACCCTTTCTAAAAATGCATCGGCTGAAAGACGCATAGATGTGAACGTGTACGATAGGAAACCATGTTAAATGGATTGTAGTAAATTTTTGCAAACTGCAAAATGCACTAAAAATTGCATAGGTGTGAACGTAGGATTAGTGTGCCTTACATGCACTTAATTCAGGTTTTCAGACCTGGAAGCAGATGGATTCTCATCTGATTCGTCTCAGGGCTAGATATGATTGATTTATGGATACTTTGAATGAATTTGAGTTACAAGTCACAATCTGATTTTGATTTTTTTTGCTCATCTGTGCAAATAATTCTGAATGATGTTTGCTATATCTGCTGAGTTCAAAGACATTTTCAGAAAAAAAAAACACCTTTTTTCTTTTTGCATTTAAACCTTAGTAATGCATTTAAAGTCCTGTTGCTTGGAAACTGAATTTAGTCTACCTGTCTTACAAGTAAACACCTCTCATGTCTCATCTGTCAATGCTTCCAAGCACTATGAGACTACTTTTCAGATCTTATACTTAATTGCTAGGCTCTTGCTGTGCCACATCATATTAAGAGGAGAACAGATAAATCTGACAATTTATAGAAAGCTGTGTATGGCAGAGAGATGCCACTTCTGATAAACTGACATGAATAATCCAAGGAAACAGCAGAATGTGGGATAAAATATTGGGAAAGTGATGCATTGTTATGTATCTGTAATCAGTCATGTTCTGACAAGCCCAAACTGCCCTCAAAACTTCCATTCATACCCTAAGTGAGTGTCCACATGTATGCATTAAGACTCAATCTAGGTTTCTCGGTGAAGGTAAAGGTATGTTTAATCTCTCTTCTGAATTAAGCTTTATTGAGGATGGGTATAGCATGGGTATTTCTGCATATATGCTGTTCTTCACTGTCTGTAACACACATGTCCCATGGCAATGGTAAATTATGCCCTTTATGAATCTGTAAGGGCTCATTCACACCTCTGGGCTGTGTTAAGGCTGCAACACACTGCCAAACAATATTTTCAAGGCAACGCATGGGCTGAAATGATGATTCCTATGAAATTTATGTGTTGGGGTTTCATTAGGAATTAATGGTACCTCAGTGCACTGCACAGTGGCATGCGGTACCATACAATGCATTAGTATGCATTATAACAAAGCATTTTACTGTCCATTGACATAATATATAGGTGTGAAGCCAGTTAAAGGTTTTATCGGTTTTCTTTGTCAAAATTATACGTTTTTGTAAAATGATGTTTTTAACTATGTACAGTATGTAAGATCTTTGTTTTACAATAATTTTTAAATATACAGAAAACCCAGGTCATTGGGTTTAAACCAGGATTCCCAGAGAACTATAAGTTTTCTAAAAGGAGAATACAGCAGTAGCTATTTGACTTTTTTCTTATACAGGATAACTAAAGGGGAGAAGGAAAATGGGGGAAGGTGTGTCATTGCTCTAACTCATTCCCTTGTGTGGAGAAATTAACACAATATGGGCCTGGTACATAGATGGAGGCTACGCCATGTGGGCTTTATCATTAGAAAATAGGCCATTGAGTTTAGGAGCAAGCTCTGAAGCATACATCTTGTACCACACTTCAGGAATACCATCTGGGCCCTGTGTTTTGTGATTAGGAAAAGAACGTATGGTCGCTTCAATTTCTTCAACTGTTATTTCCTTATCGAGGTCCGCAATCTCACTGGTCGAGTGAGTGGGCAGCTGTAGGGCTTCAAAAAAACTTACGGAGAGCGGTATCCAATACGTTAGGAATTTGACTATACAATCGAATATAATAATCTTTCAATTCTCTTAAAATGAGGTCAGGATCAGAAATCATAGTACAATCAGAAAAGTTATTTTCAGAGATTACTGTCTGACTTGGCTACCGTGCACAGCTGCATCTGATTTTGTGCTGTCCAGTTTTAGTAACTCCACTCCTTTGAGTCCGCAACTAAGTAAGCAAGCAACTTGCTTATCCCCCGACTTGAAAACTCTACTAGCCAGGGAATTGAGATCCAGATGTGTAGCAGAAGTAAGATGGAGAGACAAATCATGCCTTGCCTGTGGAAGTTAGCTGAAATTGTCTAGAGTCATCGCACAATAGTCCAAGTGCTGAACTTGGGAGGAAAGTTTAGATCTATCTGTCTTTATGGAAGAGATATATTCCCTTTGCATGTTGGCCTTAAAAGCATCCTATACCATAGATACATAGGCAGAACCCTAATTAAGCCCCCAGCATTGTGCCAGTTTAAGAGAAATAAGTTCCCCAACCTTTTGGTTCTGTATCCATTTAGGCACAAGCTGCCAGCAACTTAGGTGTCTAGTATCTCTGAAGGCAATATGTAGCTCTAGGGGAGCATGATTGAAAAGACCCAAAGACAAATAGGATGCCTCCTTCACAGCTGATAAAGATTTTTGAGTGGCAGACAAAAAGGAGTAAGCTCTGGCTGATGGGTGTTTCCACCACCAAAGTTCTGTAAATCCAAAGGCCTGGGTCCAATGGAGCAGATCTGGCAAATAGGCCCTAAGGGGGTTGGAGTTCAGCTGTGGATTCAAAATTGTGTTAAAATCCTCATCTATGCAAACCCTAAAGAATTGCAGGGGGGGGGGCAAGTTTTTTATATACAGTATACAGGACCCTCTGGTTAAAGGGAGGAGGAATATACATATTTAGAAAAGCATACACCACTGCTTTAATTTCTAGAATAAGGATACTATATCTCCCCTCTGGGTCAGTAACTAGATGAAGAACCTTATATGCTATTTGTTTAAGAGAATGGCAACTCCCCTTGTTTAGCTTGAATATGTAGCATGGAATGCTTGCTATACCCAGGGACAACGAAGGGCTAGGATGTTATTTGCCATAAGGTGTGTTTCCCGTGTGCCCATTAATAAATTGTGAAATAGGGAAAATTACCTTTGCTCAAAATACTTCTAATTATCCTCCTTTATGGGTCTACACATTAGGTACTATTACTATTGACAGCAGACAGTACACCTTTTTCATTGCCTGCTACACATATCATTTACTACTCCCTAAACGTGATTCACAAGTGGGATATCCTGTGATTGAAAACAAAATTAACCTGTTGCCACCCACATAGTAATAGCAGCAAAAGGGTGGGCTTTAACATCCACACATGCATCACTGGGCAGCCAATGTTTTTGTGCTGAAAGTGTTCTCACTGCATTCTCCGAGCACAGAAACCGAGCTGTCAAAGACAGCTCTCGGTCTGAACTAACCATTGGTAGCCAGTAGGACCAGCTTCCAATTATGTGACTATTATGACAGCCAATCACAGTGGTGACATGATTGTCAATCCTTCCCACCTCCTGGGCATTCAAAATTTTCAAAGGGATGCTGGGGCGGTGGGAATGGGGTTAAAACATTAATCATAAACAAGTATTCCTCAAACTGTTCCCATCTAACCATTATTATCTTCCCTAAGCAGCACTTGTTAAACATCACTTGATTTAGCCTCACCCATGCTTATTTCACATCTCAGCTGTGACATGTTTGAGGCCCTTTTTGAATGGGCTTTCTGATCAGGTCAGCCTGTCAGTTTTGTAGATTGACCTGGTCGGACGCTTCATGCAGGCCTATGGGCAGGCATGTGTACAATAACACAAATGTGTCCAAGTCCTGTGTCCTTTTTTTTCTGGTACTAAATCAGACAGATCAAATGTAGCCTAATGTAACCAGACACAAATCCGTTTACATCTGGCAGCCCATAGATCCAACACATAGGTCCACCATGGTCACCTGAATGAGCACTCAGCAGGGCATCTTCTCATTGATCCTCTGCTGAATGGGCATCCTCATTTTCAACATGTCTGGCTGCTATGGGTAAAATACACAGATCAATCCTCAGACACTTATCCATGAGGTATAAAGTCTCCCTATTGTAGGGCTTGAGGCTTTTGCATGTATGTATGTAAAGTGCACTTTTTCAAGTTAATTTTATTGTGTTACTATCCTATATTCATTATACTGCAAACAGTCCAGACAATTGAAATAACTCGGAGATGTCTATACATAATTTTTTGTATGCTTGAGCTTAGAAGCATATCCAATTGTTCCAGAATACTATGCAATGTGGTCTATTTCTTTTTTGTAATTCCTTTTTTTAGTAAAAGGTTGCGATACAAACAGGGGAAATGCCAAAACATGAGATGACAGGGTACATAGCACACAATGTTAAAGATAACATATCAGGTTGACCACAAAACATCAAGATTTAGCAAATAACAAAAAATATAATTGCATAGGACCCATAAAGTACGATAGTGTACACCTCTCAGAGATGCCATTAACAAGGTCATTAAACATGGCAATTGACAACCAAATGAGGACGTATTAAATTGGCTGGCGACAGGCGAGTCAACTGGCTGACGGAACCCCTTTACAATTGGAGGTAAATAAGTTTTTTGAAAGAGAGGTATTGGTTGATACAGGTTATGAAATTAGGAGCGGGGTGATCATAAAGATCTCAAGGGATGTAAATACTGTATATGGAATTTGAAAAGGATCTTATAGTGATAATGAACAGGGTATGAATGAAAGAGAAAAAGAAATGCAGGGAAAAAAGGAAGAAGGGAGAAAGAAGCAGAATAAAGTGTGGAGTGGCTCCCCGACCTCGACCCCCCGTGTCCCCCTGCCACTCAGCCAGACTTCAAAATTTCCTGTAGGTAGTCATCCGTAAGGGTAAAATATTTCCACGGCCCCAATTTTTCATGCAAGAGACTCTCATGATTGTATGGAGTGGCTGACATATCCTTCATGTCCCTGAGTTCATTGACCTTGGAGAACCAAAGAGACCTCATGGGTGGAACAGCTGATCTCCAGCAAAGAGGTATACAGGCCTTGGCTGCATTAAAGAGATGAATAGTAAGGGATGTCTGTGACAGGAGTCACTTTGGGCATGGGGGTTGTGGATCCCAGATTCCTTTAAAGAGGTTGGGAGGCACCATGTCCAGCCTTGTGTGGCTTTCTTATGTTTAAGTCACCCTGCATCTTTTATGGATGCAGGGTGACCGGGAGGGTGGTGTACACTGAGAATATGGTTTGGACTATTTCAAATGGGACAGTATATGCATTACCCATATCTCTCAGGAAATATGGAGATCTACCTTATTCCTGTAAACTGTAAGGCACAGGAAGTGCAACTCCTAATTTGGGCATCCAGGAAATAGGAGAGACGCCGTGTCTGCTAATTCAATGTGTATTAGCTGCAGAGAGAGGGGGGGGGGATTGTTTCCAGCAGCCCCTCCTAAAGAATGCCTACTGATTAACTAAGTGCTTTTGTCTAAAATAGGACAGTATGTTAATTGGGTCTGAGACTATTGATAAGCATGTTAATGAGCTCACCTGGCTGACTACAAAGGGAGGTAATTACACAGTCATTGTTCATGTGGTATTCTCAAAGTATATATAAATGCTGTGTTTCTTTCAATAAAGCAGAAGAGAGTTACTCTTGATCGAACCTCACTACAGAGCCTTATCTCGTACTTGGGGGGGGGGGAATTAATGATGGGCTTCATGTATGGCGGATTGAAGTGGTCGATAGCTGTCCTGGTGTTCGGGAGCGGATTATCCTAGACGACTGTAACCCCTGTTATACTTGGGGTGACGTTACAATGTCTTATATTTTTTGATGGGCCTTCGAGTGAGGTGGAGCAGGCATGCCACAGGGTCGTCTGTTAAGTCTACCTTGGTTAAGTGCTTGATGGTGTCGGTTACTGCTCGCCAGAATGGTTTAATTTGTGGACATTCCCAAAAGATATGGTACAAGGTCCCCCGATCAAGATCACACCGCCAACATGTGTCTGGGACTTGTGGGAAGAAAGGATGTAAAATTTAGGGCACCCTATACTACCTCGTGAGGATCTTGTAGCCTGTTTCCTGCACCTTGGTGGCTATCGAGGATTTTTGTGCAAAATGGAGGATCTTCTCTTTTTGGGCTCTGTAAATTTGGTGTTTAGGTCAGACTCCCAGTGCACCAGGAATGGAGGGGAAAAGTCTGGGGGTGGGTTGATTAAGGCAGCATAAATGATGGAGAGACTATGGCGGATCGGTGCCCTTCTATGAAATATATACTCTCTATTTCCGTCAATTGGCGAAAAATACCTGGAGGACGAAGACATTTGTGGAGAAAATGTCGAAGTTGAAGACCACTCCAGAAGTCCAATGGGGGATTAGCCCCCCTAGTCAAAATTTCTGTGGATAGTTTTCCATCGTTCCCAAGAAAATCCCAAAAGTGTAATCAGCCCTCAGGGATCAAACCAAGGAACCACGTACCCTCTAGGCCAGGAGGAAAATCTGGGTTGCCCAAAATGGGCACCATCAGGGAGCGATGAGGGGAGACTGCGGTATAAAGGAAAGTCTCCCTAACAACCGCAAGCATGCTGCCTAAAGTGGGGAGGCTACTGAGTTCCTTTGGGATAGGTACCGTAGTCCATGGCCAGCTTTTCCCTGTGTTGCCAGAGTCCACCATTTCCATGACTACCCATCTTTTGGCCTCGGCATGACAATACCAGTCGATCAGTCTGGTTAAATGGGCTGCTCTAAAGTAGGCTTTCACATTCGGTAGCCCCAGACCCCCCTAGACTTCGGTAGATATAGGAGCTGGAGTTAAATGAGCGGTATTCGATGTGACCAAATAAATTCCCAGAACAAGGCGTCCAAGTGTTTAAAAAAGAGGGATGGGAGACGCACGGAGAGGGCCTGCATCAAGTACAAAATTTTGGGAAGGACAGTTATTTTGAGAGCGCTGCACCTACCAAACCATGTAAGGGTGAGAGAGTTCCAGTGGGTTAGATCATTCTCAACTTGCGAAAGAAGGGGTTCAAAATTAGCCTTGTACAAGGCCTCTGGATCGGATGTGATGTTCACTCCAAGGTATCGAATAGAGTCTGTTGCTAGCTGAAATTAGCAAATAGCCTGGAGTCCCTCCATTGTGGTGCGATCTAGAGAAATGGGGAGGGCAAAGGACTTACAGAAATCTATGTGGATAATTGACAATGCGGCCTAGCGTTGAAGGGCTTGCACTAGGCTAGAAAGAGATGTTAAGGGATTAGTCAATAAAAAGATCAAATCATCTGCCAAGGCAGCGACCTTGTGGGTTCCGGATGGCTTTTGGGAGCCTGTGACCTCTGCACCCCCCCCCTCCCCGGATAGTGCACAGGAAGGGCTCCAGGGTGAGGACAAGGATCAGAGGAGAAAGCAGGCATCCTTGATCAGTTCCGTTTGTGATCTCAAACAAATCCGAACGTGAATCATTAATGTTGACCGCTGCAGAGGGACGGGAGTAATGGGAAAGTATCCAGGACATCATGGAGGATCCCAGCCCTATGTGGGCCAGAATAGCCCGAATAGACTGCCAATTAACTCTATCAAAAGCCTTCTCCACATCTGTAGATAACAGGAGAATCTGGCTGCATGAATTAAGTTGAGGACCCGAATGGTATTATCGTGGGGTTCCCTTATGGGGACAAAACCCGCTTGGTCACTGTGGATCAGATAGTGAATATGTTGGAGAAGTCTGTTAGCCAAAATTCTTGCAAACAGTTTAAGATCCGCGTGCAGGGGAGCGATGGGACAGTAGATACCACACTGGGATGGGTCCTTATCCTCCTTGGGAGGCAGAGAGATATATGCTCTAAGGGAGTCAACTGGCCTGGGTTAACCATCCTTGATCGAGTTAAGGGCCGTAACTAAGTGGGGTGAAAGGATTTCGTAAAAAGTCTTGTAGTATATCGGGGTGAGACCGTCCGGCCCCGGGCCTTCTTGGGTTTGGAGTTTGCTAATGCCAGTCCAAATTCCTCCACCGTGATGGGTTCCTCAAGCTCCCTCCTTGTCTCAGGTGATAAGGATGATATGGTCTATTTCTTGCTGTGGTCTTCTTTAAGTCAGGGAGTTCTGATGTAAGGCAAGTGTAAGCACCAAAGTGCAACCTGAGACTTGGATCTGATGCTTTTAGTTCTATAAACCTTTGTGATTTATGTGACATTTGCACTCTGTATGTACCTTAGGTACAAGAAAACTCTACTTTTGTAAAAAAAAAAAAAAATTGTTTATAGCATAAAAAAATTCCACACAAGCCATTTTGTGATTTAATATTAAAAAATATGTTTCTATTTCAATTTGCAGCTGCTGTAATCTTCTAACAGTGTAAAAAAAAAAAAAAACCTAAAATAATGTAAAATATATAGTAACCTGGGGGCATGGCCATTTAAATGTAATTTCCTGCCTGTGTTTCTCGGAAGGCTGTACTAAGTAAAATTTTAGGCATCCTGTGTAATAGGAATTTAATTTTGTTAAGATACCTAAGGCTTGCTGGTCTACTAAGATTTCTTTATTATAACACTGACATTTGTTCTAATTAAGTAGCTATAATGAACACATACCCTCTCAAGTAGGAGTTAGTCTGGAATGGACATGGTAAAGCAAACAGCTATCACATAAAAAGGCAGGGATCTGCAGGAGTTTGTTAAAAATCTTGTAACATACATAGATCATGCAGGGGATTGTATTTTTTTTATAAACAAGATTGGAGTTACACATTAAAGCGCCATTAAACCTTAATTTTTTTCTATTAAAATAACGAACATGTTATATGTTATATGTTATACCTACCTGCTCTGTGCAATGGTTTTGTGACCCCATGGAAAGTGGCTTTTTCATGGGGGCACCCACGCATGCTTGCTCCTGAGCTCTCCTATCTGCATCTATTGACACAGAGTAGGCAGCTCGGTCCTGCCCCCCACTCGCTCGGCACAGCCTTTGATTCACAGCAAAGGGAGCCAATGGCTCGAGCTGCTATCAATCTGCAGAGGAAGGAGGGAAACAGCGACGAGAGCCGCAGCTCTTGTGCAAATCACTTGATCGGATAGAGCTCAGGTAAGTATAAAGGGGGGGCTGGGGGGGATTCTGCGGCACAGAAGGGTTTTCAACTTAATGCATAGAATGCATTAAGGTGAAAAACCTTAAGGCTTTAGACCCACTTTAAGAATGGCCTATTATCTGATTGATTTATTTATAATTTGAAGCACTGACCTGGAAGCTGATTTGGACCACATAAGTATTTCTTAAAAAATTGTAGAACCTCTTAAACTTTCTATTTCAACTCACCTGGTTTTCTGGCATTCCAACACTTCATAACAAACCGTTCTCTCCACCAACATTGCAGTTTAATTGCAGCAGTTTCCTCAACAGCTGTAGCTGTTCTATTTTGCCAAGAAGCAGGAATTTCCGATTTTGTATCTAAAATATACAGTACTATTCAAATTAATTTTTTTCAAGGAAATTAAATCTATTTATTGTATTGTTGAATCTTCAAAATTCAAACCAAACCTACACATTCCGTGGAATATTTTTTATTTTTTTTTACATTTGATCTTTTTTTCCGGTGCATTCACTTTTCACTTCTTACCAGTGTCTCTCCCTTTGACTCACACGCATTTTCTGCATAAATTTCCTTAAAGTAGATCTAAACTCAATCTCAAATAATCTTTAACATGCAATGCAGTTTCAAAAGTCATCTTCAATCTTTTTAAATCTTATTTACTAATCCTGCAATGAAGGTCCATACTTCCTGTTATAGGTTGACAATGTTGTCACCCTTCCAGTGAAGACTAAAAGCACAGGCATGGTCCATCATTTTCACCATTAAGAAAGGCCCCCTAAGCTATGATATGCAGTCACCACTGGAGCGTATGCATGTAGGGAGGAAGTGGCAGCACAGGTTAGAATAGATCAGCTGTGCTGAGATGCAAATACTGTGAAAACAGTATTTAAAAAAAACAAAAAAACATGGCATAAACATTGTTATGATACGTAGTGCTTTAGGAAACTGTCTTTTAATTAGGGTTTAAATTGACTTTATTAAGTATAATTTATGCAATAGGAGCAGTCTTCTATCTGAGTTTACTTTTCTGATTAAGAATGTTCTGACATACAGTCAGACAGAATATTGTTCTTACTACTAGTTTTCAGTCTCTCTGGTTTTACCCCCTAATGAACAGGCCATTTTTTGCGATACAGCACTGCGTTACTTTAACTGACAATTGCGTGATCGTGGGACATTGTACCCAAATAAAACTGATGTCCTTTTTTTCCCCACAAATAGAGCTTTCTTTGATCACCTCTGCAGTTTTTATTTTTTGCGCTATAAATAAAAAAAGAGCGACAATTCTGAAAAAAAAAAACAATATTTTTTACTTTCTGCTAAAAAAGCAGAACTTTTACTTTCCTGACCTCAGTATCTGAGGAAAGGGATTTAGGAGTAATTATTTCAGAAGACTTAAAGGTGGGAAGACAATGTAATAGAGCAGCACGAAATGCCAGCAGAATGCTTGGATGTATAGGGAGAGGTATAAGCAGTAGAAAGAGAGAAGTGCTTATGCCGCTGTACAGAACACTGGTGAGACCTAACTTGGAGTATAGTGCGCAGTACTGGAGGCCATATTTTCAGAAGGATATAGATACTCTAGAGAGAGTTCAGAGAAGAGCTACTAAACTAGTATATGGATTGCAGGAAAAAACTTACCAGGAAAGGTTAAAGGACCTTAACATGTATAGCTTGGAAGAAAGAAGAGACAGAGGGGATATGATAGAAACTTTTAAATACATAAAGGGAATCAACTCGGTAAAGGAGGAGAGCATATTTAAAAGAAGAAAAACTACCACAAGAGGACACAGTTTTAAATTAGAGGGGCAAAGGTTTAAAAGTAATATGAGGAAGTATTACTTTACTGAGAGAGTAGTGGATGCATGGAATAACCTTCCTGCAGAAGTGGTAGCTGTAAATACAGTGAAGGAGTTTAAGCATGCATGGGATAGGCACAAGGCTATCCTTCATATAAGATAGGGCCAGGGACTATTCATAGGATTCAGATATATTGGGCAGCCTAGATGGGCCAAATGGTTCTTATCTGCCGACACATTCTATGTTTCTATGTTTCTATGTAAAAAAACATCCCCAATTAAAAAATTAATTTTTTTTCATCATTTTAGGGCAATATGTATTCTGCCACATATTTTTGGTTAAAAAAAATCCCAATAAGTGTATATAGATTGGTTTGCGCAAAAGTTATCCCATGTTTATGTAATTTTTATTTATTTTTATTTTTTGTGCTAGTAATTGTACTAGTAATGGCGGCGATCAGCGATTTTTAGCAGGACTTCGACATTGCGGCGGACAGATCGGACACCTAACTGCCACTTTTGGGGGGACCAGTGACATTGCTACAGTAATCAGTGCTAAAAATATGCACTGTTACTGTACTAATGACACTGGTAGGGAAGGGTGTTAATACCAGGGGCGATCAAAGGGTAAATGTGTGCCTAGGGGATGCTTTCTAACTGTGTGGAGGATTTACTTACAGGATGAACACAGAAGCCTGAGTTCCTAAGTAGGAGGAACACAAGATCCCTGTGTTCATCACTGACAGAACAGCGGTCTGCAGTGTTTACTTCGGCAGACCCCTGTTGTGTCTCCATGGGGAGCGGACCCGCTGATTGGCTCACCCTCTAGCCAATCGGTGTGTATGTGCCCATGGTGGCACGCGCACGCCCCCACTAACTGCTACACGAAATGATGTACAGGTACATAGTTTCGCATGACAGAGCCGACCTGCCTCAGTATACCTATGGTGGCGGAACGGCAAGTGGTTAAGAATGTCCTGACATACAATCACACAGAAAATTGTTCTAACTACTAGTTTTCAGTCTTTTTCAGTTCCCTCTGATAATGATGGGATTGCATGCTAGGCTAGGGAACAATGAACAAATTATAAATAACTATAATGTTTTTTTATGATTTTTCCTAATATGTATTTGCTATTATTAATTGCCTGACAAGACATTTCCTATTCTTTTTTAGTGGCAGAAGCTGTCCCAACACAGATATATTGCTTTGCATTCTGTCTGAGTAATCATTTCCTTGATTGTGATACATTATTATATGTGATGTTTTGACAATACTTGATTAAGCATTATTAGAAGTTGTGTGGGAAATTGCAAACTGATTTAACCGGGGTTGGATTTAGTACACTTTAATAGATACCTTGCGTGGAATGAGATTCTGGCGACAAATTAGTGGAAAAATCCAATGTGCAGGCTCTGAATGCAAATACCAAGTCAAGCGTAATTTTGTTTCCCACAGCTTCGCTCATAAGTTTCCACAAAGCAATGTTGAAAACCTAAAATAAAGTCCAAGTAAGTATAAAACAACTTAGATAAACAGAGAAAGAATCTGTTATTTTTATAAAGCACTTATATTGAAGCCTATTTAAAAAGTAAGTGTATGGCCTCCCATTAGCCCCAAATACATTCTGTAATACCCCATACATAAGATGCTTGTTATTTTCAACTTTTTTACAGAGAGGCCCAGCCAAAGATGTGGCAGTGTGTGATTTGTTTCAGCATGGCTTCAATCACTTACCTGGTACAGGTACAGGATGGTGGCGGGTGACTGCCATTGAGAATAAGTCCTTGCCCCTGCAAGTTATGATTTGTGATTCATATTTTCTCTCAGTGAAAATACACTACTTCTTCTCCAGTGTTCTTTGCTTGGAGATCTGAGCTTAGGGCTTGTTCACACCCTACCTGCATGCAGTGGGGGCTGGTCATACAGGGCGCAGGGGCGCCGCCCCCACTATCCATGCGTCCGGCCCCCTAACCTACATGCAGGGCGCTGGACGCATAAAGTTCAATGGGGCTTTTTTTTTTTTTTTAGCCATGTGATTAGAGCCAGAGGCTCTCACAGGCTAAAAAAAAGAGGATGGGCTTGGGGCGCAGAGCAGTGCGCCCCGAGCCCACCCAGTTGTGTGACAATTGTGAATGAAAATTCACTATTGTCACACGGATCCTCCACCTGGCCAATCAGCAAGCTGGTTTTGAGACCCCGTTTTCCCGATTGGCCGAAAGGAGAAGCCATGCCATTGGGCATGGAGGAGGAGGGAGGAGACACAGAAGACGGGGAAGAAGCAGAAACTGCCGTTGCCTGCTGCTGCATCCAGGCACGGTGAGTGAGCGGGGGGGTCCTGCCTGTCCTGTCTGTCCTGCCTGTCCTGTCCGTCCTGCCTGTCCTGTCCATCCTGCCTGTCCTGTCTGTCCTCTCCTCTCTTGCTGTGGTCCACGTGGGGGGGGGGGGGGGGGGTGTGCAGCCTGGTGTGGTCGGGGGGGGGATGGTGTGGTCGGTCTGCTGCCCCGGCCCATGGAGCACCAGCCTCCACTGCCTGCATTAAAACTGATGGGGAAACCGCCCATATTTTAGACATCAATTTTCATGCGCGTCTCATGCAGTTTTTATGCACGTTGACATCAGCTTTCATGCACGTCAGTTATGTGCCCTGTTCACACCAATGTTGATGACACCTCAGTTTTTTTCCTGTGCAGAAAACTGCATACACATTGCAGATTCCTGCGCCGAAAAAATCCACACGTTGTGATGTGAACAAGGCACATTGAGAACAATTTTTTTTTTTGTGCCCTTGCAGAAGGTTTGCAGAAAAACTGACGTCTCTGCACCATGGTGTGAATGAGGCCTAACAGTCACACCTCTCAGAACAGTTTCCTCACACAGAGAAAGAGAAGGGGTGTGTCTGACTGGGTCTGTTAAGCTGGTAATACACTAAATAGAAATTTTACCGGTGTTCTGACGAAAACTCCAACTTCCCGAATTCTCCAATGACGTTACTTGCGGTGACTGTACACCAGGAATAATTGGAGATTTCGACCACTTAGTGTTTTCACACAACACCGGCAGCCTGTACACTCCGGTAGATGCTATAATTAGTGGAGATTGTTAGTCCGCCTGCTAGTTGTTGCCACCCTGTAGGCCTCCAGGTTTTTGGTTACTAGCGGGCGGATTAACAATCTCCACTAACTATAGCATCTAGTGGTCTGTAAAGGCTGCCGGTGTTGTGTGAAAACACCAAGTGGTCGAAATCTCCAATTATTTCTGGTGTACACTCACTGGAAGTTACCTCAATGGAGATCTCGGCAAGTTGGAGTTTTCGGCAGAACACTGGTCCCTACTTTTGATGAGTGTGTGGGCTCCTCCGCTGAACAGAAGTCAATTGTTTAATCAACTTCTGTTAAAACGACAGGTTGGAATTTTTTCCATTAATCAATATCGCAGCAAGTCCACTGCATCCATTGATCAATGTATTTTGAAAGTGGTTGGTTCTGTTGTCAGAATAGAATGTCCCAGCAGTTGGGGGAGAGGGGATTCCTCCATATACCTCCTTTTTGACTGATTAAAAAGAAAAAAAAAAACTATGTTTGACCAGGTTTAGATTATTAAGTGCATTCAGTCAAACTGTTGCCTACACAGATGCTCAGTGATATTGGGAAAACCTTTGCATCTACTGTAATAGGAAAGTGGAGGTAAGACAGTTAAAACAGAAGTTGGTATTACATTTTATGTTTAAGTTAATATTTAATTATGTGACTTTAGTTGGGCTTTCACTTTACATGGCCAGTTGTTCCCTTCATTACTAAATGTTCATGGGATGTTTGGAAAATGTTTTATCATGTGCTTGTAAAGACCTAAAATAAAGTTCAAAATTGACTGGGGAAAAACTGAAGTTACTTTTAAATTTCCTATAGGTTCAGTTCACATTGGTGAGAATCCACTGCGGATCGCATCGCACCCGACTCACAGGCAGTTCACACTGTCATATGCAAACTGCTGGGAGTGTCAATACAAAGTTAATGATATCCCCCAGATCAGTTCATATATCGCAGTGCGAACTGTCAATTCGGACAGGAATTGGATCACAGGGGTGTGAAAAGCCATGCAATCAGATTCCGGTGCAGACCAAAAAAAGGGTCCTGCACGAGTTTGGTTCGAATTCAATGCAAACTCAGCAATAAAATCTGTATGGCTGAATTTGCATCGCACAGTCATCGCATGTGATTTGCACAGCAGTGCGGTGCGAATCACATGCGATGTCTGACATCGCTTCAGTGTGAACCAGCCCTTACTCTTGACTTTAAAACAAAAGTCCACTGAGGAAACCTTCTTTGCAACAAATCATCAGAACAAAGGGAGCTAGAAAATTATTGAACCAAAAACAAATACTCCCTGTTTTCTGCCTTGGGTTGGAAACATTTTTGCATTTTTCCTGTGTTTACAAGGTTATAATAAAAAGACAAATATATTTACCTTAAAGTGTTCTTCGGTTTTTCCCGAGTGCTTTGATTTGGTTTTCCAAGGATAGTGTGCTAACTTCAACTCTTTAAAGGTGCCAGCTAGTTCATTTTCATTGCTAAAGTTATGCATCACATTTAATATAGCTTTTATTATACTCATTGCCATCCCCATAAAACGGTAGCTTTCCTGAAAAAAAAAAAAATACATATTTTTTTGAACAGTACATTTTCTGTACAATGACAAAGAAATAACAATACTCAGGCAGCATGCCAATGCAGAGATTGGCACTATAGCCTATATACCACTATACGGTATAAACAGTATAGGAATGTTTTTTTAATACAAGTCATGGCGGAGATCAGCAACTTATAGCGGGACCACGATATTGCAGTGGACATTCTGACACTAACTGACACTTTGGGAACCAGTGACACTAATTCAGGGATCAGTGCTAAAAATATGCACTGTCACTATACTAATGACACTGGCTGGGAAGAGGTTAAACATCTAGGGTGATCAAAGGGTTACATGTGTGACTAACTACTGTTTTTGTGTACTGTGTGTGGGGCTTTTACTAAGGGATATGATGGATTTTATTGCCTGCTTTGCAGGACGGCGTTCTGCATTGTTTACATATGCAGAGCTCCGCCCAGCCTCTCTCCTCAACGATCAGCGGGTGTCCGCGGACACCTATTGACCATGATCATTAAACTAGGTATTGATACTTTGGGCAGGTGACAAGTCCTGCTGTAAAATGAAATCAGCACCTATATAAAGTTGGTCAGCAGAGGGAAGAATGAAGTGCTCCAGAATTTCTTGGTAGAGGGCTGTGCTGACTTTGGACTTGATAAAACACAGTGGACCAACACCAGCAGATGACATGGCTCCCCAAATCATCACAGACTCTGGAAAATGTTGCATTTCATTTGGAAATCATTGTCCCAGAGTCTGGTGGATGAGTGGAGAGGCACAGAATCCAAGTTGCATGAGGTTCAGTGTGAAGTTTCCACAGTCAGTGATGATTTGGGGAGCCATGTCATCTGCTGGTGTTGGTCTACTGTGTTTTATCAAGTCCAAAGTCAGTGCAGCCCTCTACCAGGAAATTCTAGAGCACTTCATGGTTCCCTCTGCTGACCAGCTTTATGGAGATGCTGATTTCATTTTCCAGCAGGACGTGGCACCTGCCCACGCAGCCAAAAGTACCAATACCTGGTTTAATGATCATGGTATCACTGTGCTTCATTGGCCAGCAATAAATGCTTGAAATATATCACTCTGTGTGTAACACATCTATATAAAATATATGAGTTTCACTTTTTTAATAAATTATTAAAATAAATAACTTTTTGATGATATTCTAATTTTATGAGATGCAATTGTATATGTTTTTCTGGAGAAAAGGTAAATTGTGAATTAAAGCCACAATCAAAAATCAGTGCAGGGGACATAACTTACAGTCAGTAGAATGTGTCCCTTGTACTGATTCCTCTTCTGTTAGTAGAAATCCTCCTCCGTCAAGCCTTGCCCCTGTTGTAATCTTCTAGTGCAGTTTAAGGCAACTAAGAGGCTATCACAGGCACTTATCAGGAGAGCGGACTATTCCCATTCTTTTTTCACAGCTATACTATTCATAAAAAGCTGTACTACAGCTTCAATCAATGGAACAAAATCTAAGAATGGGAAACAGGCATATGATGGATAGCTCTGCCCTCTCTATTTCTAGATCATGTTCTATTCATAGAAGCTGTAGTACACTTTCTTTGAAGTTTGAAGCTGGGCAGGCCTTATATGTACCACAGCAAAGCTTTTTAGAAGAGGTCCTTTGGTGCACGCCTTTTATGCCTTAATAAGCATCCCTGGTTGTAGGCAGGTGCAGTCTGTGGTCTTCACTGCAGATAGCGCCAAACCGCATCGGCAATACAGAGGGAGATGAAGTCAAAATGAACAGGGTTCCTCTATGGTTTTCTGAGTCGCTGAGGCAGCCATTTGATTGGATGCTGGCCACTCATGTGACTTTGGTGACCATCTTAGGTGTGGCAGAGTCTATTTAAGACCCTGGCTCCTGGATTTTTGGTGCTCTATACGAGTGGGTAGTGTAAGGCAAAAGTACTCCGTCTGTTAGGGACAGTACTAGTGTTAGGGAAATATTCCTGACGAGGAGGGAAAGCATAGGGTCAGATCTCTTCTGGATACCTTTCTGATTGGACACAAGACAGCCAGGCTGCATTCTTCCCTCTCTCAACAGACGCTGTCGGTTCAGCTGAAACCTGCTTCTTCACGTTATCGGAAACTGTGAGTGTGCCCGGCTGGGTAGCCGTCCAACCGGGTTGTTGTGAACCGTTGCTGCCTTACTTCAATATAAGTTTTCTATTGCAACTGGCTGTGGAAGTTATTGCCGCCTCACCATGCTGCACCCACCTACATGGTGTTGTCACATTCGTTTTGCTTTCAGTTTTACTGCAAATAGGTGAACACTTTACCAGATCAACTGTGGGGTAACATTTGCAAAATTCACAAAGCCCACCAATTATCTTCACGATTTCTTACTGTCTTTTTTATTTTTTTATTTTATTTTTTGCAAATCAGGCCTAGCGTGTTAGATATTACTATTACATCGAATCTGACATACTCTCTCCATGTAACAGTGTAAAAGTGCTGTCACAGATCTATTGACGGTTTTTATCTGAGACATAACATTTCAGAGTGCTGAGCCCAGAACAAAATACAGGTGGTTTTGCTAATACATTAGTACAGTGCTGGCAACAGGTTGATGTCAAAGTAAATGACGACCAAGTAAAGGGATGAAGGGTAATATACTATATGATTTCCACTCTGAAGAAACGCCTTTACCAAAATATGATGGATCTGTGAGAACTGCAAAGGAGCAGCATGGAAGGAGCTAATTAGGAGAAAAGAAGGAACAATGAAAGGGTAAACAGATACTGGTGTAGCAGACATAGAGAGCAGAAGGTGAGGGCTGTAGTGGAGCTTCGCGATGACAGGCTGCAGGAGGTAAGTATTTGAAAGCAGCAAACATTATCAGAGACAATGCATAACTAAGAAGCAGATAGGTTTATCAGAGACTCACAATATCTTATTTATATCTTATTTTTACTGTTTATTATTCTACATAAGTGCCCAAAGAACACAAAACTAAAGTCTTATTTGGATTGCAGTGAATAAGGTAAAGCTCTGCAAAGTTAACAATGACATTTGCTAAGTGTCCCATCTCTATACAGTAATACCTAGGTTTGCAAGCATAATTTGTTCCGGAAGCATGCTTGTAATCCAAAGCACTTGTATATCAAAGCAAATTTCCCCATAAGAAATAATGGTAATCGTTCCACAAAAAAAATTTACAGTACACTCACAATGCTAAGGAGTCTGGTGCAATTCCAAAGCCACTGGTGTATATGTACTGTATAGTAAAGCCGCTGGTGCACAATACACAATTCTGTATATGGCCAGAGGTCCGTGGATGCTGGTGGCTCCCTGCGCTTCCATTAGAACATCAAGACACTCTGGAACTATTGACGACACTTCCGGGTGCTCTGAACGTGCTGGGAGTGTCTCCGAGTGTCTCTGAGTTCTGCAGGAAGCGCTGGGAGCCACCAGTGCTCCCCAGACCTCTGGCCACATACAGTACAGGATACTGTACAGCAGCAGCTTTGGAATTGCACCAGACTCCTTAACATTGTGAGATTGTGAGTGTAATTATTTTTTTTAACATTAAAACTACTGCTCATATGTTGCTTGTATATAAAGACTCGCAAATCAAGGCAACATTTTTAAAAAAAACGTTGCTTGTCTTATAAAACGCTCGTAAACCGCGTTACTTATAAACCAAGGTTTTACTGTGCGTATATATATATATATATATATATATATATATATATATATATATATGTGTATACATATATATATTTTTTTCTTTTGACAAAAGAGTAAAAAGCTTCTTTCTCTATTAAAGATTTCACATGATGTAAGTTCTCTGTGTAAATAAACATAATCAATATACTATACTGTTCATTACAAACACTGTATATTAAAATTTACTGTAGAGCATAGTGATCTCTAAAAAGGTCAGTAAACTTTTAATTAAGTCTCAATATTCTTTAAATGAAACTTTATATAAGTTTGAATATTTTTGAATGGATGTTCTAACCTATAGTACGTCAAAAAAATGTGACATATGACACAGAGCATTATGTATTTTTAAATGGGTAAACAATGCAGGAACAGTTTGCCTTCAGACCATATCTACTTGCTGACCAGCCACAGCACAACTACTGTGGCTGGAACCACGTACATGTACGTCATTTTACCTGTACTGGTTTAGGGGCACCCCCCTCACAACTGCTGTGTCCTTCAGACAGGGGTTTGCCAATCCCAGATCATGAGATCACATTCATAACAGCTGTGTTTCTTATGCTGTGATTAGCCCACAGCTATGACATGGTACCTGGGCCAACCACAGCACCCTGTATCATGTGATTAGCTGTAGCCAATCACAGGTCACTAGTGATCACAGCTGTCATGAATGTAAAAAAATATACAAAAAAAAAAATCCCTGAATACAGCCCCCCCCCCCCCCCCACAAAGTAGTACAGTTTCACTATGGTGACACTGAACTACTCTGATAAAGTATGTAAATAAAATAGTAAATAAATGATAACAACTGTTACAAAATGAAACAAAAATTATTACTTATTTTTTTTTAACCTACTTTCACCAATCAGTGTCCCTGATTCCCACCACATCAGTCAGATGATAACACTGTACAGCACTGGTGACAGTAGGTAAAAAAAAATTGTGAAAAAAAAACAAATTGTATTCAATTTCTTTATTTGCACATGTGAATGGCCTCAAGAAATGAGAGAGGCCGTCAGTAAATTTTACAAATTTTCAAATAAACAGTATACACCCCATGTGTAGACATTATAACTTTCACACTAACCAATAATATACACTTATTGGGATTTTTTTAGCAAAGACATGTAGCAGAATACATGTTGGTCTAAATTTATGCCGAAATTTGATTTTATTGGATATGTTTTATGACAGAAATTAGAAACTATTGTTTTTTTTATTTCAAAATGTTCTGCCTTTTTTTTTTTTTTTGTTTGTATTGCAAAACAATAAAACAAATAAAAAAAAACAAAAACAGTGGTGATCAAATGCCACCAAAAGAAAGCTCTATTTGTTTGAAACAATTGCTAAAAGTATAATTTGCGTACAGTATTGCATAACTGCACAATTGCTAGTTAAAGTAGCACAGTGCTGAATAGCAAAAAATGCCTTGGTTATGAAGGCTCAGAGACCAATAGATATAGCAGTAGAGAGGCTCCCACTGACCAGCTAGATAAGAACAGAAGGAGGTCTCCCTGGCAGATGACATGGGCTCATCTGAGGTGCAGAGTTTAAGTACTAACCGGTGTTCACCAGAGCACCTGATAGTGGTGATGGGTTTTGCTATGTGTTAGTACCAGGTCACGGTCCTTAGGATTGCCCCTTCAGAAATGGATCAAGTTGGGGTCCAGTAGCAGATATAGCAGGTAGGGATCAAGCAGAATAATAGACAGCTAACAAGTCAAAGGTCAGTAACAAGTGATTGCATGTTGGGGATCAAGCAGAAGTGTAGTTGAGAAACAAGCCAAGGGTCAGTAATGAGTGGTAGCGAAGATGCCCAAAATATGGAAGAAAAACAGGTATTAAAAAATATACAAATTTTATTGAAAACAGAATAGTAAAACCAGACACAGAAGTACAACATATCAGTGGTGTATCCCCATAGCGTAACACATCCTATGATGCGGTGGATCGACACATTTCGCCCACAACATGGGCTTCCTCAGGATATGGATGGGTTATATGATTTTCAAAATGTACACCCTGAATAAAAACAAATAAATATCTCAAACACCATACAAAGAGATCTTGAATAATGAGCTGGAAATTGGCTGTTTGGTCTACGCTGGGAAAATGGATGTAGAATCCCCTAAGGAGAGTCTTTACCCATGGAAGAATAGTGCCATTGGGCCAGTCTGTTGCGGCGTGGGCAGATGGACGATTGATTATCTTCTGATATGGGATTTTTTATATTGGATATGGACCTTCGGTTCATGTGGTGTTTAAAAATACTTTGACATCTGAGTTTACTTTTGCTCAATGTTTGATGGTACTATTCTTTCATGGGTAAAGACTCTCCTAAGGGGATTCTACATCCATTTTCCCTGCCTAGACCAAACAGCCAATTTCCAGCTCATTATTCAAGATCTCTTTGTATGGTGTTTGAGATATTTATTTGTTTTTATTCAGGGTGTATATTTTGAAAATCCTATAACACATCCGGATCCTGAGGAAGCCCATGTTGTGGGCAAAACGTGTCAATCCACTGCATTGTAGGATGTGTTATGCTATGTGGATACACCACTGAAATGTTATACTTCTATGTCTGATTTTACTATTCTGTGTTTAATAAAATTTGTACATTTTTTATGACCTGTTTTTCTTCCATATTTTGGGCACATTAAAATTCCCATTTTCCTCGTCTGCTTGGATTTGTCCCTATCCCCCTCCCCCCCTTTTTTTTGGAGGGGGGGGGGGTTCTTCCTCCTACAATCTACCCTTGCCTGTCAGAATTGGTCCACTTCTAGATTATTTTGAGTTTCAAGATAAGATCACTCAAGGAATTGTCTAGGGAGCTCTCCAGTATCCCAGATGGCTCAGCAAGAAGAGACACTGCCAGACACAGCAGAGGTTGCAGTTTTAGACCCACATTCTGACACTATAGCTCACATTGAAAGATTATAGACGTGGGTAGAGCATGCAAGGAAGGGTATGGAGGAGTGGGGGTCTCTCCTTTAAAAAAACAGTCTAAAGCCTCAATTGCTAGATGGAAAAAAATATTAACACGTTTTGTTTTTTAGGTATGATACAAATAAAGATTGTTTTAAATAAAAAAATATTTTATCAAAAGCCTTTAAAAAAGTGGATACGCCATCCCTTAAAATGCATGGAAACGCATTCTTACAAAGGGCTGAAAACCACTATAAATTTTAATGGACAGAGATACCTATTAGTAAAGGGCTTTTAGATGGCTGACAAACATGTTCCAGGCTCAACAAACATCGATGAATAGAAATACCCTCTGCAGGCCAATTGTGAATCCCAAATTGAGAATCATACTAACTGTTATCATCAAACAGGACTGATACTTTCCACAATCTGACAAGAGATTTGAATTTATAACTTGGGCACAAATGATTCAGCAAATTACAATTTGTCTACAAAGTATTAGATTTCAGCTTTCTTAAACTGATACACAGATCGTTTTGTTTATCTTAAGGTTACCCATGTGGCATGCGGCCATGACCCTGTGTGAAAACCTAAAAAAGGGTTTACACTATTCTTTGCAAGCAGTAAGATTGCTTCAAAGTTTGAAGTAAGAGTTATACTAATTACTTGGGGAAACAAAGGTTATTTTCCTCCAATTTCCAAATCTCTCATAAGAAGGATGATAATACACTTTCCCCAATACAAACTTGCACATGATGAAGCTTTGCATATATTTTTATACCAATGCCTTTCCTAGAACAATGACAATGGTCACCTTACACCAGGGGTCTTTAAACTATGACACTTCAGTTGTTCAGGAACTACAATTCCCATCATGCCTAGTCATGGCTGTGAATGTCAGAGTTTTACAATGCCTCATGGGATGTCTAGTTCCGCAACAGCTTGAGGGCCATAGTTTGAGGATTTCTGCCTTACACTAATACATTTTTAATCAGCAGAGTTGTTTCCTTTATCTATATGACATTTTTAAGTTAAACCCAGCAATAAAAGACCCACCCAAATAACCGCAGCAGTAATCAAGAACATTTGGCAATTTAGGTCAGTCTCTAAAAGTAGTCAGATCAATCAGTATCTGCTCTGAAGTGAAACATCAGTTTTGAATTAGCTGACTCTTTAAATTCAATATTTGGTGATCATCAGTGATCTTGTCTTAAGTTAGTGTGACCAAAGGTACAGCACAATAATGAACTATGTACTATTTCTTCATAAAACATTTGCATTGTTGTCTTTCCCTAAAACATAAAGTGAAATACAATAAAAAATACCATAAATCCTGTACAGTGACCTAGTAACTCTCTAGTTTCCATGGAAACATGTACCTTGTCAAGATATGGCATAATAGTTTCCTCATCACCAAAGACAAATGGCACTGTACTGCATAGGTGGATATGGTGCCCTAAGGGTGAACTTGCAGTGAAGTGTAAGACATGACGCCTACAATAAAAATATACAAATATTAGCTAATGAAACATTTTAAGGTTTTTCACTTACAACTTAAAACACATTGCTGTGAGGCAAAATATCTTGTTGTTCTATTAGTATTTTATTGTTATTCATAGGGGTTTATTTACTAAAGGAAAATAGACTGTGCACTTTACAAATGCAGATGCTTTAGGGATTGGTAAATAAGGGGAAGCTCTGTTGACTTCCATTACCCAATCATGTGCAAGCAAGATTGCTGTTTTTCTAATTTTTTTTTAGTTTCCTTGCATGTGATTGGGTATTCTTTGCAAAGTGAAGCTTCACCTCATTTACTAAGCTCGGGAACAACTGCACTTGCCAAGTGCACAGTATATTTGCCTTTAGTAAATCAACTTCATAGTGTTTGTATTATTTATTGTATAATTTTCACAGAAGCTGTTTTCATAGAAACTGCAGTTCTTACTTTAGCTTAAATGATAACTGCATTTTAAGCACATTTATTCTTATCAGGTACCCTTTGAAATGTCATAGTTACCTGTCTCCACTCTGCCCAGATCTTTGCTGGAACCACACAGCTACTGTTAAGAACATCCATCTCAAAGATGAGCCGCCTTTCTAAAGTAATGGGTAGAGCCTGGCTGGGAGAATTTTGAAGAAGACGCTGCAAGGTGCCGAACAGGCCCCAAAGCAAACATTGTGGTAGAGTGGGGACAAGTAAATATAAGACTTGAACAGGGTGGCTTTGGACCCTAATAGGGATAATGGTACTAAGTAGTGTTAACCTTTAGGTACATAGTAAGTACTATTATGTTACATTTTAATCACGTGAGCATATTAACAAACTATTGCTGAATATCACATATGAAATATAAATTAGCTTACAAGGTAATGCATTCTGCAACAATGCAATAACCCATAGCAGTAAGCAAGAATTATTTTACTGATTTGATTATTTTCTCTGGATTATTTTACTTAGCAAACAATCACTGCAGCTTGAATAGCCTTATCAAATATGAATGTGTAATCTGACAGGATGTATTTTCTACAATAATAAGTAATTTTCTGTACTAAGGTACTTCTTCAGGATAAATTGAAGGGTCTTCCGTCAGTATTCGGCTTCCTTGCAGTCATGAACATAGATATAAAATCCTAGCAGCCCCCCATACAAAGCTAGCCAACAACTTAGCTTGTACTGGAATCTCTCTTTATTGAGCAGTCACACAGAATTTATATACAGCATGGAACCCCCCTCCTCATCAAATTACCACACACAGGTCAGGAGTTGCCTGATTACATTATCATATGCAGTTGAAATTATATATAGAAATAGAATTAACATATCTGAAGAACAACCAACACAAACAGTATACTATTTCCACTCAGCAACTAACAGATGACAATTATTCAATCAACCTGAGCCAATTTACTAGCAGACAGTCGTCCTCACTCCTGAAATACAATACACATCATCTCAATACACATCTAAGCAATGCTTTGATTATTTAGGAGTCACAGACTTCATGTCAACAGGCTATAGGTCTCACAGTGTAAAGGGGATTAAATCTTCATATTTCTTGAGAGATATTGTTGATAAATATTACTCTCCCATTTGAAGTTATCCAAACCATTAAGTATATGTCTTTCACTTCCAGTGACGGTGAGTATCGTCGCATATCTTCCCCCCAAAGGTAGACTAACCAGGTACCAGAGCTCCAATCGGTCTGTGCCTGAGTTAGTCGGGTAACAAGTCCCAATGAGTCAATCCATCATGGCAGCTTTCTTGACAAAGTTCCTCATAGTTTGTAAGTTTGTCCTGGCAGGTTGCATGGAGCTCTCATAGCCGATCCGTTTGTGGAAGTCTGGTTTGGGCAGGCCAGACTGGGCTTCTTGGTCACCCTGTGTTTCTTATAGACACAGGGTGACTTAGACATAAGAGGGACCCAGGGGGCTGAGAGAGGGATTTTCCAACCCCTCTAAGGTAGGCTGTGTTCCACGGGCCCTCCCAATGTCTGCACCCACCCAGTACCCCAAACAAATTGTCAGGAAAACAGCGTTACTCACCCAGCCAACCTCTGCCTCTCTCGTAGAACATACCCGCTGCTGGGGATAAGCGTGGACTGGCCCTTCGCCCGGGAGTCCTTTCAGCCACCGGAGAGAAGACGGGGTGGTGGGGCTCACTTCGTCAGGCTGTTGGGGATCTGGGCTGACTGTCCAGCATCCCTACGATATAGAGGTGAAGACTGCAGTCTCATCCACTACCACAGGAACTCCATCTTTTGTACATTAAGGGCAGAGGCCAGCCACACTCTGCTCTGTTGCCAGCTCTTCTGCTGGGTTGGATGTCATCATTCTGGGGCACCGTCTGCTGCTGGGAAGGAGAGTCAGTTGCTCCATCTTCCTTACCCTCATCTGGCGGTTGGGACAACCTTTCCCTGTTTTTTTTCTCCTAGATGCACAGATCCTGGCTGGGGAGGGAAGACAGTTTCCTCCACTCTCACTGACTGTTGGGGAGGGAGGACAACAACCTCCTTTTCCTTCTCACCCTGGGCCTCCGGAACTGCCACAGGTGTGGGGCAGAGGTCGTTGACTCTCTGTCTGGGTGCCAGCGCTTCAGCTGGGTGAAGAGGCTTCACTTCATAAGCTTGTTGCTGGGGTGAGGGGCCAATTTCCCCAGCTTCCTGGAACTCTGTAGCTGTTGCGGGTGCTGGGCAAAGGTTGGTAGCACTCTGCCCTGTTGCCAGCACTTCTGCTGGGGACTCCACATAATTCGCTCCGACTGTTGGGGAGGGAGACTGGCTTCCTCCGCTACCAGGCTGTTCATCTCTCACTGGGGAGGAAGGATGACCACCTTCTTCTCTGAACTGTGCAGCTGCTGTTAGGTAGTGTTCACCAATTTCTCACCCTGGGCATCTTCTCTCAAAGTGGCTGAAGCTGCTGTTGCTGTTGCTGTTGGGCAGCGCTCAGTGATGTTAGGCCCTGATTCCAGCTGTTCTGCAGGAAAGTAAACTGAAAAGTCAGTGGCCTTGCACACATCTTCATCGATCACCAATTGTTGCAGGCTGAGGTCAGCAGCGCTGTGCCTGGATGCCCGCTTTTCTGCCGTAGGCTCACTAGGATGTTCCTCCTCAGCAGAAAAGTCTATTAAGTCCCCAGCCTCTGGAATTGCTGAAAGTCCAGGGCATTGGACCCAGTGCCAACACTTTGGCGGGTGATTTATCATCCATATCATCCTCCGATGGAAAGTCAATTAAATCTGTGATCCGTGGTTGGGGAATGAAGATGGCTTCCTCTTCTCCCATATCTTTATTCAGTGGCTGGACAGACGCATTCCTCCATCCAAGCTCATCCTGTGCAGAAACAGGTTCATCAAGGTGAGTCAGCACTTGCTGCATCCACCATAATACCTCTGCATCGAAGACCGTGGGTGCAGGTGAGCAAAGCACACTATTACTGTGCCATATTATTGATCCTTCAGTCAGGATTTCTGGACTGTTAGCTGGTACTTCTGGATATTCCCAGGCAAAGGGAGCCCAGGCCCGATGCTGAGCAGAGTCTAGCAGCTGTCTGTAGGCGATCTCCAGCTCCCATTCCTGATTGGCTAGAAATTCTAAATCTTCCAGTGCCCAGTCCACTTCCAAGACATTCAGCATCTGTTTATGTATTCCAAGATTTCCTCCAAACGCCACTCCAAATCGCTCCCGTGGTCGGGGTCCTCAGACAGCCTCTCTAATAACAGCCCCAGGCCGACATAGCAAAAGCCTTCCGTTGGGCTGTTGCCCACTGTCCATGGGCACACTTGGGTTACATACCAGTGGAGGGCTCTATAGCTCTCGTCCAACCGCATCTCTGCCTGGACCAGCCTGCTTAACTCCGCTTTCCATTCCTTGTGCGGTTGTCTCCCCAAAAACACCATTCACACTTCGTACTGCGACCAGCACCTTTCCTCGAAGGAGGGGAGGATTTTTCCCTGGTGTCGCTGCTCACAGGCTTGCACTTCCTCTTAGAGTTCCAAGCAGATTGAATCATGCCATCCTAGTAGGACCTTCTCTGACACTGGTCCCCTGTGCTGTATCCACAACTCTCGCAACCTCCTTCCGAATTCCTCTTCCATGGTGGCTGATATCTGTATACGCTATACGAACCTTGGATCCCAGTGGAGGTTTGGATATCCCAGACTGCAGAAAGCATCCCACCGCTTGCCACCAATGTAACGGAACCACAACCCACACCGTACTTGCGGACTTCTGTCAGTATACGGCTTCCTCCCAGTTGTGAACATAGCTTTCAGATTTTCCCAGCCGCCCCATACAAAGCTAGCGGACAACTTAGCTTGTACTGGAATCTCTCTTTATTGAACAGTCACACAGAATTTATACGCAGCATTGATCTCACCCTCCTGATCAGATTACCACACACAGGTCAGGGGTTGCCTGATTACATTATCATATGCAGATGAAATTGTATACAGAAATAGAATTAACATATCTAAAGAAAAACCAACACTAACAGTAAACTATTTCCACTCAGCAACTAACAGCTGACAATTATTTAATCAACCTGAGCCAATTAACTAGCAGACAGCCATCCTCGCTCCTGAAATTCAACACACATCATCCTAATACACATCTAAGCATTGTTATGATTATTTAAGATTCACAGACTTCATAGCAACAGGCTATAGGTCTCACAGTGTAAAGTGGGATTAAATCTTTATATTTCTCGAAAGATATTGTTGATAAATATAACTCTCCCATTTGAAGTTATCCAAACCATTAAGTATCTGTCTTTCACTCCCAGTGATGGTGAGTACCATCACAGGTACCTACAGCAATCTACATAGAACTGAAGAGACATGTGAGTATAGAGGAAATACGTGAACATATATGACATTTGTTGTTACAGATGTATCATTGCTTCTACAGCCATCTTTTTATATTCATATACTGTAAAACTTAGCTATCTTCTGCATAGATTTCAAGGTGGTTTTCACGTTTGGGAGAGTATAAACATTTATATATTAAAGAGGAGGGTTGGTTTTGGTCTAAAACTTAAGGAGTTAGCTCCTTTAAAACAAGTGAACTGCAGTACTGCACAAATAAATCTACAAACTATATATGTCACTTAATTCTAGTTAATGGCTGATATGCATCATATTAGTTTAACTTTATCCCTTTTTAAGGTGCCCATATACAGAGCACAACTGCTATCTTGTTCAAATTATACATAGGTAAACATGTGGAACTGTTCAGATGAGAACTGACCTCTGGGACATCAACAGGAACATTTTACTGAACTGTTGCCCGAACAGAGGGATTCAGCCTTCTTAATAGTTCTCTGGCTGCAAAACTATTGTTGACTGCTGATGCATTCACTAACTTAAGGGCGCAACAGTCATAGTGCGGTCTTCAGTGCCATGGAACTATACTAAAAATGAGAGATCCTGGAGGATTGCTTTTTCCCTAATGGGGAGATTTTTTCTCCATTTCTGTAAGAACCAGAAATGATGGGAAATCTCTCCTGCGGGGACACAGACAGATACATGTTTTTCAGAAGAATTTTATATATATATATAAAACACCCAGCGAGTCATGATACTAACCCAGGAGGAAGACTTATAACAGATGCCTTGGTTCCATAAGTATTTAGCTTCAACACAACTGGTCCATACAAGAGCCTTTTCCAAGAAAACTTTTCTGCTATTAGAAGACCTTTTTGTACTCCAGAATTCTGTTTCACTGTAAAAAAACAAATCTAAAAACATTAGGATACAAAAAAACTATAAACAACATTAATAATAATAAAAATACAAAGTTTTTTTCTTGTTTTGTGATACAATTGTGGAAGGTCACTTGTAGGACTTACAACAGTATTTTCTTTCTCTTAATCATGTGGCTCACTTTCACCGGGCTACATCATTTTAAATCTGAAGCCTCTCTTCACTTGCTGCTTTCAGGCACCTTTCTTAGTAATACTGCATGTGGTTCCAAATTTCGGCAAATTGCGTGATACTTGTTTGGGTAACTTTAATCTTAATGGCACCCTAAATGTAGTGCAATTCTGCTGTGTATGTTGCGTGACAGAATACGGCGCCAAAATGCGCGTTTACAAATCGCTCTTAGCTTGATGTCCATAATGGAGCAGGTGCTTCTTTTAGGGTGACAAACGTGCATAGGGCAAACTATTGAAAAGAAAGGACTGCTCTATGAATGACATGTGGAAATGCATGTAAGTTGCGCTTTTAAAATTGCAAGTGGGAACACTTGTTTCTGCAATGTAATATCTGAATGAGGCCTTTAGACCCGGTTCACACTAGGGCGACCTGTGAGGCGAGCTGGTCGCCTCACAGGTCGCCTCCCATAGGGAAGCTGCGGACCCCTTCTAATAGGAGCGACACAAGTCGCTCCGACCTAGAAAAAGGGTCCGGAGCTTCTTTGGGGCGATCAGGAGGCAACCGCCATAGACTTCAATGTTATGAAGTCCGTGGCGGCCGCTCCGAGGTCACGGCGCGCTGCTCGCACCGCGACCTCGGAGGTCGCCACCCGAAGTCGGATCGCGTGCATGTGAACGGGGGCTAAAAGACACATATATGCAGGTTTTTACTGTTTCACTAAAACACACACTATTACATTTACATATAATTATAGTATTTATGAATAAAGTGTAGTTTATATCTTTTAGATAGCTGATAGTTTGTATGTCTACTATCATGCAAAGTACAGAACCAATAGCACAATCTTTAAATTCCCTATGTCTTGTTAGAAAATATGTAGTATGGGTAGGCTTATGCAAACTTTTGAATATTTAAGGTGTATGTGAAAATAGCAAAAATGGTCTGGCCACCTGAGGTGCAAGGATTAAACTGCAAAATCAGTTTTACTATAAATCCTGGTATACCATGGTATTGACCATGTATCACAGTTAATTTATATCTATGTCACTGAGTTTTATTTATTTATTTATTTTTTCTTACACTGAGTTTTATGGTTTAGGTCATTATTAGATTGCACATGTGTATCTAAAACCCAATCTGATTTTAGTTTACTGCATCCAGGTGTAGGATGAAATCTGATTGCTCTGGCTTATTGCACTTCTTTGTATTTTGTTATACTTTATTAAATACGCCTGAAAGTATCATCTATGTTATATGTAGGTATGTCGTTCGGATTTCATTTTTAAGACTTATTTTTTGTTTTAATACTTACGATGTAAATCACCCCATCGTACCAGGGCTGAAAAGCTAACCAATATTTCTGTAGGCTTCACATTGTCCACAAATAGGAAATAAGATCCACAATCTCGATCATCTGTTGTCTGAAATATGCAAAGCAAGCATTTATTATTAATCTTAGCATTTAAAGCTTTTTACTTTATTGCTGCCACATGCATTTCATTGTTTAGAATAAACTTTACAAAGGCACAAAGTTCAACATAATATAGGTGCACAAATCAGAGACCGTTTTTCATTATTAATAAAGTACATAACATATTTATAAATCCAACACAAATGAAGTAGCAATACGATATGAATAAATTAACAGGTCATTTGCAATCTTTTCAGAAAAATTTAACAATCATAAAGTTTGTATGCCAATGACAAATAAACAATAAATTGTTTTATTAAAACATTTTTAGTATGTGAGTGTATGGACTATTCAAAACACAACATATAGTTAGTGTACATGGACACTTATATTTTGCGCCTGACATAGATTTGTAAAGGTCTTGGACTGCAGTGATTGAATCCTAAAATGAACTGTATGAAGCATGTTCCTTTTGTGTCTATTGTTGCTTTTGCCATGCATTACCTTTTCACTTTTACACCTCTGAACAAGTCAATTGCAAATGCAATGTGAATGCATCTGAAGCACATCTCAAATACAGTCCAATTTGTTGCACTTGCCTTGCTCCTAAATTAGATGCTTGGGTAAACTGACCCATACAGTTTCTTTTGAAAGAATAGGGTTTTTATTTTAAACATATTTTTTAATTTACACTGTTATTTCAAAACTATACAATAATAGGAATACTATCAATAATTGTCAGTTCACACAGTCGGATGACATGTAAAAAACAATGTTTCCCTATGAAAGCTGTCTTAACTGATAATACACAAGTCCCTGAACTACTTTAGTGCGAATTTTAATGCCACATGAGTATAAAAAGTCACATCAAAGTCGTATAAAATTGGGACTCCAAAGATGCACTGAAAGTTATGTGACTTTAGAGTCAGGTTAGTGTGAACCGAGCCTTAGTATTGGTTAAAGGCAACATAGAGAATGGGAATGGAACTGATGTACTAAAGGACAAAATTTCCACTGCAGTTTTTTTTCAAGAGACTCTTGATAATTTGAGAGCAGTTTTACTTTCCTCATATTTCTGATGAGGTATTTGTAGGAAAACCTAAAAGAAGGTAAAAATTAGTTCTACTAGTAAATCGACCCCTATATATGCATCTCTGCTCCTTTCCAGAAAACACAAGGATAGTAAGCCAGCACAGAACATCATTATGTGTTCAATATAGCCAATGACCACTATTTATGAGAAACATGGGTTGGTGGGGGGGGGGGGGGAGTCATTTAGAGTTTGTAAATAATATGGGAGTTTTATCAGGTAGGAGACAGTGAAAGATAACACTTTGTTTTTTCAATTATTTTAAATATCAGGGACCACAAGATCTTGCACATTCCATTAAATAAATTTACTATTACTCAGGTATTATTGTAAACACAAGCTGAAACCATAGAAACTCCCGCCTCTCCCTGACATAATCAGGGAGTAACCATGATGTACACCCAGATACATATACAGAAAAAAAAATGTTTCTCTGAGGTCCACTATGTTAATTAGAAGATGGGCTTTCTCCAGAGACCAAGTTCCTTTCCTCCGGACTGTTGTGCTAGACTCCTCTCTGGCCTGCAGGGTTGGTATCCATTGTGGGAATCTTCAAGATCAACAGAAGGAACGATTACCCCAACACAAAGGCGGTATTTTTTGAGCCTCCAGACTCAGGGATAACCCGGTCATGGGCATCAGGATACATGTGGTTGTAGGATTGAGCCATATTAGAAGGAACCAATCAAACCTCTGCAGAGTTTGAACAGTTTTATGGACATTGGTAGACAAGGTCTGTGCCAGCTCCCCCCCCCCCCCCCCCAAGACAATTATTCCCCTCTGGGGTGGCCCTGTGAATGGAGCAGAGCAAGTACAGGTAGTAGCACCTTGGTGAAGATGAGAGGTGCAGTGGACAGACTGAAGGAAATGGGAATGAATTGGTAGTGATATGTGTCCACAGCAAAATGCAGGTAGTGCTGTTGCGCTGGAAAGATGGGGATATGCAAGAAGGTTCAAGTAGGTATCCTTATGGACAAAGTCCCCCAGATGGAGGTAAGCAATTGATGACATTTTCCTTTAGATTCAAAATGAGGTGGATGCCCCATTTGCTTTAGAGGAAAACATTTTGAGTAGAAACCTTGAAACTCTGCTTTTCTGAGACCATTGGAGACATAGACATGAGACATAAGAGTTGTGTCAAAGTAGATTAGGCAGGTCATAGATTATGCAATCTTCTTTCCTTCCACCCACTGTGGAAAGAAAATTGCTCAATTACCTCCTGCAGTGCTATTGTTTTCTGCCAGTGAGAGCTCAGGGACTCTTTTCTGCCAGTAGAACACAATGATTAGCATTGCCGGCTATAACCAGCGGCACTAATCTTCGGGAAATGTACAACCAGGGTGCCCATACGTTGAAGGGTACAACCAGGGTGCCCATACATTACCTGGATCAAATTTCGGCCAGTCCCTGCTGGGACTTGTGTATAGCCAGCTTTAGAGGCTTGCTAGTCTTTGCAGGGATGTTGATAGATTTGACAACATAAAGTGGGCAGAAGTAGAGCCTAGAGTCTAGTTTGCAGTCCCAGGACATCACATTCTTCCCCCATGCATCTGAGATATTGTGTGCTTGAACCAGGTGGGTAGCAAAGGCTAATAGGCACCCCCTACTCAGAGAAGTAGAAACATTAGTGCAAGGAGGACATGCTTGTTGCTGTGCAGCTTTTGGAGTCCAAGACCAGCAGTGGAACTTGGATTGTTCTTGGACCTAGAGGAATGGACCTAGAGAAATTGAAGGAACATTTTTTAGCTACAGAGGCATATGATTTTCCTGGTAAAGGCTTAGCCTTTTTTTACTGGGGCAAAAAGTTGCTCTATACAAAAGAGGCTCCATTTACAAGTATACTGGAAATGTTTTAACCAAGCAAGGCATAGGAGCGGATGTGTCTCTTGGAGCTCCTGTTACTGATCTCAGCTGCAATCTTTCCACCGGTAGATTTATTGCTCATACTCACCCATATACAGCTAGAGAGTGTCCCAGGTACTCCTTGGAGTATTCTGATGGCCCCTCTTTCATGTTGACTCACAAGAACAAGTTAAAGCTGCAGCCCCAGGGTCCCAAATTGCGCCCAGCCTGCTCTCTCTCTCTCAGTGTACACCTTACAGCATAGAGAAGCCCAAGGACACTGTGAGTAAAGTGGGCAAGACCTCACCCTTTGCAGGGAAGGAGGCAGCACAGGATATGCTGTTTTATACTCAGAAGCATAAGCTCCCAAAGCATCAGAACTTATCAGCTAAGAGATCTAAAGGAGGAGGTATCCTTACTGAGACAAGATCTGCAAAAAATTAGAAAGCGTACCACAGCAGCAGAAAGCCATAGTAGTGATAAGGAAAACAAGCTGCTCCTCTTAATCTACAAAACCCAATCCACAACACAATTACCTAAGGTCAACAGTATAAAGAATGAGGACATTGAGATCTTCCCAGGGGTCTAGAGTCCCTACACTTCTGTAAATCTAACAAGCTTTATCCAACTTATAATTTTATGTATAAGGTATGGTGCAAAGCCTAGCTATTGCAGCAGTTGAAAGGTATAACTAGCTACATCCCAATATGATGCAACATAGTTCATCCTGAAAAAGCTAAACTTCAATATGCTTCAAAATGGCAGATGTGGGGTATTACTCATTTGTTCCATATTTTTAAAGATGGCGCCTTAGTCTCTTTCTCAAAATTAAAATATACATACCACCTCCCAAACTCTAATAAAACTCTCATAATTATGCTACCAACATTAGTGTGTGCTGTAAATTGCCTCCAGCATGGCTCCTGTTTCTTCTTGCTGGAGACAGCCCAGAGCAGTCACCTTTCCTTGTCCTTAACAACCTCCCGCCCACGCTATAGCCAAATGACAGCTACAGCGCGGCCTCTAATTCTCGGGAGGGCGTACAATGATGTCCTCCCGGTTCCCCGCTCCCCTCGCGGGTGCGCATCGGGAAAATTCTGTGTCGGTTATGTCCCTTGGACACAGAAATCACAGATCGTGGTAAATGGCCAATCACAGCGGCCACTTACCATGTGATCGGCCTGTCCAATGAGAGATGATCTCAAATGTAAACGTATGAGATCATCTTTCATTGTCAGCTCTCCTTCCTCACACAGAGATCACTTGTGAGGAAGGAGAGAAATCTGTGAGGCTGACCTGTTAGTCAATTTACCAAATAAAGTGCCCATCAGTGGCCAGTGTCACAGTGCCCAGTTTTTACAGTGCCTAGTGTCACAGTGCCTAACCAGTGGCACAGTGCCCAATCAGTGCCACAGTGCCTAATCAGTGTCACAGTGCCCATCAGTGTCACAGTGCCTGCCAGTGTCCCAGTGCCCAACAGTGTCACAGTGCCCATCAGTCATCAGTGCCACGTGTCATCAGTGCCTTCAGTGTCACCGTGCCATCATTGCCTACAGTGCCACCAGTGTCGTCAGTGCCAGAGTGTCATAATTGCCATCAGTGTCATGTGGCATCAGTGTCACCCTGCCTTAGTGTCACCGTGCCCATGTCATCAGTGTCACCGTGCCCATAGTGTCATCAGTGTCACCATGTGATCAGTGTCACATTGCCATCAGTGTCACACAGTCAAGGAAAATCTGCTGCCCTCTGCCAGAAAGTTGTCAATGGGAAGAAGGGTTAACCTTCCAACATGACAATGACACAAAGCACACAGCAAAAATGACCAGTGATTGAAGGAGAAAAAGGTGAATGTACTTGCATGGCCTAGTCAGAGCCCAGACTTAAACCCCATTGAAAATCTGTGTAATGACTTGAAGATTGCAGTCCACAAACGGTCACCATCAAATTTAACTGAACTTGAGCAGTTCTGCAAAGAAGAGTGGACAAATATTGCAGAGTCTAGATGTGCAAAGTTAGTAGAGACAAATCCTAACAGAATAAAGGCTGTAATTAAAGCAACATTTTTTTCTTTTTTTTTGACATGTTGGTATTATATATTTTACTTGGGTGTTATAGGTTGCACTAGTAAATGAAGCTGGATAAAACAAAAACTGTGTATGTCTTCATTTCAGGCTACAAAGCAACAAAATGTGATTATTTTAAAGTGGGGTGATTATTTTCTATACTCACTGTAAATGCCTTGATACATTCAATGAAAGTTCACAGTTCACAGGTGTATTTGATGCCTTTTGCAAACCACCAAAAAAACTAGGGGGTTCTCAAAGATTGGGAGGAATGAAGTATTGTGAGGAATGCTTGACAACAGAAGATAGGGCAAGATTATTTTGCTAGAGTATTTGACTGCGTTCCATTCCTTCAATGATTGCTGTGCGATAGGTTCTATTTAGGGCAGTCTAAAATTTGGGAGGTCAAAATCGGATTGTAATTTGGGATAGGGGAGCTTACATGATATTTAAGGAAAACCATATGGAAAATCCAAGGGTAGCATAAAGAGACAATAATATGTGGCAAACTCTTTCCCTAATTTGGGAACTCTAAGGCTGCATTCACACCTGAGCATTTTTCCGGTGGTTTTTTTTTTGCACGTTTTTATGCGCAATTGTTATACAGCGTATTTGAGCTTTGCCCATTTTTATTAGCCAATAGAGAAAACTATTATCTGTTGCATCATTTGTTGCTAGGTATTTCAGCTTTTTTTAGCTTTTCATTTAGCTTTTTTTTCTTTTTTTTTATTATTATTCATTTATTAAATTTTTTTTTTCTGTTAGGGTAAGGGGTTAGAGTAAAGGATAGGATAGGATTAGGAGTTGGGGTTAAGGTTATTTATTATTTATTTTTATTTTTCTTGTTAAGGTTAGGGTGTTAATACTACTAATACTACTACTAATACTAATAATAATAAATTATTCAACTTAAAAAAAAATACACAAATAAATAAAAATAATCATAAAAAAATGATAAATACATTCAATAAATGAATACTACATAATAATAAATAAATAATTAACCCCTAACGTTAACACCTAACCCTTAAAAAATGAATACATAACTAAACACCCAAACCCTAACACTAAATAAAGAAATTATTATTATTATTATTATTGTTTGTTTTTTTTTGTTTTTGTTTTTTGGAGGGGAGTTTTGGGTGTTTATTTATTATTATTTTATTAATAATAATAATAATAATAATAATAATAATAATAATAATAATAATAATAATAATCATTTATTTTAATTTTTTTAAGGTTAGGGGGCGATTATTTATTTATGTAATATTACATATTATTAATTTATTTTATTTATTTATGATGATTTTTAGTTACTTGTGTATTTATTTTACATTTATTTATTCATATAATATTACTGTTTTATTTTTTACATTTTTTTATTTGAGCAGCAAATCGTGAAAAACGCACAGCAAAATGCGCGAATGCGCACAAAAACACGCAAATAGCGGGTTTCCATTAATTTCTATAGGAATAAAAAGGAGCCAAAAACGCTCAAATCTACCTGAAAAAATCTGACAATAAAATGTTCCAGAGCTTTTTTGAGCTTCAGGTGTTCGGCTTCAGGTGACTTGGAGTGAACATGTGAACCAACTCCATAGAAAATAATAGATTCTCCTCCGACGTTTTGGAGCTTCGAGCTTCAAGCTACAAAACGCTGAGCCTAAGCCCACCAGACAACTTGCAGTGATATAGATAAGTGAAAAGATATGGGATGCCAGTCTAGGTCTTTGTGTGTTCAATATAAATTTTAGAATTTTTCTCTATTCAATATGGAGGATATGGCTGGGCATGGGAATAGGTAAAACTCTGAAGAAATAAAGGAGGCTGGATTATGAGGTCTCTATCTTGATTCTGACAGTGGACATTACCAAACCATTTAGTAAATTCCCTGTGTAAAAATGTGTAAAATATATATTTAAATAGTATATTTTTATATATATATATATATATATATATATATATATATATATATATATATATATATATATATATATATAAAGATATATATATATATATACAGTATATGTAGTAATTGAAGTCATTGTAAACTTTCAGTGTTTTAATTCTAAGCTGGATTGGATAGTCAATAAAAAAAAAACAAAATAAAACAAAAAACTAAATCTCACATCTATTGTTGAAGATTGTAATATTTACAGAATCTTTATCTTCTGCTGCCGATAAAAAAAAAAAAAAATTACCCAAGGTCAAGCAGGATATGATTAAACATAAAGTAATATTACATATTGATGCTACATTTATGTTTTACAATCTCTCCATAGATGATAATTTCTGAAGTGCTCTTCATTTGTAATTAATGTAAATGTCGGAAGGTGTTAAGTACAAACTTAAAATTGCATGCACAATAAGCAGTAAGTCAAGAGCCTACTTAACACTAAATAATTAATCCCGTGAATGCTTTGTGTCAACATTAAAGATGAAAGACTCAGAGGTCAAAAAGTTTGAGAAAGTCTCCTGAGCAACACTGTTTTCACTCTCAATTTTGTCCTCTTATCCCGTCCTTCATCACCTTGAATCAATAATTCAAACTATTTAGTTATTTATAGCCCTTTCATGCTATACTATTGTATTCACTCAACAGATGGAAAAGGAAACTGCCTACTTAACTTTACCAATTTTATTTAATTGAAATGGTAAAGTAAAAAGTAAAAATAAACTCTTAAAAAGAAAACGTAGCTTTCTAAAGCACTGTAAGTATAAAATGTTATTTCTTTAAAAAATACAATTTCCCCCTTTTTTGCTGATGTTTTCTCTCCCTGCTCTGTGCACTTCTAGTACATTCTTTGTTCTGTAGATGGGTGTGCACTCCAGCATTGTACTGTACATTGGCATAGTTGCTTATAGTCCAGCTCATAAACACGCAGGAAAGAATAAAACTAAGTAACTGTTGGCACCCTACAAAAGGAAGTGCCTGTAGACACACTTTGCTGGTAGGATCACCATCTAGAATTGAACACAAAGCAGAAAATATAAAGAAGGAAGAAAAGGGTTGGCACTACAGGAACGTGCAGACAAACGTTTGGCTTAAGTGCTTGGGTTTAGATAAATACAAAATAGACAGAAGCTGAGGCTTGGTATACCAGTTTCTCGTCCAGGACATTTATATGCCTAAGCCGAATAGAAAGCAGTCAAATTGGTACAATCTCTTTCTGACTGTAGCTGCAAGCTTTTTTTTACACCAACTGTTGCAATAGTTACCTGCAGATCCCACAATAAAATCATGGTGCACTTGGAGGTCTTCTTTTAGCATTAACTGGTCAGCTTTCAAAGTGGAATGATTGATTTCAAATCCTTTGGCAATCTATCTAAATCCCTTATCATACTCATAGGCGTCCAAAACCTTCTTGCTAAAGTGGTCTATGAATCTGATGACACCACGCATGTCAATAGCAAAGAGAACATGGGCCCCTAGATATCTGAAGGTTTAAAGCTCATCTCCAGGCAAAATCTGAATTAAGTAGGTAAAAGCATCACTTTTTATATTATGTACGTCACTAAATTATAATCGGCTTTCTCTTCTTTTTCTTCAAATAGGGCAGCATACAGTGTGTCCAATTCCATATGCAAGGGGCGTAACATTTGTGCCTTCTCTATGTGAACCTGGTGAATCGTCCTTTGAACGCCCCAACATATTTTCTTTGCAATCGTTCTGACTTAATCAATTGAGTGGAAAATGAAGTGGCAGCTGGTCTATGACAATTAAGCTGTTGCTAATATAATCAACAAATCTCGCGCTCACAACTATTAAAATCACTAAGGAGCTGCAGTTAGGGTTGAGCGAACACCTAGATGTCCGTGTTCGACGGGTTCGGCCGAACTTTAAAAAAAAGTCCGGGTCCGTGTCCCGGACTTTTACCAAACTTTTCCCGGACACCGAACCCCATTGAAGTCAATGGGGACCCGAACTTTAAGGCACTAAAATGGCTCTAAAACACCAAAGGAAAGGGCTAGAGTGCTGCAAATGGCAGCAAAACGTAATTAAGAGCATGGCAAGTGCTCTGCAAACAAATGTGGATAGGGAAATAACTTAAAACAACAAAAAAAAAACAGAAAAATAAAACAATGTTCTTCTTCATCTCTGAAGGACGAGGCCCATATGGAGTAGGAGGGAGGTTGAGGTGGTGGTGGATGTGGCGGTGACATAGGCGTGCGCACAGGGTGTGCTGGGTGTGCCTGGGCACACCCTAATCACCTAGGGCACATAGCATTGCCAGTGAGGAGATGGGAAAGATCTCCCTGGGACCTGCTCTGCTCTATTTCTCCTTGCCTACAGGTACATGGCCCCGATACATTACTCTCCCTGCTGGCAAACACATGCATGTGTATTTCAACTTTGGGGTGCACACCTTAATGCAATAGGCTGCGCACACCTATGGGCGGTGTAGGTGGAAGCGGCGGTGGAGGAGGACCAGGGCCGGATTAACAGCATCATGGGCTTGGTGCTGAGGATTTTGAAGGGCCTTAAGGGCCGTGCCTTGCCATGCACCCAGAGGAGGAAGGGTGCAGCCATGCATGCCTAATTCAACATGGGATGCTGTCTCTGAAGCCCATAAACACATCCATGCATCGCCAACTGTCCCTCCTTGTCCGGCCTTCACGCTGTGTGGGGAGGTTCTGAGGGTGCTGCCTGGGGAAGCGAGCATAGAAGCCAGACTTCTGTGTTTACAAGTGACAGAAGAGCGGTAACAGTGAATATGGCCAACCCGGGGCCTATATAAAAGGTAGGGGCCTGGAGCTGCAGCTCCAATAGCCCCTACATTAATCTGGCCCTGAGGAGGAGGACGAGGTAGCCAACACTGCTTCTTTTCAAAAATTTTAAATGAGGGTACACCCCAAAAGAGTGAGAAAGAGCAAAAATGGAACAATGGGTGGGTAAGGTCGGTATCCATTGCTATTCTGCATAAGGTACGGAAAAGTCCCGTGGGATCCATGCCTGGTTCATTTTAATGAACGTGAGCTTGTCCACATTGTCTCTGGACAGGCGGCTGCGCTTGTCTGTTATAACGCCCCCAGCCGTGCTAAATACCCGTTCAGATAATACACTGGCTGCAGGGCACGCCAGCACCTCCAAGGCGTAAAGGGCAAGCTCAAGCCATGTGCCCAATTTGGAGACCCAGAAGTTGAAGGGGGCAGACCCGTCATTCACTACATGTAGGCGTGTGCACACATACTGCTCCACCATGTTGGTAAAATGCTGCCTCCTGCTAAGACGTTCCATCTGAGCTGCTGGTGCTGCTGTTTGTTGTGGCGTGCTGACAAAGCTTTTCCACATTTCGGCCATGCTAACCCTGCCTTCTGAGGTGCTGGCGGTGCCCTGGTTGCGTTGGCGACCTCCTCCTCCTCCTCCTCTGCCTTGTGCTTCCACTGTGGCCCCGCTGTCAGATGGGAATGCCAGCAGCATGGCGTCTACCAGCGTGCGCTTGTACTCGCGCATCTTGCGATCGCGCTCCAGTGAGTGAATTAAGGACGGTACGTTGTCCTTGTAACGGGGATCCAGCAGCGTGGCCACCCAGTAATCAGCACAAGTTAGAATGTGGGCAACTCGGCGGTCGTTGTGGAGACACTGCAGCATGTAATCGCTCATGTGTGCCAGGCTGCCCAGAGGCAACGAAAGGCTGTCCTCTGTGGGAGGTGTATCGTCCGTGTCCTCTGTATCCCCCCAGCCACGCACCAGTGATGGCCATGAGCTGGCCTGGGTGCCACCCTGCTGTGAACATGGTTCCATCTCCTCCTCCAGCTCCTCCTCCTCCTCATCCTCCTCATCCTCCAGAACTGTGCCCCTGCTGGACAATTGCGTCCCTGGCGTTTGCGTGTGCAGGAACCCACCCTCGGAGCCCCTTGCGAATGACTGCCCTGAAAGCCTTGGAAATGTTACCTCTTCATCCTCCTCCTCCTCCTCATCCTGTGCCACATCCTCTTCCATCATCGCCCGAATTGTTTTTTCAAGGAGGCATAGAAGTGGGATAGTTAAGCTGAGAACGGCGTCATTGCCACTGGCCATGTTGGTGGAGTACTCAAAACAGCGCAACAAGGCACACAGGTCTCGCATGGAGGCCCAGTTAAATTAAATAGCGGAATAGAAAATATGATCCAAAAAAAGTGTATGTATATCACACGTACACAACCACACTGGGCCCCAATTACTATTGTTTGTACCCCTAAAAGGCTAGATGAGGAGTAGGGGGAGTATGGAACAGGCAGCACCCTCAAACCTTCAGAAGTATGAGATGAACCCCAACAACTTGGAAAGGTGGATCTCTCTCACACGTACCGACACAGACTATCCCGCAATTCAATTGATCCTCAAAGGTTTTTATTGAATAGCGGAATAGGAAATATGATCAAAAAAAGTGTATGTATCTCGCACGTACACAACCACACTAGGCCCCAATTACTATTGTTTGTACCCCTAAAAGGCTAGATGAGGAGTAGGGGGGGTATGGAACAGGCAGCACCCTCAAACCTTCAGAAGTATGAGATGAACCCCAACAACTTGGAAAGGTGGATCTCTCTCACACGTACCGACACAGACTATCCCCCAATTTAACTGATCCCCAAAGGTTTTTGATTAAATAGCGGAATAGAAAATATGATCCAAAAAAAGTGTATGTATATCACACGTACACAACCACACTAGGCCCCAATTACTATTGTTTGTACCCCTAAAAGGCTAGATGAGGAGTAGGGGGGGTATGGAACAGGCAGCACCCTCAAACCTTCAGAAGTATGAGATGAACCCCAACAACTTGGAAAGGTGGATCTCTCTCACACGTACCGACACAGACTATCCCCCAATTTAACTGATCCCCAAAGGTTTTTGATTAAATAGCGGAATAGAAAATATGATCCCAAAAAAGTGTATGTATATCACACGTACACAACCACACTGGGCCCCAATTATTATTGTTTGTACCCCTAAAAGGCTAGATGAGGAGTAGGGGGAGTATGGAACAGGCAGCACCCTCAAACCTTCAGAAGTATGAGATGAACCCCAACAACTTGGAAAGGTGGATCTCTCTCACACGTACCAACACAGACTATCCCCCAATTTAACTGATCCCCAAAGGTTTTTGATTAAATAGCGGAATAGAAAATATGATCCAAAAAAAGTGTATGTATATCACACGTACACAACCACACTAGGCCCCAATTACTATTGTTTGTACCCCTAAAAGGCTAGATGAGGAGTAGGGGGGGTATGGAACAGGCAGCACCCTCAAACCTTCAGAAGTATGAGATGAACCCCAACAACTTGGAAAGGTGGATCTCTCTCACACGTACCGACACAGACTATCCCCCAATTTAACTGATCCCCAAAGGTTTTTGATTAAATAGCGGAATAGAAAATATGATCCCAAAAAAGTGTATGTATATCACACGTACACAACCACACTGGGCCCCAATTACTATTGTTTGTACCCCTAAAAGGCTAGATGAGGAGTAGGGGGAGTATGGAACAGGCAGCACCCTCAAACCTTCAGAAGTATGAGATGAACCCCAACAACTTGGAAAGGTGGATCTCTCTCACACGTACCGACACAGACTATCCCCCAATTTAACTGATCCCCAAAGGTTTTTGATTAAATAGCGGAATAGAAAATATGATCCCAAAAAAGTGTATGTATATCACACGTACACAACCACACTGGGCCCCAATTACTATTGTTTGTACCCCTAAAAGGCTAGATGAGGAGTAGGGGGAGTATGGAACAGGCAGCACCCTCAAACCTTCAGAAGTATGAGATGAACCCCAACAACTTGGAAAGGTGGATCTCTCTCACACGTACCAACACAGACTATCCCCCAATTTAACTGATCCCCAAAGGTTTTTGATTAAATAGCGGAATAGAAAATATGATCCAAAAAAAGTGTATGTATATCACACGTACACAACCACACTAGGCCCCAATTACTATTGTTTGTACCCCTAAAAGGCTAGATGAGGAGTAGGGGGAGTATGGAACAGGCAGCACCCTCAAACCTTCAGAAGTATGAGATGAACCCCAACAACTTGGAAAGGTGGATCTCTCTCACACGTACCGACACAGACTATCCCGCAATTCAATTGATCCTCAAAGGTTTTTATTGAATAGCGGAATAGGAAATATGATCAAAAAAAGTGTATGTATCTCGCACGTACACAACCACACTAGGCCCCAATTACTATTGTTTGTACCCCTAAAAAGGCTAGATGAGGAGTAGGGGGGGTATGGAACAGGCAGCACCCTCAAACCTTCAGAAGTATGAGATGAACCCCAACAACTTGGAAAGGTGGATCTCTCTCACACGTACCGACACAGACTATCCCCCAATTTAACTGATCCCCAAAGGTTTTTGATTAAATAGCGGAATAGAAAATATGATCCAAAAAAAGTGTATGTATATCACACGTACACAACCACACTGGGCCCCAATTACTATTGTTTGTACCCCTAAAAGGCTAGATGAGGAGTAGGGGGAGTATGGAACAGGCAGCACCCTCAAACCTTCAGAAGTATGAGATGAACCCCAACAACTTGGAAAGGTGGATCTCTCTCACACGTACCGACACAGACTATCCCGCAATTCAATTGATCCTCAAAGGTTTTTATTGAATAGCGGAATAGGAAATATGATCAAAAAAAGTGTATGTATCTCGCACGTACACAACCACACTAGGCCCCAATTACTATTGTTTGTACCCCTAAAAGGCTAGATGAGGAGTAGGGGGGGTATGGAACAGGCAGCACCCTCAAACCTTCAGAAGTATGAGATGAACCCCAACAACTTGGAAAGGTGGATCTCTCTCACACGTACCGACACAGACTATCCCCCAATTTAACTGATCCCCAAAGGTTTTTGATTAAATAGCGGAATAGAAAATATGATCCCAAAAAAGTGTATGTATATCACACGTACACAACCACACTGGGCCCCAATTACTATTGTTTGTACCCCTAAAAGGCTAGATGAGGAGTAGGGGGAGTATGGAACAGGCAGCACCCTCAAACCTTCAGAAGTATGAGATGAACCCCAACAACTTGGAAAGGTGGATCTCTCTCACACGTACCAACACAGACTATCCCCCAATTTAACTGATCCCCAAAGGTTTTTGATTAAATAGCGGAATAGAAAATATGATCCAAAAAAAGTGTATGTATATCACACGTACACAACCACACTAGGCCCCAATTACTATTGTTTGTACCCCCAAAAGGCTAGATGAGGAGTAGGGGGGGTATGGAACAGGCAGCACCCTCAAACCTTCAGAAGTATGAGATGAACCCCAACAACTTGGAAAGGTGGATCTCTCTCACACGTACCGACACAGACTATCCCCCAATTTAACTGATCCCCAAAGGTTTTTGATTAAATAGCGGAATAGAAAATATGATCCCAAAAAAGTGTATGTATATCACACGTACACAACCACACTGGGCCCCAATTACTATTGTTTGTACCCCTAAAAGGCTAGATGAGGAGTAGGGGGAGTATGGAACAGGCAGCACCCTCAAACCTTCAGAAGTATGAGATGAACCCCAACAACTTGGAAAGGTGGATCTCTCTCACACGTACCAACACAGACTATCCCCCAATTTAACTGATCCCCAAAGGTTTTTGATTAAATAGCGGAATAGAAAATATGATCCAAAAAAAGTGTATGTATATCACACGTACACAACCACACTAGGCCCCAATTACTATTGTTTGTACCCCTAAAAGGCTAGGAGTAGGGGGGAGTATGGAACAGGCAGCACCCTCAAACCTTCAGAAGTATGAGATGAACCCCAACAACTTGGAAAGGTGGATCTCTCTCACACGTACCAACACAGACTATCCCCCAATTTAACTGATCCCCAAAGGTTTTTGATTAAATAGCGGAATAGAAAATATGATCCCAAAAAAGTGTATGTATATCACACGTACACAACCACACTAGGCCCCAATTACTATTGTTTGTACCCCTAAAAGGCTAGGAGTAGGGGGAGTATGGAACAGGCAGCACCCTCAAACCTTCAGAAGTATGAGATGAACCCCAACAACTTGGAAAGGTGGATCTCTCTCACACGTACCAACACAGACTATCCCCCAATTTAACTGATCCCCAAAGGTTTTTGATTAAATAGCGGAATAGAAAATATGATCCAAAAAAAGTGTATGTATATCACACGTACACAACCACACTAGGCCCCAATTACTATTGTTTGTACCCCTAAAAGGCTAGGAGTAGGGGGGAGTATGGAACAGGCAGCACCCTCAAACCTTCAGAAGTATGAGATGAACCCCAACAACTTGGAAAGGTGGATCTCTCTCACACGTACCAACACAGACTATCCCCCAATTTAACTGATCCCCAAAGGTTTTTGATTAAATAGCGGAATAGAAAATATGATCCCAAAAAAGTGTATGTATATCACACGTACACAACCACACTAGGCCCCAATTACTATTGTTTGTACCCCTAAAAGGCTAGGAGTAGGGGGAGTATGGAACAGGCAGCACCCTCAAACCTTCAGAAGTATGAGATGAACCCCAACAACTTGGAAAGGTGGATCTCTCTCACACGTACCAACACAGACTATCCCCCAATTTAACTGATCCCCAAAGGTTTTTGATTAAATAGCGGAATAGAAAATATGATCCCAAAAAAGTGTATGTATATCACACGTACACAACCACACTAGGCCCCAATTACTATTGTTTGTACCCCTAAAAGGCTAGGAGTAGGGGGAGTATGGAACAGGCAGCACCCTCAAACCTTCAGAAGTATGAGATGAACCCCAACAACTTGGAAAGGTGGATCTCTCTCACACGTACCAACACAGACTATCCCCCAATTTAACTGATCCCCAAAGGTTTTTGATTAAATAGCGGAATAGAAAATATGATCCCAAAAAAGTGTATGTATATCACACGTACACAACCACACTAGGCCCCAATTACTATTGTTTGTACCCCTAAAAGGCTAGATGAGGAGTAGGGGGAGTATGGAACAGGCAGCACCCTCAAACCTTCAGAAGTATGAGATTGTGTTCACTGTACCCCACAAAGATTGAGTTCACTGCACCCCACAATGATTGTGTTCACTGCACCCCACAAAGATTGTGTTCACTGCACCTCACAAAGATTGTGTTCACTGTACCCCCCAAAGATTGTGTTCACTGCACCCCACAAAGATTCTGTTCACTGTACCCCACAAAGATTGTGTTCACTGCACCCCAAAAAGATTGTGTTCACTGCACCCCAAAAAGGATGTTGTTCACTGCACCCCAAAAAGGATGTTGTTCACTCCACCCCAAAAAGATTGTGTTCACTGCACCCCACAAAGATTGTGTTCACTGCACCCCAAAAAGATTGTGTTCACTGCACCCCAAAAATGATTTTGTTCACTGCACCCCAAAAAGGATTTTGTTCACTGCACCCCAAAAAGGATGTTGTTCACTCCACCCCAAAAAGATTGTGTTCACTGCACCCCACAAAGGATTTTGTTCACTGCACCCCAAAAAGATTGTGTTCACTGCACCCCAAAAAGGATGTTGTTCACTGCACCCCAAAAAGGATTTTGTTCACTGCACCCCAAAAAGATTGTGTTCACTGCACCCCACAAAGGATTTTGTTCACTGCACCCCACAAAGATTGTGTTCACTGCACACCAAAAAGGATTGTGTTCACTGCACCCCAAAAAGATTTTGTTCACTGCACCCCAAAAAGATTGTGTTCACTGCAGCCCAAAAAGATTGTGTTCACTGCAGCCCAAAAAGATTGTGTTCACTGCAGCCCAAAAAGATTGTGTTCACTGCAGCCCAAAAAGATTGTGTTCACTGCAGCTCACACACAGAAAAATGGATGTGGATCACTGACACCTGCCTATCTCCAATCCCACACCACACAGCAATATCGATTGTAGTTTGTAGAACACAGTTTCCCTAAAATTCAGCAGACTCTGTCCCTAACAGGATTGAGAAGAGATCGTAGATCAGGATTGAGTGCAGATTCACCCCACCCCCCACACAGCAATATCGATTGTAGTTTGTAGAAGACACTGACCCTATAATTCAGCAGACTCTATCCCTAAAATGCCTACAACTCGCCCTGCCTAAACACTCCGACCTGTCCCTCAATTCTATCCGGACACAAATGGTTTTTTCCTGCCTATCTTTCCCTAATCAGCAGCCAGCACGTTGATGTGTGCTCTGTCCCTGAATCTAAGCAGCATAATGACGCCGCTGCGGCTGCCTCGAACTTATAAAGACTTGGTCACATGCTTCAGACGGCCAATCACAGCTACTGAGACATTTGCAGGCATGGCTGGGATGGCTTAAGGCACACCAGTTAAACGATTGTTGATTGGCTGTTGAAAGCCCGCCATGAAAAGAGCGCCAAAGCATGCAAAACCCGGAAATAAAACGACCGAACACGGATTTTTACCCGAACATACAGTAAAGTGTCCGTGTCCGTGTTCGGGTACAAAAAATCCAATTATTCGGTACGAACACGAATAATACAGTCCGTGTTCGCTCAACACTAGCTGCAGTACTTAAAGCTCAATCAAACTTTGTTAAAATAAAGATGAAAAAAAGACTGTACCACTCGGTACATAGTCTTTTTTTTTTTACTTGAATTAAAGTGGTTGTAAATAGTGTTGAGCGAACACGGACTGTATTATTCGTGTTCGTACCGAATAATTGGATTTTTTGTACCCGAACACGGACACGGACACTTTACTGTATGTTCGGGTAAAAATCCGTGTTCGGTCGTTTTATTTCCGGGTTTTGCATGCTTTGGCGCTCTTTTCATGGCGGGCTTTCAACAGCCAATCAACAATCGTTTAACTGGTGTGCCTTAAGCCATCCCAGCCATGCCTGCAAATGTCTCAGTAGCTGTGATTGGCCGTCTGAAGCATGTGACCAAGTCTTTATAAGTTCGAGGCAGCCGCAGCGGCGTCATTATGCTGCTTAGATTCAGGGACAGAGCACACATCAACGTGCTGGCTGCTGATTAGGGAAAGATAGGCAGGAAAAAACCATTTGTGTCCGGATAGAATTGAGGGACAGGTCGGAGTGTTTAGGCAGGGCGAGTTGTAGGCATTTTAGGGATAGAGTCTGCTGAATTATAGGGTCAGTGTCTTCTACAAACTACAATCGATATTGCTGTGTGGGGGGTGGGGTGAATCTGCACTCAATCCTGATCTACGATCTCTTCTCAATCCTGTTAGGGACAGAGTCTGCTGAATTTTAGGGAAACTGTGTTCTACAAACTACAATCGATATTGCTGTGTGGTGTGGGATTGGAGATAGGCAGGTGTCAGTGATCCACATCCATTTTTCTGTGTGTGAGCTGCAGTGAACACAATCTTTTTGGGCTGCAGTGAACACAATCTTTTTGGGCTGCAGTGAACACAATCTTTTTGGGCTGCAGTGAACACAATCTTTTTGGGCTGCAGTGAACACAATCTTTTTGGGGTGCAGTGAACAAAATCTTTTTGGGGTGCAGTGAACACAATCCTTTTTGGTGTGCAGTGAACACAATCTTTGTGGGGTGCAGTGAACAAAATCCTTTGTGGGGTGCAGTGAACACAATCTTTTTGGGGTGCAGTGAACAAAATCCTTTTTGGGGTGCAGTGAACAACATCCTTTTTGGGGTGCAGTGAACACAATCTTTTTGGGGTGCAGTGAACAAAATCCTTTGTGGGGTGCAGTGAACACAATCTTTTTGGGGTGGAGTGAACAACATCCTTTTTGGGGTGCAGTGAACAAAATCCTTTTTGGGGTGCAGTGAACAAAATCATTTTTGGGGTGCAGTGAACACAATCTTTTTGGGGTGCAGTGAACACAATCTTTGTGGGGTGCAGTGAACACAATCTTTTTGGGGTGGAGTGAACAACATCCTTTTTGGGGTGCAGTGAACAACATCCTTTTTGGGGTGCAGTGAACACAATCTTTTTGGGGTGCAGTGAACACAATCTTTGTGGGGTACAGTGAACAGAATCTTTGTGGGGTGCAGTGAACACAATCTTTGGGGGGTACAGTGAACACAATCTTTGTGAGGTGCAGTGAACACAATCTTTGTGGGGTGCAGTGAACACAATCATTGTGGGGTGCAGTGAACTCAATCTTTGTGGGGTACAGTGAACACAATCTCATACTTCTGAAGGTTTGAGGGTGCTGCCTGTTCCATACTCCCCCTACTCCTCATCTAGCCTTTTAGGGGTACAAACAATAGTAATTGGGGCCTAGTGTGGTTGTGTACGTGTGATATACATACACTTTTTTGGGATCATATTTTCTATTCCGCTATTTAATCAAAAACCTTTGGGGATCAGTTAAATTGGGGGATAGTCTGTGTTGGTACGTGTGAGAGAGATCCACCTTTCCAAGTTGTTGGGGTTCATCTCATACTTCTGAAGGTTTGAGGGTGCTGCCTGTTCCATACTCCCCCTACTCCTAGCCTTTTAGGGGTACAAACAATAGTAATTGGGGCCTAGTGTGGTTGTGTACGTGTGATATACATACACTTTTTTGGGATCATATTTTCTATTCCGCTATTTAATCAAAAACCTTTGGGGATCAGTTAAATTGGGGGATAGTCTGTGTTGGTACGTGTGAGAGAGATCCACCTTTCCAAGTTGTTGGGGTTCATCTCATACTTCTGAAGGTTTGAGGGTGCTGCCTGTTCCATACTCCCCCTACTCCTAGCCTTTTAGGGGTACAAACAATAGTAATTGGGGCCTAGTGTGGTTGTGTACGTGTGATATACATACACTTTTTTGGGATCATATTTTATATTCCGCTATTTAATCAAAAACCTTTGGGGATCAGTTAAATTGGGGGATAGTCTGTGTTGGTACGTGTGAGAGAGATCCACCTTTCCAAGTTGTTGGGGTTCATCTCATACTTCTGAAGGTTTGAGGGTGCTGCCTGTTCCATACTCCCCCCTACTCCTAGCCTTTTAGGGGTACAAACAATAGTAATTGGGGCCTAGTGTGGTTGTGTACGTGTGATATACATACACTTTTTTTGGATCATATTTTCTATTCCGCTATTTAATCAAAAACCTTTGGGGATCAGTTAAATTGGGGGATAGTCTGTGTTGGTACGTGTGAGAGAGATCCACCTTTCCAAGTTGTTGGGGTTCATCTCATACTTCTGAAGGTTTGAGGGTGCTGCCTGTTCCATACTCCCCCTACTCCTCATCTAGCCTTTTAGGGGTACAAACAATAGTAATTGGGGCCCAGTGTGGTTGTGTACGTGTGATATACATACACTTTTTTGGGATCATATTTTCTATTCCGCTATTTAATCAAAAACCTTTGGGGATCAGTTAAATTGGGGGATAGTCTGTGTCGGTACGTGTGAGAGAGATCCACCTTTCCAAGTTGTTGGGGTTCATCTCATACTTCTGAAGGTTTGAGGGTGCTGCCTGTTCCATACCCCCCCTACTCCTCATCTAGCCTTTTAGGGGTACAAACAATAGTAATTGGGGCCTAGTGTGGTTGTGTACGTGAGAGATACATACACTTTTTTTGATCATATTTCCTATTCCGCTATTCAATAAAAACCTTTGAGGATCAATTGAATTGCGGGATAGTCTGTGTCGGTACGTGTGAGAGAGATCCACCTTTCCAAGTTGTTGGGGTTCATCTCATACTTCTGAAGGTTTGAGGGTGCTGCCTGTTCCATACTCCCCCTACTCCTCATCTAGCCTTTTAGGGGTACAAACAATAGTAATTGGGGCCCAGTGTGGTTGTGTACGTGTGATATACATACACTTTTTTTGGATCATATTTTCTATTCCGCTATTTAATCAAAAACCTTTGGGGATCAGTTAAATTGGGGGATAGTCTGTGTCGGTACGTGTGAGAGAGATCCACCTTTCCAAGTTGTTGGGGTTCATCTCATACTTCTGAAGGTTTGAGGGTGCTGCCTGTTCCATACCCCCCCTACTCCTCATCTAGCCTTTTAGGGGTACAAACAATAGTAATTGGGGCCTAGTGTGGTTGTGTACGTGCGAGATACATACACTTTTTTTGATCATATTTCCTATTCCGCTATTCAATAAAAACCTTTGAGGATCAATTGAATTGCGGGATAGTCTGTGTCGGTACGTGTGAGAGAGATCCACCTTTCCAAGTTGTTGGGGTTCATCTCATACTTCTGAAGGTTTGAGGGTGCTGCCTGTTCCATACTCCCCCTACTCCTCATCTAGCCTTTTAGGGGTACAAACAATAGTAATTGGGGCCTAGTGTGGTTGTGTACGTGTGATATACATACACTTTTTTTGGATCATATTTTCTATTCCGCTATTTAATCAAAAACCTTTGGGGATCAGTTAAATTGGGGGATAGTCTGTGTTGGTACGTGTGAGAGAGATCCACCTTTCCAAGTTGTTGGGGTTCATCTCATACTTCTGAAGGTTTGAGGGTGCTGCCTGTTCCATACTCCCCCTACTCCTCATCTAGCCTTTTAGGGGTACAAACAATAGTAATTGGGGCCCAGTGTGGTTGTGTACGTGTGATATACATACACTTTTTTGGGATCATATTTTCTATTCCGCTATTTAATCAAAAACCTTTGGGGATCAGTTAAATTGGGGGATAGTCTGTGTCGGTACGTGTGAGAGAGATCCACCTTTCCAAGTTGTTGGGGTTCATCTCATACTTCTGAAGGTTTGAGGGTGCTGCCTGTTCCATACCCCCCCTACTCCTCATCTAGCCTTTTAGGGGTACAAACAATAGTAATTGGGGCCTAGTGTGGTTGTGTACGTGCGAGATACATACACTTTTTTTGATCATATTTCCTACTCCGCTATTCAATAAAAACCTTTGAGGATCAATTGAATTGCGGGATAGTCTGTGTCGGTACGTGTGAGAGAGATCCACCTTTCCAAGTTGTTGGGGTTCATCTCATACTTCTGAAGGTTTGAGGGTGCTGCCTGTTCCATACTCCCCCTACTCCTCATCTAGCCTTTTAGGGGTACAAACAATAGTAATTGGGGCCTAGTGTGGTTGTGTACGTGTGATATACATACACTTTTTTTGGATCATATTTTCTATTCCGCTATTTAATCAAAAACCTTTGGGGATCAGTTAAATTGGGGGATAGTCTGTGTTGGTACGTGTGAGAGAGATCCACCTTTCCAAGTTGTTGGGGTTCATCTCATACTTCTGAAGGTTTGAGGGTGCTGCCTGTTCCATACTCCCCCTACTCCTCATCTAGCCTTTTAGGGGTACAAACAATAGTAATTGGGGCCCAGTGTGGTTGTGTACGTGTGATATACATACACTTTTTTGGGATCATATTTTCTATTCCGCTATTTAATCAAAAACCTTTGGGGATCAGTTAAATTGGGGGATAGTCTGTGTCGGTACGTGTGAGAGAGATCCACCTTTCCAAGTTGTTGGGGTTCATCTCATACTTCTGAAGGTTTGAGGGTGCTGCCTGTTCCATACCCCCCCTACTCCTCATCTAGCCTTTTAGGGGTACAAACAATAGTAATTGGGGCCTAGTGTGGTTGTGTACGTGCGAGATACATACACTTTTTTTGATCATATTTCCTATTCCACTATTCAATAAAAACCTTTGAGGATCAATTCAATTGCGGGATAGTCTGTGTCGGTACGTGTGAGAGAGATCCACCTTTCCAAGTTGTTGGGGTTCATCTCATACTTCTGAAGGTTTGAGGGTGCTGCCTGTTCCATACTCCCCCTACTCCTCATCTAGCCTTTTAGGGGTACAAACAATAGTAATTGGGGCCTAGTGTGGTTGTGTACGTGTGATATACATACACTTTTTTTGGATCATATTTTCTATTCCGCTATTTAATCAAAAACCTTTGGGGATCAGTTAAATTGGGGGATAGTCTGTGTTGGTACGTGTGAGAGAGATCCACCTTTCCAAGTTGTTGGGGTTCATCTCATACTTCTGAAGGTTTGAGGGTGCTGCCTGTTCCATACTCCCCCTACTCCTCATCTAGCCTTTTAGGGGTACAAACAATAGTAATTGGGGCCCAGTGTGGTTGTGTACGTGTGATATACATACACTTTTTTGGGATCATATTTTCTATTCCGCTATTTAATCAAAAACCTTTGGGGATCAGTTAAATTGGGGGATAGTCTGTGTCGGTACGTGTGAGAGAGATCCACCTTTCCAAGTTGTTGGGGTTCATCTCATACTTCTGAAGGTTTGAGGGTGCTGCCTGTTCCATACCCCCCCTACTCCTCATCTAGCCTTTTAGGGGTACAAACAATAGTAATTGGGGCCTAGTGTGGTTGTGTACGTGTGATATACATACACTTTTTTTGGATCATATTTTCTATTCCGCTATTTAATCAAAAACCTTTGGGGATCAGTTAAATTGGGGGATAGTCTGTGTCGGTACGTGTGAGAGAGATCCACCTTTCCAAGTTGTTGGGGTTCATCTCATACTTCTGAAGGTTTGAGGGTGCTGCCTGTTCCATACCCCCCCTACTCCTCATCTAGCCTTTTAGGGGTACAAACAATAGTAATTGGGGCCTAGTGTGGTTGTGTACGTGCGAGATACATACACTTTTTTTGATCATATTTCCTATTCCGCTATTCAATAAAAACCTTTGAGGATCAATTGAATTGCGGGATAGTCTGTGTCGGTACGTGTGAGAGAGATCCACCTTTCCAAGTTGTTGGGGTTCATCTCATACTTCTGAAGGTTTGAGGGTGCTGCCTGTTCCATACTCCCCCTACTCCTCATCTAGCCTTTTAGGGGTACAAACAATAGTAATTGGGGCCCAGTGTGGTTGTGTACGTGTGATATACATACACTTTTTTTGGATCATATTTTCTATTCCGCTATTTAATTTAACTGGGCCTCCATGCGAGACCTGTGTGCCTTGTTGCGCTGTTTTGAGTACTCCACCAACATGGCCAGTGGCAATGACGCCGTTCTCAGCTTAACTATCCCACTTCTATGCCTCCTTGAAAAAACAATTCGGGCGATGATGGAAGAGGATGTGGCACAGGATGAGGAGGAGGAGGAGGATGAAGAGGTAACATTTCCAAGGCTTTCAGGGCAGTCATTCGCAAGGGGCTCCGAGGGTGGGTTCCTGCACACGCAAACGCCAGGGACGCAATTGTCCAGCAGGGGCACAGTTCTGGAGGATGAGGAGGATGAGGAGGAGGAGGAGCTGGAGGAGGAGATGGAACCATGTTCACAGCAGGGTGGCACCCAGGCCAGCTCATGGCCATCACTGGTGCGTGGCTGGGGGGATACAGAGGACACGGACAATACACCTCCCACAGAGGACAGCCTTTCGTTGCCTCTGGGCAGCCTGGCACACATGAGCGATTACATGCTGCAGTGTCTCCACAACGACCGCCGAGTTGCCCACATTCTAACTTGTGCTGATTACTGGGTGGCCACGCTGCTGGATCCCCGTTACAAGGACAACGTACCGTCCTTAATTCACTCACTGGAGCGCGATCGCAAGATGCCCGAGTACAAGCGCACGCTGGTAGACGCCATGCTGCTGGCATTCCCATCTGACAGCGGGGCCACAGTGGAAGCACAAGGCAGAGGAGGAGGAGGAGGAGGTCGCCAACGCAACCAGGGCACCGCCAGCACCTCAGAAGGCAGGGTTAGCATGGCCGAAATGTGGAAAAGCTTTGTCAGCACGCCACAACAAACAGCAGCACCAGCAGCTCAGATGGAACGTCTTAGCAGGAGGCAGCATTTTACCAACATGGTGGAGCAGTATGTGTGCACACGCCTACATGTAGTGAATGACGGGTCTGCCCCCTTCAACTTCTGGGTCTCCAAATTGGGCACATGGCTTGAGCTTGCCCTTTACGCCTTGGAGGTGCTGGCGTGCCCTGCAGCCAGTGTATTATCTGAACGGGTATTTAGCACGGCTGGGGGCGTTATAACAGACAAGCGCAGCCGCCTGTCCAGAGACAATGTGGACAAGCTCACGTTCATTAAAATGAACCAGGCATGGATCCCACGGGACTTTTCCGTACCTTATGCAGAATAGCAATGGATACCGACCTTACCCACCCATTGTTCCATTTTTGCTCTTTCTCACTCTTTTGGGGTGTACCCTCATTTAAAATTTTTGAAAAGAAGCAGTGTTGGCTACCTCGTCCTCCTCCTCAGGGCCAGATTAATGTAGGGGCTATTGGAGCTGCAGCTCCAGGCCCCTACCTTTTATATAGGCCCCGGGTTGGCCATATTCACTGTTACCGCTCTTCTGTCACTTGTAAACACAGAAGTCTGGCTTCTATGCTCGCTTCCCCAGGCAGCACCCTCAGAACCTCCCCACACAGCGTGAAGGCCGGACAAGGAGGGACAGTTGGCGATGCATGGATGTGTTTATGGGCTTCAGAGACAGCATCCCATGTTGAATTAGGCATGCATGGCTGCACCCTTCCTCCTCTGGGTGCATGGCAAGGCACGGCCCTTAAGGCCCTTCAAAATCCTCAGCACCAAGCCCATGATGCTGTTAATCCGGCCCTGGTCCTCCTCCACCGCCGCTTCCACCTACACCGCCCATAGGTGTGCGCAGCCTATTGCATTAAGGTGTGCACCCCAAAGTTGAAATACACATGCATGTGTTTGCCAGCAGGGAGAGTAATGTATCGGGGCCATGTACCTGTAGGCAAGGAGAAATAGAGCAGAGCAGGTCCCAGGGAGATCTTTCCCATCTCCTCACTGGCAATGCTATGTGCCCTAGGTGATTAGGGTGTGCCCAGGCACACCCAGCACACCCTGTGCGCACGCCTATGTCACCGCCACATCCACCACCACCTCAACCTCCCTCCTACTCCATATGGGCCTCGTCCTTCAGAGATGAAGAAGAACATTGTTTTATTTTTCTGTTTTTTTTTTGTTGTTTTAAGTTATTTCCCTATCCACATTTGTTTGCAGAGCACTTGCCATGCTCTTAATTACGTTTTGCTGCCATTTGCAGCACTCTAGCCCTTTCCTTTGGTGTTTTAGAGCCATTTTAGTGCCTTAAAGTTCGGGTCCCCATTGACTTCAATGGGGTTCGGTGTCCGGGAAAAGTTCGGTAAAAGTCCGGGACACGGACCCGGACTTTTTTTTAAAGTTCGGCCGAACCCGTCGAACACGGACATCTAGGTGTTCGCTCAACCCTAGTTGTAAACCCACTTTAATGACTTTTACCTATAGGTAAGCCTATATTAAGGCTTACCTATATGTGCTGTAAATATCTCCTAAACATGCACCGTTTAGGAGATATTTACAGTGCATGCAGCCAATGACGTCATCGGCGCATGCGCTCTGAAGAAACGGCCACCTGTGCCGTTTCTTCAGAGCCCTGTGCCGTGACTGGCGGCTCCCTCGAGCATGCACGGGAGTGACGTGACGTGACGCGGCTCAGCTCCGGCCAGTAATACAGCTGGAGCCCGCAGACCCGGAAGGTAAGGTAAGTGTCACATAATGTGCTAGTATGCAATGCATACTAGCACATTATGCATTTACTTTGCAGGGGGGGGGGAAGAAAAAAAAATGTAAGAGTTTACTTCCTCTTTAAACTGCTTCTGCCCTGCCCAGCTCTGTTTCTGCCTAGTTCTGCCCACTTCCTGCCTACATACCAGCATGATTCTGCAGGTCATCAAGTACTGGCAAGGACAGGGGTGCTCTTGATTTTTGTTCACTGGCCAAGGCACAATTTCCTCCTGTCCAAGTTTATCTCTATGCTTAGATATGTGCTAGTAATGTGCCTGTGCTGTCAGACTGCAGGCACAAAACAAATATGGAGTTTAATCACTCGGTATCTGACAGAGCATTGATGAAATAGATAAATCTGTCAATTAATTGTGGATGATTTATGAAAGTAGAGTGGTCATACCATGAATGATTTAATCATGCCAAGTAGACTTTGCTTTGCAAGTTAATTTTCTCTAGTGCTTAGTGAAAGAGGTAAAGCTCTACTGACTTCCATCATCCAATCATGTGGAAGCAAAATTAAGATTTTTTTTTTTTATTTTCCATGCATGTGATTTAGTATTCTTTGCAAGGTGAAATTTTACCAGATTCACTAAGTGCTGGGTAAAATTTCCTTGAAAAATTAACAGTCTATTTGCCTTTAGTAAAACAACAAAACCCATTGTCTTTCTCAACAATACAGGCTTTTGGGTTAAAATAAAGATAACACCTAAGGCCCCTTTCACACGATCGGACTGATTGGGTCCACCTGTCCATTTTTCAGGTGGACTCGATCGGACCACCCATTCTCCTCTATGGGGAGGCGGGTGTCTACTGATACCCGTCTGGCATCCGATCCGACAAGATACGCTGAAAACAGATGGATGGCGATACAGATGAAAAGTGACAGGCAGTCCATTTTCATCAGACTCCCCCCATAGAAGAGAGCAGGACTCTGATGGGTCTGCCTCTTCACAGTGAGCGGAGATAGACCAGTCATCCACCTGCTCAGCGGGAATCAGCGGATACGCCCCATGTAAAAGGGGTCTTAGGCCTTTTGCATACTGCAGCTTGAAAAAGCTAAGTACAGCTTTTTTACTGAGCTACAATACAGCCCATTAATTTTATTGTGCCTATGCACACAGGCGCGTAATGTGCCTATGCACACAGGCGCGAAAACAAACGCTGTGCATTCTTGGGTAAAAAGTTTTTTTTAAAAACAGCTTTTTTTAGTCAGTAATTTATGCCTCATGCGCGCAAATACCCGTGAACGCGCACAAAATGCGCAAATGCCCATTTACAAATTGTGCAGAAGAAGAACGTGAGATAAAGTTTTCGCGCACTTGCATGAAAATGCGCGCAAAATTGGGCAAACACATTTACGCGCAAGTACATAAAAAAAACGTCTGAAAAAGTAAATGCTCAAACAGGAGTATCATGTGCAACCCACAAAGGCCTGACGAGCCTTATATCCCAACCAACACCATAATACAGTGTCACCAGCCACAGGACTTAGCTTCTGAAGCATTAGAACCATACTGTTTTATAGTTTAGCATACATTAATATAATCTTACACATTTTTATATTCTTCAGAAATGATGCACATGTCTATAAACAATATACATATTTACCTTGAAATCAGATTTCTGGAATGTATATGGATATGTATTTGGCTTGTGGAAGATATATAACATCCTGTGAATCAAGTACAGAAAAAAAAAAATCATCTTTAATATAAGAAAACTTTGTAAGGTCATGGAAAATTACCTCTGACTATTTAATTCAGCTTGGCTCATACAAAAGCTGCTAATGTTGCACACAATACTTTACACCTTGGAAGCAGTGACAGAATTGGGACTCTTTCAAGTTAAATAATCAGTATACTGTCAGAATCTGCACATGAATAATTATTAAAGCTTTAATACTTAGAAGTGCCAATTACATGGCTTCCTCTTGAAGCTAAACATTGGAAGACCTAAAACTGTAGCATTGCCTCACTCTGCAAATTGCTTTATCTAAAAGAACAATTTATCATATTTCCTGAATCTTGATATATTCTTGCATGCATAAAAAAAGACCTATGTAGTATAAAGCATGTTGAGCTGGCTGACTCGATATCCTTACATGCTAGGTAAAATATTCAATTAAAACTATATTTTTTAAAACCATTTTGGAATGTGGTCCGGGTTATTGCAATTGATCCCCAAAATGCATACAAAACAAAATGTATTTCCCTGAATACTTATCCGCTAGCCAGCAATAAAATCAAATGACACCATACTGTATGCATTAAAACAGTGTCCATTTAGGAGCATAAAAGCACTGGATAAATTTGGGGTGGGTATGCCTGGCGGCAGCCCATTTCTCCTTAAAGCGTAGCTCCACTTTTGTTGAGAAAAAAGCATTCCCCTCTGGGTGATCTCTGTTAGGGATGATCGAACTTTTCAAAAGTTCGGTTCGACCAGAACACCCGAACTTCCCGAAAGTTCGGCCCGGATTTCAAAACCCTATTGAAATCAATGGGACCCGAACTTTGGTAATCAAAAAACACAATTTTGAAGCCATAAAACCCAACAAATGCCCCTAAAAAGTGCCTAGGGTTCTGGGTCATGCCCCAGGGACTATTAATCACACAAAAAAAAGTTCTTAAAGATTGTCATTTTTGATAGAGAGCCAGTTATTGAAAAAATTCTTGAAAAAAAAATGAGATTTCTTTGGATTTAGTGTCTGGGGGGTCTAAAAGTGTACCTGTGAAGTTTCAGCTCTGTAGCATGTCCAGAACCAGAAAAAAAAGTTTGTTTGTATTAGAATTGCAATAGAACAGGATAGTGGCTCCGCTATTTTCACACCTTGCCGGTTTAGTAGCAGGCGTTTTTTTGGGCATTTTTTGGGGGTCTTTGGAGGCAGGCATAACATCAGAACTTCTGTGTAGGGGTATATATACACACACACACATGTATGTATATATACACATACACATATATAGGTGTGAAAGTAGCAGAACACTATGCTTGCGCTAATGAAATAATTAACACCCATATGGCTTCTCTGCTATAACACCTATATATGTGTATGTGTATAAATACATATAAGTGTGTGTGTATATATACCCCTATACAGAATTTCAGATGTTTTGCCTGCCTCCAAAGACCCCCAAAAAATGCCCCAAAAAAATGCCTGCTGCAAAAACACACCTGGGCGTTTTTGTAGCTGGCTTTTTTTGGGCATTTTTTGGACGTCTTTGGAGGCAGGCATAACATGTGTACTTCTGTGTAGGGGTATATATACGCACACACATGTATGTATATATACACATACACATATAGGTGTGAAAGTAGCAGAAACCTATGCTTGCGCTAATGAAATAATTAACACCCATATGGCTTCTCTGCTATAACACCTATATATGTGTATGTGTATAAATACATATAAGTGTGTGTGTATATATACCCCTATACAGAAGTTCAGATGTTATGCCTGCCTCCAAAGACCCCCAAAAAATGCCCAAAAAAAACGCCTGCAACAACACACCTAGGCGTTTTTTTTGGCGCAGGCGTTTTTTTTGGGGGTCTTTGGAGGCAGGCATAACATCTGTACTTCTGTATAGGGGTATATATACACACACACACACTTATATGTATTTATACACATACACATATATAGGTGTTATAGCAGAGAAGCCACATGGGTGTTAATTATTTCATTAGCGCAAGCATAGTGTTCTGCTACTTTCACACCTATATATGTGTATTTGTATATATACATACATGTGTGTGTGTATATATACCCCTACACAGAAGTACAGATGTTATGCCTGCCTCCAAAGACGCCCAAAAAATGCCCAAAAAAACGCCAGCTACAAAAACGCCCAGGTGTGTTTTTGCAGCAGGCGGTTTTTTTGGGCATTTTTTGGGGGTCTTTGGAGGCAGGCAAAACATCTGAAATTCTGTATAGGGGTATATATACACACACACTTATATGTATTTATACACATACACATATATAGGTGTTATAGCAGAGAAGACATATGGGTGTTAATTATTTCATTAGCGCAAGCATAGTGTTCTGCTACTTTCACACCTATATATGTGTATGTGTATATATACATACATGTGTGTGTGTATATATATACCCCTACACAGAAGTACAGATGTTATGCCTGCCTCCAAAGTCGCCCAAAAAATGCCCAAAAAAACGCCAGCTACAAAAACGCCCAGGTGTGTTTTTGCAGCAGGCGGTTTTTTTGGGCATTTTTTGGGGGTCTTTGGAGGCAGGCAAAACATCTGAAATTCTGTATAGGGGTATATATACACACACACGTATATGTATTTATACACATACACATATATAGGTGTTATAGCAGAGAAGCCATATGGGTGTTAATTTTTTCATTAGCGCAAGCATAGTGTTCTGCTACTTTCACACCTATATATGTGTATGTGTATATATACATACATGTGTGTGTGTATATATATACCCCTACACAGAAGTACAGATGTTATGCCTGCCTCCAAAGAAGCCCAAAAAATGCCCAAAAAAACGCTAGCTACAAAAATGCCCAGGTGTGTTTTTGCAGCAGGCGTTTTTTTTGGGCATTTTTTGGGGGTCTTTGGAGGCAGGCAAAACATCTGAAATTCTGCATAGGGGTATATATACACACTTATATGTATTTATACACATACACATATATAGGTGTTATAGCAGAGAAGCCATATGGGTGTTAATTATTTCATTAGCGCAAGCATAGTGTTCTGCTACTTTCACACCTATATATGTGTATGTGTATATATACATACATGTGTGTGTGTGTATATATACCCCATACACAGAAGTACAGATGTTATGCCTGCCTCCAAAGACGCCCAAAAAATGCCCAAAAAAACGCCAGCTACAAAAACGCCCAGGTGTGTTTTTGCAGCAGGCATTTTTTGGGGGAATTTTTGGGGGGTCTTTGGAGGCAGGCAAAACATCTGAACTTCTGTATAGGGGTATATATACACATACACACACACACTTATATGTATTTATACACATACACATATATAGGTGTTATAGCAGAGAAGCCATATGGGTGTTAATTATTTCATTAGCGCAAGCATAGTGTTTTGCTACTTTCACACCTATATATGTGTATGTGTATATATACATACATGTGTGTGTGTATATATACCCCTACACAGAAGTACAGATGTTATGCCTGCCTCCAAAGACGCCCAAAAAATGCCCAAAAAAACGCCAGCTACAAAAACGCCCAGGTGTGTTTTTGCAGCAGGCGTTTTTTTTGGGCATTTTTTGGGGGTCTTTGGAGGCAGGCAAAACATCTGAAATTCTGTATAGGGGTATATATACACACACACTTATATGTATTTATACACATATATAGGTGTTATAGCAGAGAAGCCATATGGGTGTTAATTATTTCATTAGCGCAAGCATAGTGTTCTGCTACTTTCACACCTATATATGTGTATATATACATACATGTGTGTGTGTGTATATATACCCCTACACAGAAGTTCAGATGTCATGCCTGACTCCAAACATGTCCTCAAAAAAGCCCTATAATTGCCTGCAACAAAAAGCAGGGTGACAGGGGAGAAGCCACTATCCGGTTCTATAAGTGTTCTAAGAGAAACGATCTTTTCTCTATAGCGGTCACCCTGAAATGGAAGGGTTTTGTCACCCTGCCATAGCAGTCAGAGTCAGTTAACCCTACACTACACTACGGTCCCCTTACACTTAACACTTTCCCTACAGAAACTAGATTATTAAATCTAACTATAGTGGAAAAGAGTACCCTAACTACACTAGATATCCCTTTCCTCACACTAATAATTGCTAAATGACACTTTGAGAGCAGAAGTAACAGAACTGCTTCCACTCTATTCCACAGCCCTGTATTAAAATGGTAGAGATTTGGCGGGGCTATCTTATATACTGGGGGGCGTATTCACTAATGATTGGCCTCTGGACCCCCTAGTCACTCCAATCACATTCCTAGCATTCTCCTGTCCCCTCAATTGGCTTTTACTGATGGTTCTGGTCCAATCACGGGCTTTTAAAGCCCAGTTCCTGTCCCATTGCATTTTGGTCGGTTCTGGTTGCCGAATTCCGAACTTTTTCAGCAAAAAGTTCGGAATTCGGCCGAACCTCAAACAGTCAATGTTCGGGTCGAACCGATGGTCGACCCGAACCGTTCGATCATCCCTAATCTCTGTACACTGCAGGGATTTTAACAAACTTTGTTGCAGATTCCCACCTTTTGTTATTATGAAGAAATGATTATTTGTTCCTCTGTGCTGAGTGGGTCAAATGGGAGTGGTTTCACAATTATCTATCAGCTGTGGCAGCTGCAGAGCTCTAATGAGGAAAGCTGCTGGGCCTGCACACCTTTAGACGTGTTCCTATTGGGAGTATCTCACCAAAAATGATGTTTTTGTTGCAGGGGATGCCAGAAATCTGACTTGTATCTTAGGCAGACTTTTGGGAAAATTGGTGAGCCAATCACACAAGCAGGAAATTATGTTTCTGGGGTGTGGTCAGTACACTTTCTGTGTACGGAACACCTCCAGATAGCCATATTGCATTGTATTTTCAGAAAATTACAACAGCTGCAGACTGAAAAGGAAAGGTAATTTTTAATAACATCCAATTACAATATGATTTGTGTTGCAATTGTATACGCTATATTGTTTTTTCTTTATTTGCTAATTTTTTTACCCAAGAATGTGGAGTTACTCTTTAAAGATACAGGGACACACTAGAATCCCAATCCTGGTCGCCTCACAGGTCGCCGCAGGTCGCCTCCCATAGGGAAGCTACGGACCCGTTCTAATAGGAGCGACACAAGTCACTCCGACCTAGAAAAAGGGTCCAGAGCTTCTTTGGGGCGACCAGGAGGCGACCGCCATAGACTTCAATGTTATGAAGTCCGTGGCGGCAGCTCCGAGGTCGCGGCGCGCTGCTCGCACCGCGATCTCGGAGGTCGCCGCCTAAAGTAGCGTCGCGGTAGTGTGAACCGGCGCTCACATGGAAGGGCTTTGCGCAGAACAAACAAAACAAAATGTATTTCCCTGAACACTTACCAGGCCAGCTAGCCAGGCAAATTACATTGTTTACCAATTTACATGAGTCCATTGCTACATACTGTACCAACATGGAGTCTCATAGACTAAAGTTAGGAAGCATTATACAGAGAGGCCTTGATGGAGCAGTGTGGCTTTCACATATATTTACAAATGTTGCATAACTAAAACCCTATTTTATTGCAAATTGTTAGTGTAAATTTTTTTTTATACATTCTAGCTTGTAAATGTGCTGGGCAATATATTTTGTTTTTGTTTGCTCTGTGCAAAGCTCTTCCATGTGCACCCTAACCTAGCAGTTACTTAAAACTGGGCTGGTTTCCATTTTGTTTATATTGCTGAAATTGGCAAAAGAATACACTGGGCACCTTCAGCTGCCATTGTGCTTTGCTGTGCTTCTGGTGTGTTTCAGGAGGAATACCTACCCTTGATGTATCCAGTGCCAATGGTGCAGCTATGGTATTGTACGTTATTTCTGATTGCTGACTCTTTCAGCAATCACCCCTTTGCTGCATTTTCTATTTTTAATATTGTTTTTTTTTTTTTTTTAATGTATTTTGTGGTTGTTGGTTTTATCAGCTGCTTGGTTTCTTCCAGCTGCTGTTGCATCCATAGCAAACTCCTTTAGGTTGCTCAAAGCACAACATTCAATAGTTACTGACCATCTGTTGTTAGAGCTGCTGCTTGTTCATTTAAAGAAAAAAAAAGTGCAAGAACAGTTTTATTACGGCACTATACACTTCAGTATGAGATGGTGATCAGCGGGCCATCTTACTGAATGGGCATGCTGCCGGGGGGGCTCCACATGCCCAGCGGCACAGCCCCAGCCAAGCATCAGTCCTGATTTCCGTATGCATCCTGCCGCCAAACTTAGCAGGTGGCCAGTGCCTGTCGGTCCTGTGCTGCTGTCAGGTCACTTGGAGGGGAGCCCACAACTGTAGGAATGCCTGTCTGCCTCCACGGGAACAGGCACACACAGGACAGTCAAGTCTGACTCCCATCCATGTGTGTGTTCACCGGACCCAGCCGCCAAACTTGGAAGCTGTCATTAGCCTGGCACTGCTGTACCAATGAATATAGCCTTATCAATAATTAGCATTTTTATTCTCGTGGGTGATTGTGTAGGCAGGGCCCCAGTGCACTGCATTGCCCCAGGGCCCTTTAATGCTCTTAAGATGGCAATGGTGATCAGTGTTTGCAGCTGGCTTGATTGAAATAGTATTGGTCGTAGTAGCTTGCAGGATCCTTTGATAAGTGCAGCAAACAACCTTACTACTTCCTGCCCAGCCTATAGCAAAATGTCCAGTCAGGATAACTGATCCCCTATCCAGCTGTCATTTTGCTATAGGCCAGGCGAGGGATCAGTTATCCTGACTGGACATCATATGACATACAGCAGGATGCGCCACTAATGCGTGCCCCCGGGGGCGTGCACTGCGGCGATCTGGGATGACATATGTCCCTCAGACACAACCCATCCCCAATCAGGGTAAACAGTCAATGAAATTGAAAATTGGCTGTTTAAGACATGATCAGCTGTCCAAGATATCACTCCTATTTACCAACCACCGTTCATCCCATCCCCATAGTAAAAATAAAAGTTAGGCATACATGGGTTTGGCCTATTATCTGTGAACAAAACTGTCCTGCCGCTGGCCAATTTACACTGCTGTATCATCTGTGAGCTTTTAACCTGTCTGTACTCTCTGTCCCCAGTGCATTTCTCTCTCATTAAAAATCTCCTGCTGATGGACAACTTTACCTTGCTGTATCATCTGTGGTTTCTTAATTCTTAATGAGAGTTTAATAGAAATTGGCAAGTTACTGAGCAATTTCTATTTGCTGGTCAAAGGATGCAGAAAAGCATAATTTACAGTCAGATGTGCTCTGCCAGTTTATGTTGTTGCTGAGACTGACCATAAAAATGATCCTGCTCTGTAACACCATATAAGACTTTAACCTTCCTGGTGGTCTGATTATGTCCAGATTTCTGTGCTAAAAACCATACATTCTTTTGCATGGAAAAACTCACCTTCCACTGTGATTCCACGCCGTCCTCCCGCTGTCCTCCCGCTGTGTGCTCGGCCGATGTCGGCACCCGTCATCCGGTTCCCTTCCCTGCGAGCGTTGTGACGCAGGGGGTGAAACCTGCGGCAATTTAAAAAATGTAAGTACACTAAATGACATGACACAAAGCTATGAGCCTAATGGATTACACTGTATCATGCCATTTCACCACAGGATTGCGCCTGGTGACTTTTCCAGTGCCCTGCCTCTGCTTTTGCAGTTCTTTGTGCCTGGAAAATAGAGAACGACCATGGCATCCAAAAAGCGTTCTTTTCGCGCAAAAGTGCTTTTAGACGAACTGGAAAACAACGACAGCGAAACTGAGTTACTGAGCGATAGCGAATCGTGGGAAAATTCGTCATCAGGTACGGAAAGTGACAACAGCGACGATTCTGATGTCTCTTTCTGGCACATAGCTCTGTTGGAAATTCTGAAGAATCATTTGATATACTTCCCAAATTCCACAAGCTATGTGCCAGAAAGACATCAGAATCATCGCTGTCGTCACTTTCCGTACCTGATGACGAATTTTCCCACGAATAGCTACCACTTATTTCTTCAAGTAACTCCGTTTCGCTGTCGCTGTTTTCAAGTTCGTCTAAAACCAATTTTGCGCAAAAAGAACACTTTTTGGACGCCATGGTCGTTCAAAATCTTCCAGGAACAAAGCACTGGAAAAGCACAGGCAGGGCACTGGAAAAGTCACCAGGTACAATCCTGTGCTGAAATGGCATGATACAGTGTAATTTGTTAGGATCATAGCTTTGTATCATGTCATTTGTTTATTTACACTTTTGAATTTGCTGCCGGTTCCACCCCCCTGCGTCGCAACGCTCGCAGGGAAGGGAACTGGAAGGCAAGTGCCGGCAATCGTCCGTGCCCTGAGAAGCGATAGCGTGTGAGGATGTCAGGGAGGACGGCGGGGGAGCGCAGGGAAGGTGAGTAACATTCTGGGGTAATCCCGAGTGTTGCTTGGGGTTACCGCTTTTGGCACTGAAAGTTAACCCCGAGCCAAACTCAGGAATACCGCCAGGGGTTTAAGGCATCCCCCAAGCATTTTATTTAAAGGTTTTGTGCATTTTAATATTGTCTTTGAAGCTGCTTTAAAATGTCTTTTGTTTGGACAGTAGTTTGCCTATTAGCCCTAAAAACGCTCAGAATGTACGAACAAGATAATCAAACCCTGTGATAATCAAACCCAGGCTGATTCGCTTATCTCTAGTTATGAACTGCACAGGCAGCAGGATTTACACAATCCCCCCCCCCCCCCATCTCTGAGCCAGAATCTCAGCTTCAGGAATTAGACTATTATCTTGATAATGCTTGAACAAAGATGGATATGTCTTTCTGATTTGAAAAGCAGATGAAGGGCATTATCAAGGGCCATAAGGTGAATTCTGTGAGAGGCAATGAGTACCTATAAGTGTTACCCTTTCAAATTACTTGACATTCATGCATTTAACATAAAAAATATATTCCAAGACCGAAATTTAAAAAGCAGCTGATTTCAGCACTGTATTAGGCAAGCCTGAAAAGAGTCTGTTTTTAATGGATGCAATGAGTTAAAAAAAGGTCAGAGGCCCTTTTTTTTTTTTTTTTTAGCAGTACATCTACTATATCATAGTTGCCATTTTCCCAGGACATTCGTGGCATTCAGACCCATTTCCTGGGCTGACTGTGTCCCAGGACGAATCCCAGAAAATTGGCTTTCTCACAGACGGCAGCAGCTTCCGCCTGTAAAAACATGGCCATGAGCTGACTTTAGAACTGCTCCTGCACTGCTCAGGCTCAGGTAAGCTCAGCGGTTTGGGCTTGGGCAAAGTCAGCTTAGCTCGGTTGTTCGGCCTAACTCAGCCGTTCGGGCTTGGGAAAACTCTGCCTAGCTCGGCTGTTTGGGCTTGGGTGGGGGGTGCATGCACATGACATCATGGTGCTGCCCTGAATAAAGTAGGCACACCCCCTGGAGACACCAGTGAATGGAGCGGCTGGGCTGTGAGCGGAGGAGTGAGTCCAGGGATTGACCGAGACACGACAGGACTGAAGGTGATTATCACCCCCATCTTCTCTGTACACAAGTCCTCCTTATCGCTCTGTGCTGTCAACTTTGTCCTTAGTCTCTGACCATCTCTATAATCTCCACAATCTCTGACCCCATCTCTTGTAGTAGGTCTGCAGTCTCTTGTAGCATGTACGTACACTCTCTGACCATCTCCTGTAGCATATCAGGCACTCTCTGACCATCTCCTGTATCATGTCTGCACACTCTCTAACCATCTCCTGTAGCATGTCCGCACACTCTGAGACCATATCCTGTATCATGTCTGCACACTCTTTGACCATCTCCTGTAGCATATCTTCACAATCTCTGACCATTTCCTGTATCATGTCTGCACACTCTCTGACCATCTCCTGTAGCATGTCTGCACACTCTCTGACCATCTTCTGTATCACGTTCGTAGTCTCTGACCATCTCTTGTATCATGTCTGCAGTCTCTGACCATCTCCTGTATCACGTCTGCAGTCTCTGAACATCTCTTGTATCATGTCCGCAGTCTCTTACCATCTCTTGTATCATGTCTGCAGTCTCTCACCATCTTTTGTATCATGTTCGCAGTCTCTGACCATCTCCTGTATCACGTCTGCAGTCTCTGACCATCTGTTGTATCATGTCCGCAGTCTCTTACCATCTCTTGTATCATGTCCGCAGTCTCTGACCATCTCTTGTATCATGTTCGCAGTCTCTGACCATCTCCTGTAGCATATCAGGCACTCTCTGACCATCTCCTGTATCATGTCTGCACACTCTCTAACCATCTCCTGTAGCATGTCCGCACACTCTGAGACCATATCCTGTATCATGTCTGCACACTCTTTGACCATCTCCTGTAGCATATCTTCACACGAGATGGTCAAAGAGTATCTTTATCTGCTGATTTTTAAACTTTCTGGCATTCATATATTGCTATTGTGGTGTAGGATCTGGGCCAGCTGTCCCTCCATCCCTCTTTCTTTCCTTCCTTCACTCTACCTCCCTCCCTCTTTCTTTCCTTCTCCTTCCTTCCCTCCCTATCGCTCTTTTTTTTTTATTTCTCTCTCTCTCTTTCTTTCTTGCTCCCTCCATCCCTCTCTTCCTTCTCGCTCCATCCCTCTTTCATTTTAGACTCTATTTAACCACATCCTTTTAAGCCACACCCAATATTCAGCATAACTTAACCACTTCAGCCCCAGAAGGTTTTACCCCCTAATGACCAGGCCATTTTTTGCGATACAGCACTGAGTTATTTTAACTGACAATTGCGCGGTCGTGCAACGCTGTACTCAAATAAAATGTATATCCTTTTTTTTCCCACAAATAAAGCTTTCTTTTGGTGGTATTTGATCACCTCTGTGGTTTTTATTTTTTGCGGTATAAACAAAAAAACAGACAATTTTGAAAAAGAAAAAAAATATTTTTTACTTTCTGCTGTAAAACATATCCAATAAATAAAAAAAAAAAAAACATATCTTTACCAGTTTAGGCCAATTTGTATTCTGCTACATATTCCCATCAATGCATATATCACCCCCCCCCCCCCCATACAAAACCCACAATGCATATATTAATTGGTTTGCACAAAAGTTATAGCCTACTTACAAACTATGGGATAGTTTTAAAGACTTTTTATTTTTTTTATTGTTTTTATTAGTAATGGAGGAGATCAGCGATTTTTAGCAGGACTGCGACATTGCGGGCATTGGTGACATCGGTCCCCAAAAAGTGTCACTTCCCGTGTCAGATTTGTCCGCTTCAATTTTGCAGTCCCGCTACAAATCACTGATCGCCTCCATTACTAATAAAAACAATTAAAAAAATAAAAAGTCTTTAAATCTATTCCATAGTTTGTAAACGCTATAACTTGTGTGCAAACCAATTAATATACACTTTTTGGGATTATTTTTAACAAAAATATGTAGCAGAATACAAATTGGCCTAAACTGGTAAAGATATGTTTTTTTTTATTTTTTTATTGGATATGTTTTACAGCAGAAAGTAAAAAATATATATTTTTTTAATTCTTTCAGTGATCAGTGCTAAATAATATGCACTGTTATTGTATAAATGACACTGGCAGGGAAGGGGTTAACATCAGGGGTAATCAAGGGGTAAAGCGGAGTTCCACCCTAAAAACTATCTTTGCATGTCTGCTAGCCTAGATGAACCTGAAAAAGAATTGGATAATTAAACATTTTTTTTGTTTCACTTACCTTGTTTTTAATGAAAATATACTTACCTTCCTTCCTCTTCCTCCCTCTGCGGCCGCGGCCCACGACGTCACTTCCTCCTTGCATTGACTCCTGGGAGATGAGCGTCATCGATCCCAGGAGTCAATGCGCTTGCACCAGTGTCACTCGTCACTTCCGGTGCAGGCGCGCCATTCCCTGCTGAACAGCTTCTGGGCATGCCCAGAAGCTGTTCAGGGATGACGCGCCTGCACCGGAAGTGACGAGCAGGGCATTCTGGGACTCTGACGTCACCGAGAAGACACGAAGAGGACACGCTCCTACTTCAGCTGCCCACAGTTGAGATGGCAGCGCTGGACAAGACATTTTCAAGGTAAGTATTTCTTCTTACAGGTAAGGCAGGCTATAGTTGCTTAAATGCACTAGCTCTGACTGTCCAGGGGGTATTTTTAGCTTAAAAATTTTTTTTAGCCCGGAACTCTGCTTTAAGTGTGCTCCTAGGGAATGCTTTCTGTGTGGGAGGGTGGACTGACTGCAGGAGGAGAGAGATCGGTGTTCCTGATTAGTAGGAACACACAATCTCTCTCTTCCTGTCTGACAGAAGAGCCATCTGCCTTGCTTGCATAGGCAGACTGCCGTTTTGTCATTTTCCTGAATGATCCCGGATGACCAGCGGCCATCCTGCCTGCCAGACCTGGTGATTGGCTCCCGCTGTGTCTTATCACAACGGGAGTGTGGCTTCGGCGGCGCGCGCGCACCCCCTAGAGCACTTCAACAAAATCACGTACAGGTATGTGATTTTGCGCTTAAGGGCCGCCCTGCCACAGTATATGTACGTGGGGCTGTCCTTAAGTGGTTAAACCATGCTGCATTTTTCCACTCTGACTAGACCACACCTATATAAGAATGCCCTGCCCCTAATTAAAATAATACTCTGAATACAGACAAAAAAACTCCCTAATTTTTTTCAGAGAATGTTGGCAACTATGCTATATGTGTGTTGTGGTGCGCTGCAGTGCATTGAGGTGCCTTTCACAATAAATGGTACGGCATTACACAACACATTGAGCAGGGGTTGTTGATATATTTTATAACATAGTTACTTTATTGACCATTGCCACCACGCACCAGTGAGAACAGGCCTTTCGTTTTCCTATTAAATAATAATATTCATTCAACTCTTTCCTAAGAGGTCTTTAAAATTTACCATATTATTAAGTACCGTCAACTTGCATTAGAGTTGCATTGATTCTTCAAGGGCAGTTTTTATTTTTTTGCAACATATGCTGCATCCTGACACGGATACACAATACCTAAGCTTGGGAGTTTATAAAGACCCTAAAAATAGATGGCCGATTCAATCTAGCATCCCAAAGCAGCAGTTACTAAAAATTATTTTCTGACTGTGAATTCTATAAGAAAATTAATAACTTGTTCTAGTTACTATTTATTTAAAAAATACGTAAATTTAACATGTATTATTCCCATAAAGCCTGAGGGTAGGTAATTTTCAAGGTCAATTCTTTTCTTTTTTCTTTTTGTGTAAGATGAAAAAACCTGAACATGAAATAGAAAATAAAACCAAAGTTGGATACAGTACTTTCGTTGCTTAATTAAACAGATTAGTATTTCACATTGTTAGCGCTCTTCAAAAAGAGGTGAAGGATGTTTCTTCATTTCAGGTAGCATTACACATTTCTTTTCTCACTATGCTTTAATACTTTAGTTGCACCAATGCCATACAAATTAACACAATTTCATAAGTATTTGCTGCCATCAAAACTATGAGATATGTAATGCGTTATATTTTTCTTTGTGGTGTTAATTTATAAAAGATAAAAAAATAAAGAAAACGCTAAAATGTCAATTTTTGGATTGTATTTGTTTTGTTCAGCTTAAAAGATGAAAGCTATAGTGTGACTAAAGCGTCTGGAAGAAAATGTCTGTAAGGCCAACCAAGAGTATTTTAATTATGGATTGAGGTCAAGTAGTATGCTCCTGTGTTCTCTGCAACATTCAGTCATGTGACAATGTCCCGTGTACATATCTGCATAATAAAATGTGCACCCTTCTTTCAAAAAATCAGGCCTCCAATGGGATACTGTTGCTTAACCACTTTAAGGTCGGAAGGATTTGCCCCCTTAATGACCAGGCCACTTTTTTCAACTTGGCACTGCCTGACTTTAACTGACAATTGCACCGTCGTGCGGTGCTGTCCCCAAACAAAATTTATGTCTTTTTTTTTCCCACAAATAGAGCTTTCTTTTGGTGGTATTTGATCCCCTATGGGATTTTTATTTTTTGCGTTATACACAAAAAAAGAGCGACAATTCTGAAAAAAATAAATCAATATTTTTCACATTCTGCTATATTCCCCCCCCCCCCCAAAAAAAATTAAAAATTTACATTTTTTAGCATTTTAGGCCAATTTGTTTTCTGCTACATATTTTTGGTTAAAAAAAATCGCAATAAGCATATTTTGATTGGTTTGCACAAAAGTTATTGTGTCTACTAACTACAGTAATCAGTGCTAAAAATATGCACTGTTACTGTAATAATGACACTGGCAGGGAAGGGGTAAACATTGTGGGTGATCAAGGGGTTAAATGTGAGCCTAGGGGAGTGATTCTAACTGTGGGGGGGTGTGGCTTGTGGAATGACCATAGAGACCTGTAATCCTATACAGAAGGATCACAGGGGCTCTATGATCATTCCAGGGAGAAGAATGGTCAGCTGACAACAGCTGACTGTTCTCTCTCAGCGGGGAACGATCGCGGGTGTCAGGCGGCAATCGGAGCCACCTGCCCACTGCATCGGCTTCCCCACTGACGGGCGGGGGTAGGAGCGCGCTTGCCCTCTACCCTCCTGCTCGCAAGCACCGTACAGTTACGGCGATTCGCACAGGAGCGGCTGCCTGTACATCTGCGGCGGGCGGACATAAAGAGGTTAAAAGAGAGATATGGCCAAAGCTTTTTGGGTCAGGGTTACAGGAATGTACTTACTTTTGTATTCCTGTGACCCAGAATTAGTGGACAGAGGGATAAAGCCCCCTGTCAATCGACATCACAGAGTCGCTCCAGGCTCTAGAAGGATCCCGACAATAATGTTTGGATCCACCCAGATGCCTGGTCAACAGCTGGCTTAGCCTCCTATTGCCCTGCTGAGAGCCCGAGCCAGCTACACCTGCCCCCTCTCCAGCCCAGCGTACCAGTGAGCGCTGAAGTGGCACAGCAGAGTGCAGTGACTGACAGTCGCTGCTCTCTCCTCAGAGCAGACTGAGAACTGAGCGATAAGCGCCCATGTGATCGCTCAGTTTTTAGGCTTAAAGTCACCAGAGGACAGCTGCCGCATCACACCAGTGCTACAGCCTTGGAAGTGAGTATGTACTGTATGCTTGTTTTTTTAATCCTTTACTTTTCCTTAAAGTCTAACAGCTCCGGAGTTCCAGAGATAAATGGGGGAATTGAAAAGCAAGAGTGTGACTTCCTAAAGTATGTCTGTTATGAAAAAAACATCCTTCAATGTGAATATAGTAGCTTAGCTGTGTATGACTGTGATATTTCTAAGGCACAGCGGGAACAAGTATGCGGTAAAATATATTTTGAGAAAAGTCTATATTCCATGTCTTTATACTTGATCAAGGCCAGTAAGGCTCGGTTCACACACATAGGATGCGGGAACCAGAGTGATTCCAGTGCGGATTCCCATATCTCATCTCACTCACCCGCTGCGGGTGTCAATGTAAAGTTAATGACATCCCCAAATTGGTTCGCAGATCGCAGTGCAAATCGGACAGGAATCAGATCACATGTGAACACCCATGAGTTCCGATACCAGTGCAGACCAAAAAAAAGGGTCCTGCACTATTTAGGTCCGAATGAAATGTGAATTTGCATCGCACAGACATCGCATGTGATGTGCACAGCAATGTGGTGGGAATCACATGCGTTGTCTGTGATTGCACCAGTGTGCACCCAGTCTAACTGAAAATTGTGAAGCCATATTATCCTGATAATCGAATTATGGACAGGAAATTAGCATTTTCAAGAGGAAGAGAAGAGGTCAACAGTGGATGCCTCCATACTATCTTCCTTTTTTTTTTATTACAACGGTATGGACTAAAAAACAAAAAATTAATAGGCTTTTTTCAGGTTTTTTTTTTTAAATGATTGAATATGCATTGTTTGTAGTCTCATTTTCAGCTAGCAGAAAGAGTTTTAGGGTTAATTCACGCTATTTGCAGTGACAGACATTTTAACAATTGTTTCCCATGTGTCCCATTCACATTGCAACGCAGCCTAGTGCTGCGCTGCAGTATGCTGTGTTAAAATGCAGACATGCTGTATTTCATTGCAGCTCACCATGTTGAATTGCTTTGCAATGTAAGGCAACGCAGCACATCGCGCTGCCCTACACTGCGGTGAATGACGTGTACATTTTGTACATTTTGAATAAAGTTTATTAAAAAAAAAGGAGCTCTGTTATGCGCTGAATCACGCACCACACTGCCCCCTACCTATAAATTGTATATAAAAAAAACATAACATATCAGTTAAATATTAATCGTTTTTAACTAAAAACATGTGGGGGGGGGGGGGCTCATTTACAGGATTTTAGAGACATAATGAAAAAAAAAAAACACAGCCAGCGTGTCCAAGAGCAGAGCAGAGTTTTGACAGAAAAATGCTTGGCATGCCTAAACGTGTGTAAATACGTCTAAATGCACCTAAACTCTAGGCACGTTTAGTGCTTAAGCGTTAATAATTTTAAATGGTCAGAAATTATTCATCTGCCCAATGAAATGAATTAACGCCCAAGCTCCTGATGCGCCTAAATGCGTTACACTCGTTTTTTTCTGCCAAAACTCTGCTGCAAGGAGAAAAGGAGTCTAGAAGACTTAGCAAAACGTCCAAAAAAAGGAAAATGAGAAAAAAATTACATTTAACATAAAATTTTCCGGAAGCTACATTTGTGCATTCAGAATAATCTTTTTTTAGCTGAGGGTGTTTAAAAACCTACGGAGCCTTTGTTAATTGCGGGGGAAGAAAACAACAACCAGTAACCATACTTTTATCAGATTTACATGTATTATAGATTTGTGAATTTGGTTGACATCAGCAAAAATGAATACTGGCAATTAAAATAATTATAATGATGATAATAATAAAAATATTACTCACTGAAAACATTTGCAAAAGTCCGAAAAATCCATCCAAATTTGTTTTGGTACCTCCTTTACTTCCATGGAGCTTGACATGTCTGTTTGAATATCACCATCAACAATTTCACTTTCTATGAGAATAAGAGACGCAAAGTGAGAACATTCTGGTCTAAAGAAATGCAATGCTGCCTATGTTTAAAAAGGAAATACAGCATTAATGTCTGTTATCAACAATAAGGGATCATTTTTGGTAATCGGTCCTATTTCTAAGGTCTAGAAGTTCTGTTTCTCTAAATTCATAAACTTATTATAAGCTATTTGCTGTGAATGTCCAATTTAAAGTGGTAGTAAACTATGTTTATTTTTACCTACGGATAGGCTTATAATTAAAGCTTACCAGTAGGTTAAATGCAAATCTCCTATACATGCACCGTTTAGGTGATATTCCAGTGAGCAGCAGCCGGTGACATCAAAGGTGCACGCGCTCTGAAGGAACGGCATACCCATGGCTTTCCTTCAAAGCTTTGTGCCAGTGATGTCATCGCAGCTCCGCCATTCAAGCAGACGCAGCCTATGAACCCGGATGGAAGACCAGGTGAAGATAGAAGCCTGTGCTGCAGTGACAGCTTGCAGTGGAGGGCTTAGCTTTAAGGTAAGTCTTTCATAGCGTGCTAGTATGCAACGCATACAAGCACAACATGCCTTTACCTTGCAGGGAGTGTTTTTTTTCTTTGTCTATGTTTACTACAGGTTTCAGAAGTGCCTGCATGTTCACTGGGGATAAATCCCCTCAGTCCCTCTTCCAGGGCCACATCGGGCAACAAGAAGAAGTGAGGGAAAATCCTTTTTTGACAGTGCTTTAACAAAGAAGGTGTCTTCACTGGGGTGCCCAACAACAGGGACTGATGCAAATGGTTAGGTGTGCAGTATACAGAACCTCATGTATTTCAGTTCTATATAAATAAGGGATATTACAAATATTAGATACTTATCTGCTGAATGAAAACTGTGATACTTACCCAGTTTATGTTAGCAAATCATACCATTTATTCTCTGACTCACTATTCTGGAACAGAGTGAAATGGTTCACTGGACAGGGTGGGGAAGAATGATTAGATCCCCTATGTCACTGGCACTGACAGGCTGCTAATAATCATTTAGCTGTTATTTTATTAACTTGTTCTTTTCTAGTGAAAAACACATTTTAATACATTTCAAGACTTTTATATCTGATAATTATTTAAATCATATTAAAATGTTACCTGTCAAGTTGGTTGGTGTGAGTATTTTGTCTTGACTAGTAGAGGTTACCTGTAGACATTAAAAAGAGTTCCTTTAAAGGTTGTGCATGATTAAAGACTTGCAATTTCACTAGAAATCATGTACATTGGATGCATGGATCCCATAATGCATATCGGGGTTTAGGTTGCTCTTACGTTAGGGTTGAGACTTGCATAAGGAATGCGACATGAGGAGCTAGAACACACAACAGGTGGGCAGGAAACCCCACAACACCAGGTTGACAAGAACAAGATCAATATTTGTGGGATATTTATTTATCACTGTTAGAGCCGGTTCACACTACCGCGACCAGAAAGTCGCCCCATGAAGGAGCGACTTTTTAGCGTGACTTTGAAGAGACTTGTAAGTGACTTTGAAGAGACTTAAATGATAGGCGACTTTGTCTGTGGGGAATGCCTGGGTAATCTTTTTCTTCTTCCTGGAAAGTCTGATCACAGTCGCTTGAAAATAGATAAGGATCCGACTTAGAGGCGACTAACATTGAAGTCTATGTGCACAAGTCAGATAGAGGTCGCCTTGAAGTAGTACAGGAACCTTTTCTGAAGTCGGAGCGACTTCAGTAGTGCATATTATGACGGCTCTCCTTCGTTTACATTGAATTTGTAATGACAAGAGACTTGGGGCGACTTGAGGGCACACAAGTCGCGTCCCAAGTCGGAGTAGTGTGAATCGGCTCTTAGAGTACCTAAGACAAAAAAAGTCAGTGTCTGACTCAGTCCACTAAGCAACACCTCTAACTTAAGTTTCACTTTTGTGAAGACTTTCTTTTGAAAGTACATCCCTTCTAAAATTTTAGAACATAGTTACTGTAAGTTTAAAGTCTTGCTGGGCTGGAAAAATAGAGTGACAGATGGGCTAAAATACTTTTTACTGTGGAAAAATGCTAGTCCATGCTACCCCAAGCGCAACTCACAGAAGTGAGTCATGCAATAGCTGCTGGAAGGGAGGATCAGAAGCAGTTGCGGAACAACCATGGATGTAGAGGTCGCACTTGCAACTGGGCCCTGGCGTTCCACCTCTGTAGGGGGGGGGGGGGGGGCGCTGCAGGACTGTAAGGCTCAGTTCTCACTGCAGCACCCCAAAATCATGTGACCTGCTTGTGATTTCCTTGTGACCTCCTTTTGTGATATAACATTTCAGTTCATGGCACTCAAATCGCACTATAGTCCCAGAAGAGTAGTGCAGGAACATTTTTGTTTTGATGCTGCTACTTGAGTCGCATTAATTAGGATGGCACCCATTAAAATTAATATGTCTTGAATTGTCATGTGACTTTATTTGTTGCAGTGTAAACCAGGGCTTATAAAGGGCATCAAGATGGGAGCAAAGGGCCTTGGGATCAGTGAGAAGGGCCTCTGGCCCAGCAGGAAGAAGAAAGTACCCCAGGACCAGAGCAAAGGGCCCCAGGACTGACAAAAAAGGCCCCGGAGTGGGGGGGCTTGATATTTTCTTGCACCCTGAAGGTCCTAGATATGCCTCTGATCAGAAGTCCAACTTCTGTTCATCATCTTCAGTAGTATCAACAGTATCAGTATCAAAAAAGCTAGGCTTTGCTGATGTAAGCACAAACTGTTATTATTTAATTATAAAGCCCAGCAACATTTTTAGATCTTCAAGGCTACGTTTAAATGCAAATAGAGTGCCTTGAAAAAGTATTTATATCCTTTAAAATTACCCTTACTCTAATAACTAACTAAAATCTAGTGGAACCAATTGCCTTCAGAAGTCACCTAATTAGTAAATAGAGTCCACCTGTGTGTAATTTAATCTCAGTATGAATTCAGCTGTTCTGTGAAGCCCTCGGAGGTTTGTTTGGAGAACCTTAGTGAACAAACAGCTTAATGAAGGCCAAGGAATACACCAGACAGGTCAGGGATAAAGTTGTGGTTAAGTTTAAAGCAGGATTAGGTTATAAAAAAAAACATCTCACAGAGCACTCTTCAATTTATCATCCAAAAAAATGGAAAGAGTATGGCACAACTGCAAACCTACCAAGACATGGCAGTCCACCTAAACTGACAGGCGGGACAAGGAGAGTATTAATTAGAGAAGCAGCCAAGAGGCCCATGGTAACTCAGGAGGAGCTGCAGAGATCCACAGCTCAGGTGGGAGAATCTGTCCACAGGACACATATTAGTTGTGCACTCCACAAATCTGGTCTTTATGGAAGAGTGGCAAGAAGAAAGCCATTGTTGAAAGAAAACCATAAGAAGTCCTGTTTGTAGTTTGTGAGAAGCCATGTGGGAGACACAGCAAACATGTGGAAGAAAGTGCTCTGATCAGATGAAAAACAAATTAAACTTTTTGGCCTAAAAGCAAAACTATGTGTGGCAGAAAACTAACAGTGCACTTCACCCTGAACACACCATCCCCAACGTAAAACATGGTGGCAGCAGCATCATGTTGTGGGGATGCTTTTCTTCAGCAGGGACAGTCAAGTCAAATACAGGGCAATCTTAGAAGAAAACAACCCTGAACATACAGCCAGAGCTACAATGGAATGGTTTAGATCAGAGCATATTCATGTGTTAGAAAGGCCCAGTCAAAGTCCAGAGCTACATCCAATTGAGAATCTTTGCAAGACTTGAAAATTGCTGTTCACAGACCCTCTCCATCCAATCTGAGCTTGAGCTATTTTGCAAAGAAGAATGGGCAAAAATGGTAGAGACATAACCAAAAAGACTTGCAGCTGTAATTGCATCAAAAAGTGTTTCTACAAAGTATTGACTCAGGGGGGCTGAATACAAATGGAAGCCACACTTCAGATCACTTTGGATATTTATTTTTAAAATATTTTAAAAAGGATTTATCATTTTCCTTCAGCTTCACAATTATGTGCCACTTTGTATTGGTCTATCACATAAAATCCCAATAAAACACACTTACGTTTTTGGTTGTAACATGACAAGATGTGGACCATTTCAAGGGGTGTGAATACTTTTTCAAGGCACTGGAAATTTCAACATTCTTAAAGCAGTATTAAATGCAAAAGCGTACACTTGTTATATTGCAGCTTACCAATTCTTAGATGTGGTGGCTGCATTCGTTTTTCCTTTTCAGGCTTTATTTCCTTTATTTTAACCTGGTAATCTAGTCAGTAAGTCTCTTGTTTTTTCAACAGAATAAGCTGTCCTACAGATGTAGCAGTTAGAAGGATGAGACAAAAGATTTAACACAGATAGATGTGCTTGTAATGATCAGTTTTTATTTATTGATGTAAAAACCTTTATCCCAAAAGGAATAGAACTGCTGCTCTAACTGCTTATAATGTGTTAGCTGCAGTTCAGCTTTGATTTGTTTGTCTAAATCTGCTAGTGCAACTAACAATCCCCTACCCCCAGATTGACAATACTGCTGTCCAAAGGTTTCTCACTCTAATACAGGAGGTGTGTTCCTGGCAAGATCAACAGGTTCTAACAGAGAGAAAAAGCCCAAAAAAACGAAAGCTGCCACCACATCTCATCAATGGTAAACTGCAATATACTACATTTTTGGTTTTGGGCTAAATGCCTCTTTAAATTTAGTAAAAAAAAGTAAATTTTAACAATCTTATACTACAGACATCCAGGATTTTTGCTAATTCAGAAATAATTAGAACCACATATTTGCTGCCGTCTGTTTCCCCATTGGGGACATTTTGAGGAACCTCCTGTCCTGGAAACAAACAAGAAAAGGAAATCTCCCTAAATTAAAAATAGGCAATTTTACCTTTAAAAGTGGTCACCAGAACAGGTAATCTAATTGAGAGAGATGTCTCTAGATGTCCTAGTAAGCCGGGCAGAAAATTATGTGAAATTTCCCCCAGAAGTACACAGATTACAAAGAAAACCTGGCAGATCTTTTAACCTTTCTTCACTATTATGTACAGTATCTCGCAAAAGTAAGTACACCACTCACATTTTTGTAAATATTTTATTATATCTTTTCATGTGACAACACGGAAGATATTACACTTTGCTTCAATGTAAAGTAGTGAGTGTGCAGCTTGTATTACAGTGTAAATGTGCTGTCCCCTCAAAATAAATCAACACACAGCCATTATTGTCTAAATCGCTGGCAGCAAAAGTGGGTACACCCCTAAGTGGAAATGTCCAAATTGGGCCCAAAGTGTCAATATTAAGTGTGGCCACCATTATTTTCCAGCACTGCCCTAACCCTTTCGGGCATGGAGTTCTCACAGGTTGCCACTGGAGTTCTCTTCCACTCCTCCATGACGACATCATGGAGTTGGTGGATGTTAGAGACCGTGCGGTCCTCCACCTTCTGTTTGAGGTTGCCCCACAGATGTTCAATAGGGTTTAGGTCTGGAGACATGCTTGGCCAGTCCATCACCTTTACCCTCATCTTCTTTAGCAAGGCAGTGGTCGTCTTGGAGGTGTGTTTGTGGTTGTAATCATGTTGGAATACTGCCCTGCGGCCCAGTTTCTGAAGGGAGGGGATCATGCTCTGTTTCAGTATGTCACAGTACATGTTGGAATTCATGGTTCCCTCAATGAACTGTAGCTCCCCAGTGCTGGCAGCACTCATGCAGCCCCAGACCATGACACTCCCACCACCATGCTTTTTAGGCAAGACACCCTTGTCTTTGTGCTCCTCACCTGGTTGCCGCCACACACGCTTGACACCATCTGAACCAAATAAGTTTATCTTGGTCTCATCAGACCACAGGACATGGTTCCAGTAATCCATGTCCTTAGTCTGCTTGTCTTCAGCAAACTGTGTGCAGGCTTTCTTGTGCATCATCTTTAGAAGAGGCTTCCTTCTGGGGTGACAGCCATGCAGACCAATTTGATGCAGTGTGCGGTGTATGGTCTGAGCACTGACAGACTGACCCCCCAACTCCTTCAACCTCTGCAGCAATGCTGGCAGCACTCATACGTCTATTTCCCAAGGACAACCTCTGGATATGACACTGAGCACGTGCACTCAACTTCTTTGGTTGACCATGGCAAGGCCTGTTCTGAGTGGAACCTATCCTATTAAGCCGCTGTATGGTCTTGGCCACCGTGCTGCAGCTCAGTTTCAGGGTCTTGGCAATCTTCTTATAGCCTAGGCTATCTTTATGTAGAGCAACAAATCTTTTTTTCAGATCTTTAGAGAGTTCTTTGCCATGTGGTGCCATGTTGAACTTCCAGTGACCAGTATGAGAGAGTGAGAGCAAAAACACCATATTTAACATACCTGCTCCCCATTTACATCTGAGACCTTGTAACACTAATGATTCACATGACACCGGGGAGGGAAATGGCTAATTGGGCCCAATTTGGACATTTTGACTTAGGGGTGTACTCACTTTTGTTGCCAGCGGTTTAGACATTAATGGCTGTGTGTTGAGTTATTTTGAGGGGACAGCAAATTTACACTGTTATACAAGCTGTACACTCTTTTCTTTTCTCTTTTCTTTTTCTTCAGTGTTATTACATGAAAATATATAAAATATTTACAAAAATGTGAAGAGTGTACTCACTTTTGTGAGATACTGTATTTTCATAAGTTGTGCTATGTGTCGAAAAATGAATACCCCATCTCAAGAATTTGGTATGCCTGCTGCTTTAAAAGATAAAGAGGAGATCAGGAATTGTGATGTAGCATTGGGGAAAAGAACATCCCTGACAAGTTTCAACAGCACCCCGAAGAGCCTGCAGTGCCTTGGGACCTCTGTCCATGAGCTTTCTGGCACCCGGGCTGATAGGGCATTCCCTGAGAGGAAAAAGGCCTTACTGCTTAATTCTTTGGGCTCAGAAGGGTATCATATCATTACAACTCTGGGGGTAAATCCTGTATATCCTGCAAGACTACAGGCCCTGGAATGGAGTCAAAAGGGTATATGTCAAACAGGTTTCTCACTGATGCAGGTTGAGGGGCTCCAGAATGTGGATTCTGAGTGTAGAAAACTGCAAAAACATTTCTGGATTGGTAATTTCTGGATTGGGTTGAGGAGTTCAGAGACTTTGAAGAGCCTTTGGAGGGATGAAGCCTCTAACCCTATGTCCACATCTTATTGGAAACCAGAACGTGTAGGTATGGAAAGCCTTTTTTAGGCAAAGTGCTGCCTGTGGTTCAGGGCCCCTTCCCTTGACACAAGTTACTGCACGGGCAGTGTGTAAACATACACCGGAAGAGTGAGTTGTGGCCGCAAGGGGAGACAATCTGACCAGGCCAGTGCCTGAGAGAGATTTTAAGTTATTTTGTGTAGCTAGGCAAGAGCCTGTGCAGCACAAGGTGGGCAGAGTTATGACAGCCAGGAGGCTGACGAATTTATGTTCTATTGTGGTGGTGCTGATTTTGCAGGTTTTTACTGCTTTTTAATGTTAGGTATGACATAGATGATTAGATTTTCTTTCCTTCAACCACTGGTCAGTGTTGATAGGGGAATCTCTCCCATGTGCTATTGTGTTCCACTGGCGGGGGGGCGTGGACAGCCTTCACTGCTGGCAGAACACAATGATTATTGCTAGCAGCTATAGCTGATGGCAGCAATCGCATGCCAAAACTCTGACAGGCTGGTTGTACTAAAGTTAATCAATGGATCAACTTCAGTACAACCAGCCTGCCCATACATGGATTGAATCTTGGCCCGTCCATGCTGAACTGAATTGAGATTCAATCCATCTATGGCTGGCTTTATGGATTCACCCTCACTTTCTGTCCTGCTGACCACTTTTTTTTTACCAGACAGAAAGTAGGGGGATCTCTCTATTAGCAATGCAAGCAGAAATAAAATGCTTTTTATTAGTTGAGTAGGGGAGGGCTAGAAGACCTGTGTGATTTTTGTTGTTGTGCCCCTGTTGCAGATTTCCCTTCTATCCTAAATTAGAAAAAAAAAATGTTTTGGCTTAACAGACAATATGGAAGGAGACAAAGAGGTGCTCAATCTGTCTTTGTGTGTATGCAATAAAAATAATGAACTGCTAGGAATCTCTGCATCTCTGAGATATGACATTCACTTTCCCCAAGACTAGAAAAAATGTTTGCTAGAGGTATGCTATAATCTATTTAAAGTGCAGTTCCAACTGATACCAAGTTGTTTCCAAACAATATATTAATGTCAGACCAGTGTGCACTGTGCACAACACAATGTTGGTGGGATGTGTGGTGCAGTGCAGTGCTGCACTTTTCTACCACGCATTGGATGGCAACATACTGTATGTCAGTGCACTGCAACGCAATGCACTACTCCACGCTGCAGTGTGGAAACATACACTATATTATTAAAAGTATAGGGGCACCCGCCTTTACACGCACATGAACTTTAATAGCACCCCTGTTTTAGTCCGTAGGGTTCAAAATTGGGTTGGCCCACCCTTTGCAGCTAGAACAGCTTCAACTCTTCTGGGAAGGCTGTCCACAAGGTTTAGGATTGTGTCTATGGGAATGTTTGATCATTCTTCCAGAAGCGCATTTGTGAGATCAGCAAGGTCCATAAAGACATAGATGAGCGAGTTTGGGGTGGAGGAACTTGACTGGCCTGCCCAGAGTCCTGACCTCAACCCAATAGAATACCTTTGGGATGAATTAGTGCGGAGGCTGTGAGCCAGTCCTTTACGTCCAACATCACAAATGAGCTTCTGGAAGAATGGTCAAACATTCCCATAGACACACTCCTAAACCTTATGGGACAGCCTTCCCAGAAGAGTTGAAGCTGTTATAGCTGCAAAGGGTGGTCCAACTCAATATTGAATTCTACGGACTAAGACTGGGATGCCATTAAAGTTCATGAGCGTGTGAAGGCAGGGCCCCAATAGTTTTGGTAATATAGTGTAAATGTGGATGCGCATTTGTATTGAAAAGGCATGTATTTGCAGTGCTAAATTAGTTCATTTAGACTCTGGTAAATTGAACTCCACACAAATTCAAGGCAAATGAACTTTACAGAACAAATTATGGTTACTTTTATCTTACTTCCTCCTATCTAAGTGGATGCCCTATCGGGAGAAACGCGTCAGAGAGGAGGCGCCGCGTCATCACATCTAGACCTGGCAGCGGTCCGCACTGCAGGCGGACCCCGCCATACAGCTCCTCCGTGAGGGAACTCGCTATTATTGTCTTCACAACTGTAAGTGCAACCATTTGTTTTTAATAAATATCTACTGTTGGTAATGCACTATTGCGGTCCCCTCTGTTGTGTCCCCTATTATTGAGGTCAACCAGACTAAGGAGTTACAGCAGCCAATCAGAGTCTAGTCACCTTTGGCAGGATCTTCTTTCGTCAGGCTTTCTGACTGGGTCTGTTCCTCTTGGACACAAGCAACTACATCAGCCATCCTAGAGTCCAGTAACCCCCAGCAGGACCACTCATCACCATAGAACCAGGCTTCTTGTTTGGCTTTTGTCCGGTAAGAGTCTAGGGAGCACGAGTGTGTCAGAGTGCCTTCTGTATTTCTGGGAATTTTTCTACCTGGCTGCATGACCTTTGGAGCGGTCATATTCATATATGCCCACGTTTGAACTTCTGGTAAGAGGCCAAGCTGGTGGTGGGACTTTGCACCTTCCAATCACAGTTCACCTTTCCCCAAGCTGGAAGTTTATGTCACCATTTTTTGCACTTTATTTATGGACTTATAACATGGACGTTTATTGCACATTGGTGTATCACTAGTCACCTTCTGGACATTTTTTGTTTTACACGAATTGCATACGTTTTCATTTTTTTGCATTATTATTGCATTTTTGGTTTATTTGTTTGCATCATTTTGTATGTTGCACATATGCATTAGGGCAGCGCACCTGATTTCTTTACATATTCTACAACATACACTCTAAGGTAGCAGCACACCCTATATTGAATCAGCGCACTTTCCTACCCACCATAGGCAACATTCACACCTGAGTGTATCGTTTTTAGGGCGCTTTCTTTTTGGGTGTTTTTCAGGCATTTTTTTGGCATTTTTTTTCAGGCATTTTTTTGCAGGGGTTTGGAGGCAGGCATTGACATTAGTGATCGACCATTATTGTTTTTTTATTGCCGATACCGATATTTTGGTCATCGGATATCAGTATCGGCCGATATTGGCCAATATTTTTGGACATTTAAAATAATTTTTCTTTTTTCGTTTTCACAGGTACAGTTGTGGAGGGATTTGGGGGTCTAAAATACCCCAAACCCCTCCTCTGCACTTAAAAGCATTCAAAACATTCAAGTTTGGCTGTTTTGAATGTTGTCATTTTTTTAACCACTTAAGCCCCGGAGGATTTGGCTGCTAAAGGACCAGGGGTTTTTTTGCGATTTTTTACTGCGTGACTTTAACGGACAATTGCGCGGTCGTGCGACGCTGTACCTAAACGAATTTGACGTCCTTTTTTTCCCACAAACAGAGCTTTCTTTTGGTGGTATTTGATCACCTGTGCGATTTTTTGATCACGCGCTATAAACAAAAAAAGAGCGTAAATTTTGCAAAAATAACAATATTTTTCACATTTTTTTATATGAAATTCCCCAAAAAAAAAAGTAAAAATCAAAATGTTTTAACATTTTTCGGCCAATTTGTTTTATGCTACCTATGTTTGGTAAAAAAAATCGCAAAAAGCGTATTTTGATTGGTTTGCGCAAAAGTTATCGCGTTTACTAACAAAGAGAAAGATTTTTGTCATTTTTGGTGTTTTTTTTTTTAACGCGTAATGGCGGCGATCTGCGTTTTTGTTTTCGGTACTGCGACATTGCGGCGGACAGATCGGACCCTTGACTGACATTTTTGACACTTTTGGGGTTACCAGTGACATTACTGCAGTAATCAGTGCTATACATATGCACTGTTACTGCAAAAATGACACTGGCAGGGAAGGGGTTAACTTTATTGGACAGGGAGGGGTTAAGTGTGTCCTAGGGGCGTGCTTTCTACTGTGTAGGGACATTCCTATTGGTGTAAAAGCAAAGATCAACCGTTCTACATAGTAGAACGGTCAGATCTTTACTTTTACACAGGGAGAACTGACAGGCAGCTTGTTTACACAAGCTGCTCTGTCTTTCTCCCTTCACAGGAGCGATCGCAGTGTGACTGGCGGACATCGAGTCCGCCGGTCACACGCACTGACTTGCCTGTGAACGAGCCGCGGCGGGCGCGCGCCTCGGCGGGCGCGCGCCCGCCCGCGATAGGCTCGCAAGTCAGTGACAGGCGAGTGACGTACCGATACGTCACTCTGCCTGGCCGGGGCTGACCGCCGCAGTATATAGTCGTGCGGCGGTCGGCAACCGGTTAATCTGGTGCCAAATACCCGGAAGTGATGTCATGACATCACTTCCGGGTTTTTTTTACATGGAGACCCGATCAGAGTCGTATGCGGCTTTGATCAGGTCTTCTCTTCAATGGCCGTGGAGGTAGGATGCCCGGGTCTCCCAGGGTGGCGGAACACGGCGGGATGCCAAGCAGTGCACTCCCGCCAGGGGACGTCCCCTCCCGGCTCCTTGTAATGACAGCCGAATGGCTTCTCAGCCGCATCGGTTGTCATTACAAGACAGCCGACCGTTGGCTATGGACGCCGGTACCGGGGTGATGCCTCTAAGCTGCAGGCATCACTCTGGTACAGCACTTTCCTGGAATATCGGCAATATCGGTAACCTCAGGGGCCGATTCCAATATATCAGGGAAAGTGCATATCTCCCCCCCCCCATATATTGGCATTGCAGATAATCAGTCGATCCCTAATTGACATCTTACAAAAACGCTTGTAATCTGCCAAAAAAGAAGCTCATGCACCTTTTTGAGCTTCAGGCGTTTTGCTTCAGGCAACAAAATGCTCATATGTGAACAGGGGCCATTGAAATGAATGGGTGTTTTGGGACTTCAGAGATGAACGTTTTACGAGCAGAAAAACGCTCAGGTGTGAACAGGGCCTAATATAAGAACAGATATGAAGCAGAAGCATTGCTTCTGAAGGTACATTTTACACCATCTACAGAAAAGCAATGTGTGCTTTCCGCAGGAAGCTTCCGTAGAAGCTTTAGGGTGCCTTGTTTCTTTTGCTAAAAACTACGGGTGAATAAATGTAATGTATTCACCACAGGGAATTCTTAGATATTCCTTTACTCAGTGTCGGCAGAGAGTGACAGCTTTTGAAAGTACATGCATTTACTATTTTATACTTTTAAATAAAACAATGCTGATGTTTATCCAACACTTTTAAATAAAAAAGAAGAATGATTGTATTTTATCTCAAATTCAAAAGCCCAGCACCAGCTAAAACGTAGAGCCGCTTTCAGGATTTTATCCCTTGTCTCTCCCTATTGAGTAGATTTCTTGTCAGGACACAGAGTAACAGAAAAATTCTCCAGCATCGTCATAGACAAAGGCAAAATATTTTAGTAGAGTGAGGGTTTTTATTGATGCCAGTGTCTTCCTGTTCTGGTGAGAACTGCACACTCACCCATATAGTGGCAGGAAGTGAGGGATAGCAATAAAAACGTGACAGCAATAGACTGGGAAGCCATTAAAGTTCATGTGCGTGTCCCAATACTTTTGGTAATGTATTAGTGTGAAAAATTGCATGGGAAAATGGACGTTGATGGCACAACACAACCTTAAACAGGGCTACAATGAATTTAAAAATAAAAGCATTTTATTACAGTATCTTTAAAAGTACAATCAGTTACGATACAGATACAAGACATTAATAACCAAAATGGACCAGTGTCCTTAGCGTTGAATGCAATTGCCCAGAAGCCTATTGTAACCTTAGGTCCCTTGGCCAGGGACTTCCTATATACCAAATATGGTGGGCGCCCAACACAATGGCAGCGTGTCTGACACTCAAATAGATACTTTGGTAATGTATTGTAAATGAAGTATCACATTTCCCATTCATAGCAGTGCAAAACTGACAGCTTCCCCCATGCTATGGGCCTTTTAACATCATGTGCTGTGACAGTGACCTGTATTTTTTCACCCTTGACAAAAGCAGGTAATTGCAAGGGAACATAGACAACAATGTTTTTCTATGTGCCTTGTTCACACCACAACTTTATGTACATGTGCACAAATGCAAACTGTCTGCATTTTAACACAACACATTTGAATGCATGTAAATGCAACATAGCGCAAATAAAAGTAAATATACAACAAATAAATTATTAATAGTATTTTGTCCCTTCCAAGGACCTGCCACTTTACAATGGATGACATGAAAATGCATGCCAAATGTAAAGTGCAATGCACATAAAAATCTCGCTAAAATGCCCATCAACACCCATGCGTATTGTGCTGGGTTTAGAAGCAGTATGGGCTCCCTAAAGCCTCGTACACACGCAACGATTATCGGCCGACCGATCGTCCGACTTTTGTCCAAGTTGTGTTTTGTTGGCTGGAATGTGCCTAGACTGCACACGAATTTTCTCGGCCAACAAAATTCTACTTCATAAGTGATGTCATGTGTTGGTTTGTTTTCTTTGTGTTTTTTCTTCACTGAACATGCCCAGACTTGCTCATCAGATTTTTCCCTGTCGAAATCTGTACTGACTGCATGAAAATCAGCCGTTGTGTTGACGGCCAACAAAAATTTTATAGCCTGCACACCAGGATTTTTTTCGGCCGAAAAGTCGGAGTCGGTTGTCGGAAGCATCATACTAACAAGCCAAAAATCGGCAGATCGGACGTTGGCCGAAATTTCCCTGCCAATTTTCGACGCGTGTGTACGGGGCTTTAGGGCCCATTTACACTGGCCCGCACAGTAAAATGCTTACTTTTTTTTAAACTTTATTTAAAATGTTACATAGCACTGCTAAGTGGTGTCATGCGATGCCAAACAGTGCACTTAAGAAAAATGCAAACATGCTGCATTTTTCCACACTGCATCGCACATCACATCAGAGTTGTGGTTTGAACAGGGCACATAGAGGACATTGGTTTTCTATGTGCCCTAGCTGTGACCTGCGTTTAAAAAGTGCAGAAAAATGCAGGTTTTCCCACATAGTGGGAAAGAGCCCTAAAGGATGTCCACTTTCTATTTGTATTGCCGGGTGAGGCTGCTCCCTCATCACAATGCTGGAAAAAAAAAAAGATATGTCATTCCAACAAAAAACCTAGTTCTCTATGAAAATGAAACCTAAGAAAGAAAGAATGATCAGCAAAAAGGTAAAAACCCCCTTTGAGAAATGAAAATTTGCACCCTGAAGCTATCAATTTAATCAAAGAATATTACATATTTGTTTTTTTAATTAACTGAGTATTCTGTTTGAATCCAACAGTTTAATGAAAATTCAGAGTTCAGAGTTGAATTATATTACCAATTACGTAAAGATTAGCCTTCAGTGATATTAGAGAAATTAACAATTTTATGATATGATATTAAGCTCTCATATATAATTAATATGTGAAATAATGAGGAAGGAGCAGCTTGTCATTTACAAAACAGAGTGTCACCACGTATGAGTCACAAATTCGATACGGCACATGAGTCATCTCTAATTCCATCAGGCACTAAGAACATATTTGCATTTGCTGGATACATCAAATCATATCTCCATTTTGGAAAACATGGAAATCATATGGAGAAAGAGACACCTGACAATTCTGTAATAGCTCAGGATTGTAATGTACAGTAAGTTGTGCAGTAGGAATGATATCCCTTGTTGGTATAGAAAGGCAAAAGCATGGTTGCACAGAAAACGTCATGTAATAATTTTCTTGCATTTAGCCCCGGTTCACATATATGTAATGCGGGAACCAGCGCGATTGCAGTTCCGGCCCCCGCATCGCATGTCACCTGCCGGAGCTTCACACTGCCATCTGCAAACTGCTGCAGGTGTCAATGCAAAGTTAATGACACCCCCAGATCGGCTCGCAGATCGCAGTGCGGACTGCCAAATAGTGCAGGAATCAGATTGCATGAGTGTGAACACACATGTGATCCGCTTCCATTGCAGACCAAAAAAGGGATCCTGTGACATTTTAATGTGAATGCGATACAAATTCATCCATACAATCTGTATGGCTGAATTTGTATCGCACAGACATCGCATGTGATCTGCACAGCAGACACACAGTGCTCTGCAGCCTGGGGAGCAGATAGGTCATGTGTGTTAGAGCTAAAGGTTGGTGAAAAACTGCAAAACTGTGTTTGTGGAGACTGTCAAGTGGAAGGCTTTGACAGCCTGATAGTTAAGATTGCCCTTTGTGTAGTTCGTTCCGAGACATGGCTAGATTTTTGTTTTTAAAATTGTTGGACTATTTATTTTTGGAGTACTGTACAGCACCTGTATATAGCCTAAAGATAGTCCCAATAAACACATCACTGCTACTGTATTACCGGACTGGTAGCTGTATGTGAGTGCCGGTTCACATTTGTGCGATGCGGGAATGCTGCGAATATAGAGCGTGTTCACACATCGCACCCGCACCCCTGGCAGTTCACACTGCCATATGCGATACACTGGGGGTGTCAATTAAAAGTTAACGACACCCCAGATCAGATCGCATATCACAGTGCGATCTGAAAGTTCGCACAGAATCAGATCGCACTAGTGTGAACCACCATGCGATCCGATTCTGCTGCGGACCAAAAAAAGGGTCCTGTACGTGTTAAATGGGATTGCGGTGCAAATTCAGCCATACAAACTGTATGGCTTAATTTGCACCGCACAGAGATCGCATGTAATTTAGGAGCAGTGCGCTCCAAATTACATGCGATCTCTGTGATCGCACAAATGTGAACCGGCACTGAAAAGGTTGCTCACCCTTAGGCTCCTTTCACACTAGCGGACCGTTCAGATCCGGTGGTGGGCGGTTACATGTTTCGGAGCTCACGAAGGAGCCGAGCTCCGAAACATGTAACCGCCCACCACCCGCTCTATTGGACACCAGCCGCTGCGTCCACACCCTGCCTTCAGGAAATCTCATGCCGACCAGGCGGACGCATCTACAGGAAGCGGATCACCGGATGTCCTCATTGCAACCACTCAGCACAGCGGATAGGAAGACTCCAGACAGATCTTTGCTATGCCCATGTCACATTTACCAAATGTGAGTGCTTTTATACTTTTAACCTAATAAATACTCAGAGCCTACTGCACTTAGAGGCGCCTTGTCTTTTTATCTTTATCACTTTCAGAGCAGCTTCTCCTCTCCAGTGCTGCGAAGTGCAGTGTCTCACCTAAAGCCTGCTGTATTCCATGGAAGCGCCCATACAACAAACCCGTTCAGATCCGCCTGTCAGTTTTTCAGGCAGATCTCAATGGATGCCCCATGCATCTCTATGGGGCATCGGATGTCCACTGACATCCGATCCGGTCCGTCAAATCTGGACGGATGGAAACCCTATTTTCCATCCGTCCAGCGGATCGGATGGGATCAGATGAGAACACACAGGAGGTCCGTTCTCATCCGATTCCCTCATAGAGAACAGCTAGGACCTGACAGCTCTGTTTCCGTACACAGCGCGGAGACCGAGCTGCCATCCGCCTGCTCAGACAAGCTTAAACAGGTGAATCCTGATTACCAAGAGGGCAGGATATACCCCTGTTTTACTGGCATCACCCGACCCAGGAGGAGGGTGCAGTCTCGGCCCGCTTCTAGCGCTCAAAGTGACCGCAGTTCACCAACCACCTGTGAAAGTGAACGCCCTACCGAAAACCCATCCACCGACAGTGAAACTGGTACTTCCAGGAAGCTCTGAAACACCTACCACTGAAAGCAACGTGTCAGTTTTTCCCGGGGGTGGCGGGGTAGAAAACACTGAGAGGCCTCAAAACTCTGCGGCGCCTATCAAACCCGGAGCGGGTGACAGTGGTGGGACAGACGTGTCCAGTGATTAATCTTTTAACAAGGAATATCACAGAAGGGGAAATGCTTCTCCTGTCTAAGGGCCTATTCTTCTGCCCTACATCCTGGTTCAATCAATTCGACTTTGAAGTCGAGATGCTCAAATTTGAAAGGGTACTTAAAATCAAACAGTTTTTCTCTACACAACCCCAGACAGCGACAGCAATCAAGAGGGAACCGTTTAAGCTGAAGAACAAATTCATGCCTTTCAGACAGTACCAGTCCATTGAGAGTCACACAAGAACCGTGAAACACGATGTCTATACTGGGATCCATAAGAGGACTTTTATCAACCTTATTCCTGAAGAACTCTCAGCTTTGAAAACATTAAGGGATGACAAAAACACAATACCTGCTGATAAAGGTGGATCATCTGTTACTACGCAGAATATAGGGACAGTATGCTAATGATGTTGGCTGATAACACGAACTATGTACAACTTATCAATGACCCCATACACAGCACAAGAAATGCATTAAATCTCTGGTCGGCATTGGCTGATCGAATGGGTGGATCTCTTTGGATACCGCCTAATTCCTGAGAAATGAAAATCCACGTCTACCAGTGATCTACGGATTGCCTAAAATCCACAAGGGCACTATCTGCTTAAGTTTCGTCACATTGTGTCTGGTTCTGGGTCAATTGCTCAACCTCTGGCATAATGGATCAATTTCCATGTACAGCTGATGGTCAAGAACTTACCAGCCTATGTCAGGAACACAAGTGATTTATTGGATAAATTAGCAAGATTCTCTACTTTTGACAAGGATTGGCTACTAGCGACTATGGATATCTAATCCCTATACACCAGCATACCTAATGAGGCCGGTTTGGCAGCAGTAATATATTTTTTTTTCTAAATCGAAGGTCCAGAATCTCCCAGTTGATTTTTTGATTGAATGTCTGCACTTTATACTGGAAAATTGTTTCTTTGCGTTCGAGGGTAGAGAATATACCCAAATACGATGTACAGCTATGGGCAGCTCTGCAGCCCCCTCGTTCGCAAATTTATTTGTTGGTTATATGGAGGAATGTGATTTTTTTACAACATCTGCATTCTCTGAACATGGTAAATGCTGGTTAAGTTGTATCAAAGATATCTTTCTGATCTGGGATCGTAGTGAATCCGATTTCTCTGCTTGTGTTGATTGCTTGAATGGGATTTCCCCTGGCATTGTCTTCAATCCAGAGCTTTCTGCCCAAAGTATCACCTACCTTGATGTTAAAATGAAGAATATGCATGGGTCACCCAGCACCAAGATTTTTACAAAACCAACAGACAGGAACACCTTGCTCCATTATCGGAGTGCACCATTATTGGTTCACAAACATGGAAAGTCTTTAAGGGACTTACTTGTCCAAGCGGACCCTAGACCTAAATATGCTATAACAGTCACCAAGATATCACATAAACGGGGCTGTTACAAACGTCATAATTGCAATGTTTGCAATTCTTTAATAAGTATGCGGTGAAGCTTTTACACATCCATATAGCGGCAAGCCTTACAGAATAAGCAATTATGTCAATTGCAATACAGAATATTGTGAATACCTCCTAAAATGTCAATGCTAATTTGTGTATGTTGGGAAGACGATCGACCCCTTTAAACTGAGATTTCAAAGACATAGGAGTGACATTAGGACTGCCTTTGCCAAGGTAGCAAATTACATTCCCATTGACCTTTCCAAAACTGTGGCTGTTCATTTTGTTACAAAAACACCAGGTACATGAACTAAGATGTATGGTAATTGAGCACGTTGACCGTTCTGTAAGGGGAGGTAACCATGACTGTCTCCTCTTATGTAGGGAATCTTACTGGATTGACACATTGAATAAGGTACAGCCTAAGGGCCTCAACTCCAATTTGTCTTTTACCTGCTTCCTTGATGAAAGATAATTTTGGCATTTGGTACATTCAGGATCCCACATGTACATAGTGTGTGTGGACTATCTCTCTCATTGTCCTTTCCTGTTTACTCCCTAGTCCCCCCTTTCCCCAGCAAACCCTCCCCAAATCTCCTCTCCCAGCTCAAATCCTCTCTCCCTAAATCTCCTCTAACAGCTCAAATCCTCTCCCTCCCCAAATCTCCTCCCCCAGCTCAAATCCTCTCCCTCTCCAAATCTCCTCTTCTCTTCCTCCTTTTCTCCTATTTCTTTTTCTTTCCTTTCCCCTCTCAGTTTTTTCTCCTTCATAGTTACATAGTTACATAGTAGGTGAGGTTGAATAAAGACAATAGTCCATCCAGTTCAACCTGTGTAGGTGTGTGTGGCTGTAATCATCTCACATACCCCTGAATGTTCTGATCCTTGAGATGTACGTCTAAGAGTCTTTTGAAAGCCACCATACTTCCCGCAGAAACCACCTCTTGTGGTAGAGAATTCCACAATCTTGTAGCCCTAACAGTAAAGAACCCCACATGTTTCCTGAGGTTAAAACGCTTCTCCTCTAATCGCATTGTATGCCCTCGAGTCCTCATGCAATCCCTCCGATTGAATAGCTTTTTTTCCTTTTCTTTTTTTTTTGCCTTTTTTCTACTTTCTTTTTCTTCCTTCCCTTTTTCTCTTTGTTCCTTTCCACTCTTTTCCTTGTGTCTGCTTTTGTTTCTGTTCATGATTTTATTCTTTTATTCTTTTTTTTCATCTTTTTTGTTTTCTTCATTTTTTCATTTTTAATTTTTCTTTAATCTCTTATTATTTTTTATTTATTTATGTTCTATTTATTAATTTTTTTGTTTATTGTCATTTTTTATTTATTTTATTTTTTATTTAACATTCATTTCATTTTATTATTTTTATTTTTCGTTTTTTTTCACCTTACTCAAGTTTTAATTTGCGATTTTTGATTTTTGCTCTTTATTTTTCACCTGTTGCATTCTTTATTCTTTGTATAGGTCATTTGTCTTCTTCTCTGCTTTCTTCCCTTTTTTTTTTAGCCCCCCCCCTTTTCCCTTTTTTCCTCTTTTTTCTTGTTTTCTTTCCTTTTCATGTTCTCTCTATCTTTTTTTATCTTTATGGCTATTGTCACTTGAGTTCTCTCAATTTCTCTCTCTTTGGACAGCTGGCTCTGTTTTCTTATCATGCCTCCCCATTGCACAATGTTGCACAGCTCTTTCACACTTTCTCCTTATCACACTAGGTGGCACTGTCGTCCCATCTGACCGGTCCTATCTGATAGACTTTCCGTCAGCCACCGTGGCGTTTGCCATTGCTACGGCAACAGAGTGCGGACCACCTAAGTGTATTGGCCACATGGCACACGCGCCACAGCGTGTATGCTATTGGAGGCTTTGCTACACGCCTCCTTGTTGCCAAGCTACATGAGTATACAAAGTTCAGGAACTGTATGGCCCACAGCTCAGTTGGAAACACACAGTCTTTTGATTAAATGATCATTTTGGCTTTGCACAGTGACCAGCATTCCCTGGCACTTAATACTTGTTCCTTACTTAATACTTGTTTGCTAATTCTCTGGGTATCCATGTTGCATGGGTATTAGTTTGGGCATGAGTTTATACTGGGCATATTGGCGGGCCTGTGACATTTTGATGCCAGGGGGCAGGGCTTAGTCACAATTGTTTGCACTGATTGGTGGAATGAATGTTAAATACTTGTTTGTTTGCATTTCACATTGTCACTTGCCTGACGAAGAGGCCCTGCATGGCTCTGAAACGTTGCTGTATATTAAGTGACCACGGAATAAAGTTTTAGACCCTTTTAAGGAATCCTTGGTGTGCTGATGAGATTTCTTCACTATTGATGAAAAGGGGAAAATATTTCAGAGAGAGAAGAGGACAGACAAATACTGATCTATATCTCTTATTCACCTCCAGGCCCCAACCACCTGTACAATCCACATAGGAGAAGTGGTGGTCACAGTCAGCTCTCTAGAACATATGGCCCCCCAACAGTGTTTACATCAGGACCCAAAACTCTTTCCCTCTCCTTCAGGGTTGAGCACTGAAAGCAATGTCTCAAAAGCAGGAGTTTAGAGAGCCACCAGTTCAGACTGCCACTTCACCCACCTGCAAGTGATGAGCTATCTGATCTACTTCTATCTCAACCTCGAGACAATATTTTGAATCCCTGGCATCTTTGTGTGTGAATGGGGTGCATAAAGATATAGAAGCAATTTGGCAATCTGGTACCCACCTCGAGGACAAAGTCTCAACTGTCATGGCAGTATGACAGATGCCATTATGCAGTGCCTCACCAACATCAAACACAAGTGATCTCAGCAAGTTCAAAATCTATCCCTCATATGCCAAGATTACCTTGAGTATTTAAACAGGAGGAGTAGCATAAAAATCCAAGGTATCCTTCAAGCAACAGCAAACACAGATCTTAAGGCGATGGTACCAGGGATCAACAAAAGACAAACCTCCCTTTTACCCAATAAAAAATGATTGGGTGCACAGGATCAACGTACCTGCAGGTGAAGTGAGGTCTTTCCCCAGATATGTATTGTGCAGAATTTATATTTGCACACTCAAAGAATAAACAATACATAAGGCATTGTCCAAAGGTATTTTTTTTCAATGGAACTGAGATACAGCTTCTGCCAGACCTCTCTCTCTCAGAATGCCATTAACAAGATGACATCCCAAGCACCTACTGGATGCCATCTAACAATCTGGCCGCACATTTACCTAGGGCCACCCCTTCAGCCTACAAGTGGTGAAACATAAAGGAGGGGGAGGGGTGAAAAAAGTAGAGCAAACAGAATCTGGAGCACCTGTGAAGAGTAACAAATCACCTCTAGCTTCAGCTTGTTCATTTACGATTTGAAAATAAGAGCTAAAAGCTGACTGGTTGCCATGCACAGCTCCATCTTAGTAAATTACACCCTCCAACATGCAAGACAACTCCAGAGTCTGTTGTAGCTCACAGACTGGATATTCACAGAACCACTGTCTGTACCAGGACCACAGTGCATCCGCAGAACCCAGCAGTCTTGATTCAAACCTCGGGATCAGATCTCAGAACCCAGTAACCAATGAAGCCTGATAGAGCAGCAAGACAAGATGATGTAGCAGCATTCACTACGCAGTGTCCCAGATTCTTTATTGATCACTGTCAAAGCATTTTGGCACACAGGATGCCCCTGATGACTTTGGTTGTGACAAAACGTGTAGAGCGGAGCAACATCATGTCGCTATCAATCAAAACCAGAAGTACGTCACCATATCCCTGGAATTTGGATTTTCAATACAGCACTGTTTTTAGAGTTCTATGACCTGATGTGAGCTAATGTGGAATAAAAATCCCTGTATTTTTTCTTTTTCTGCAGCGTTTGCTAGAAAGGGCATACTGTATAGCAGTTTGCAGAGGGCTTTTCCAGTATTTCTAGTGCTAACATGTGGTCACACCTCTTTAGCACCTGATGGATTAGATACATGTAGAAGTTATTAAGATTTGAGCACAGGTATATCTTGGTCTCTGTCCGGTCATCGTGGGGCCGCAATAATCACCCGGCAGGTAAGTATGGATGGTCCGCAGGCTGCCCCGAGGTGTTCCAGGTAAGTACAGAGGAGGATGGTGAAGATTATCAGGAGATTGAATCAGGATGGTAGCAGAGCTTCAGCAGGACACGTCTGCTCACATCACGCACTGGCCACGCCCCCTGAGCACAGGTATATCTTACTTCAATTACAATAATGGATGACACATTAAAATGACCACCACTGAACAAAGCTTAGTTAAAGAATAACTTGCTGTTTGCACATTTTAAGCTTGACTGTTATTGTTTGGCACTGTTCTGTGGACCCTGCAACACCACTTACACTCAAGCAACCACATAGGTTTTGCCTAGTACAACAATCACATACATTCACCTCCATGTCCCCGAGGGTAAATCTTTTATAGCCCTTCCAAGACAATGAATTTGTGTATATTCCAAAGACAGCCCTATAGCAGGCTAAGACTTTAATACCAGAGGTGCTGATCTCTACTGCAATCACTCAATACAATCATATACTGTAGGTAACTCACTTCACTGCAGAGTGCAGAGCTGCTAACCCACATATAACGTACATCCTAATAGTGAAGTTTGCTCTGTAGAAGGGGTTTAATGTGCACAATCCTTTACCACCAAAACAGAGAGGCCTCTGCTCTTCAATCATTTTAAATTGTTATACATACTCAAAATATTCACTGCCCAGACTCACTATCAGTGTGTGGATGTACACCAAATTGATAGCATTCTCCTATATTGCTTGGAGAACTGGGGTTCCCTTTCCTGGGGAGGCTCCTAGAAACTACTCTGGTTTACACGATTGTTATACTTGTTGTTGCTCTGTCTGTATAAATACATACAAAATACATACAGATTTCTACAAGACTCCAAAATCTCCCTTTAACTGAATACATACCAACTATATCACTACTTTTTTTTATTATATTGTCGTCTATGATATTCCCTCTCTCACTTGCCATTGACACTCATACTACTATTAAAACAAATATTTTTCTGCTGCACCTTGTGTACCCCTGTTGTTGCCTACCTCTACCCCCTCTTAAGTTTGGACACCTGCTATCCCAACTTAATATCAGAAGGCTACATTTAGCCAACTCGTACCTATAAACCAAACACATAACTACCTTATCCACTACCTTTAAACCACTTACCCTACCCCTACAACCTACCCTTTTCTTTTTCATTCTTAACTAGCCCCCTCTTTACTATTCCCATCAGTACACCTCTTGCTATTATTCTTAACCCTTCTTCCCACCACCATTGCTCTCCTGCACCTGGTGTAGCTACAGTTCCCCCCCCCCCCCTCCCTCCCAATATCCAGGATTGAGCTCACTTCTCCTGATGTCAGGGACCTTACTATACCAGGGAGAAAAAAAATCAAATACCTAGGTGATCAGGTGAAAATCTGAAATTCCATGTCCCAAATTTACAAGAAGCACATTTTCACAAAGAGAAAGCTTACATATAGAAAGATGCCAAAGTTCACCATGCTTACCACAGCATGTCCTCAGACTTCAGCTAAAGGAGTTCTCATTGCACAAATGACCTTCATAAACCTTTAACAGTGCAGTGGTAGTGGCAGTGGCATATAGGTATAATAGTTCCCTGATTCAGGTTTCAACCATGGTGCTGCCCACTGCAGTCATACTTCACTTTTGTTAGGATTTGTGAAGATCAGTTGCATGAAAACATTAGTGTGTGTCCATACAGTTTATGAGGGGAGCAGGTTCGTCTGTTTTAAGTACACCCTCCTCCAATAAAATAATCCAATCATTCATTTTACAATAGAAATGAAAGAGAAAATGCCCGTGTGTGCGTGTGTATATACAGTATCTCACAAAAGTGCGTACACCCCTCACATTTTTGCAAATATTTTTTTTTATATCTTTTCATGTGACAACACTGAAGAAATTACACTTTGCTACAATGTAAAGTAGTGAGTGTACAGCTTGTATAACAGTGTAAATTTGCTGTCCCCTCAAAATAACTAACACAGCCATCAATGTCTAAACCTTACTGATTCTCCAGAATTAATACTTTCTGAGCCACTAGCTAGGAACAATTATGCAGATCCAAAGTTTTGACTTTCTTGTGACTGTATACCTGTTCTAGGACACGGACATAAAAGTATTGGTGCCAGGTCAATAACTGCAGTCTTTTTTCCTGTGAATCCTACTAAGGTCCTGTCTACATGGGGATACACAGGTGTTCCATGCATCCCCATGCATGCAGTCCCATTCTTGTCAATTGGGATGCAGCAGTGGCATGGACACGACCCCTAACCTGGTACATGACAAAGCACTTTAAGCAGATTGACTACAGGATCCCAGGAGGTGACAATGTCTGTTGTAGGATCCTAAAGACCAAACATAACGGGACTAAACTGGGATGAAGGAGGGGGCATGAACATGTAAAAATAAAGATTTAATCGTGAGGGGCAGCAATTTTTTTTTTTTTTGTGTATGTGTATGTGTTTCTCTCTAATATTTGAGTGTAACTTTTGGTCTGATGCATATCATACTCCACAAATATTCGAATACTATTTTCCTGTTACCTGATGATCTTCTCTAAAACCTACTTGTAAATTTTCTTTTACATCTGTACTGCTTTCCTGGACATTCTCTTCAGTCTCACTCACAGACACTAGACTGGACACTAGAAGGGAGCTTCTCCTGGAAGTGCCAATAATATTTCTAAGCAATAAAACAAACATCCCAAATTAGCTATATACAGTATTTGGTTATTATTTTTCATGTATTCCTTAAAGCTGAATTCCAGGTATGGCTATATTTGCAGGTGTCATACCTGGCCAATCCATGTGGAAGTTGTAAATCACTGTAGTAGGCACTGCTAAAACAGTGATTGTCCCGGGCTTCTGGGTCCTGTGCCAAGTGGTTATCTTACTGCTTAGTGAACACGGGAGGTTGTTTACTCAGGACTGGCCCATTCACAGAACACTTTGCATTTTTACAATCAATGCAAAGCCATCTCTGATTGGACAAGGTGGAGATCATAATGTCGCTGGCCTGTCTCTCCAGCTCATCCAATCAGAGCATGCTTTGCATGCATTAAGAAAATGCAACGTGCTCTCTGAATGGCGCCCATGCTGAATGAGTGACCTCTTGTGTATACTCTGCAGCAGGGCAGCTGCTCAGGACCCAGAGGCTAGCTTCAATTACCATAGTAGCAGTGCCTATTACAGTGATTTCCAGCTTCCATCAGGATCAGATACTATAGATATGGCACTTAAATACTTATATGAGGGGCAACAAAATGTCAAAAAGTCTGCACTACACTTTAAGAAGAGCAGCTAACAAGTGAAGGTAGTATACTCCCCTTAAACGTTTAAAAAAATCATATAAATTGCAGCATTCTAAATACCATAACATATAGGTGAATGAAATCAAATAATATGTGAATATCCGAAACAGTGATCACACTATGTATGCATCCGCTGGATGTCAAATTCATCAGACCAGCAAAATATAATAAATAAATAGATAACTAAATAAATAAACAGTCCAAAATAAAATTCATCAGAAAAAAATCCAAGTGAGAATTCTTCTGTGTTCTAGTTTGGCTGTATTGCACACTCACCAGAAGGACAGGCTGCTCACTTAAGTGCAATATATCAGCTGTTATTATTGACGATTCAAACCAGTCACATGAATTCTTTAGGAGCTGGAACTCCGGAGAAGAACATTTAGCATAATATTGCTAGATATCTGCTGTAGAACAATAGCAAGAGTACACATCATAAAAACCAGACCCATCCAGACACATAAAAACAAAGGAAAATTAGCCGCTTGGACTGACATCAATCGCCTCTACTATGTGCTCTAATGTGACGGCACTACACAAGTTCTACCCCACACACACGATAGTGCGTCCTCATAGCACATAGTGGTGGCAATCGATGTAAGTCCAAGCTGCTCATTTGCCTTTGTTTTTATGTGTCTGGATGAGTCTGTTTTTTATGATGTGTACTCTTGCTATTGTTCCTCATTAAACTAAGTACTACACTATATGGCTTTTTTCTATTTATTGCTTATGATGTATGCTGAACAACAAGCGAAGTGCTGCCCCCTGGAACATATATATAAAGACTGGAGATTTCCTCAGATTGATGTCTGCGTTTATTACCACCATACAAGCTATTTGTGCTGCATATTGATTTGGCAGCTAACAAGGCGCTGAGTGTGCATTGCATGCGGGTGGAAGCTGGTGTTTTCAAAGCACTTTATTCACGTAGCTGGAGTGGAGTGGATGTTATCTAGCAGTATTGCACTATATGTTCTTCTCTTGAGTTCAAGCTCCTAAAAAATTCATATGACTGGTTTAAATTGTCAGAAGTTGTTTCCAATATTAACGACTTGTATGCGTTTATGCTGGACTTAAGTGAGCAGCCTGTCCTTCTGGTGAGTGTGCAATATAGCCAGACTAGAACACAGAAGAATTCTCACTTGGATTTTTTTCTGATGAATTTTATTTTGGACTATTTCTTTATTTATTTATCTATTTTTTTATATTTCGCTGGTCTGAGGAATTTGACACCCAGCAGACGCATGCTTAATGTGATCACTGTTTTGATTATTCAAATTACTAAATTTCACATATTATTTGATTTTATTCACTTATTTTTTATGGTGTTTAGAGCGTCACAACATCAATACTTACTTTGGTTCAAGCTGGACCAATGTAGCTATGCAAAACTAGCCATACCCAGAATTCAACTACAACACGTTACAGTGATACATTCTTTTCCTGAAAAAGCAGTATCTATTAATAACAAAGCCATACATATTTATGGAAAAACTGCATTCTGTAATGTAACTCAATCTACATATAGGTGTACCAACATAAATAACTAAAACCAAAAGAGAAGTGTGCCTGCACTGATCTAGTTTGTAATGGCGCTTTTCCACTGCATGGAACCGTACCAGTTCGGCACCCTTTTGTGCTTTTCCACTGCTGGTACCGCATGGTATAGGGTCGGAACGGTTCGGTACGGTACGGTATAGGTTTGCTTTTCCACTGCATGGAACCGAACGGTACGGTACGGCTCTGAAAAAACAGTACCTACTCGATTGTGGTTCCAACAGGTACCAAACTGGTACCATATCCCACAATCCTTTGCATGCAGTCACTACTAGCCACTGATTGGTCAGAGAATCCCACCCACCTCGTTGTTATCCCACCCACTTAACTTAGTACTATTTTAGTGGAAAAGCAAACCTATACCGTACCGTACCGAACCGTTCCGACCCTATACCATGCGGTACCAGCAGTGGAAAAGCAAACCGGGCCAAGCAGGGCTGAGTAGAGCCGAGCCGGTACTAGCCGGTACTTGCAGTGGAAAAGTGCCATTAGAGAACAGTTGTTTGTATAAGGCTGGGTTCACACTGGTGCGAAAACAAACATTGCCTGTGATTCCCACCACATTGCTGTGCAGATCACATGTGATGTCTTTGCAATGCGAATTCAGCCATACAGTTTGTATGGCTGAATTCGTATCGCATTCGGGCAAAATGTTGCAGGACCCTTTTTTTGGTCCACACTGGAATCAGATTGCATGGGTGTTCACACCCATGCAATGCGATTCCTGTACCATTTCACAGATTGCACTGCAACCTGCGATACAATCTAGGGGTGTCATTAACTTTACACTGACACCCGCAGCTGTTCGCAGATGTCAGTGTGAACCACCTGCATTTCAGGTGCGATGTGGGAACTGGCACAGGGAAAGCAGTGTTTCCCGCATCGTACCAGTGTGAACCCAGCCTAAAAGAAGTGGAGTGCTGTAAACTGCTGCTATTATACTACCAATTGGTTTTATATATATATAAATATTTTTTTTTTCTCTACCCATATAATGCTTGTATTATTTATACATACCTTTCGGAGGGCACAGTAAGTGGATTTAGTCGAAAGTTTAGAAAAGGTGTGCTGATTTCTACAAACTGGTCAGGTTTCTTTTCTACTTGCACTGTCAATAAAAATAGAACAATTAATTCCTCAAAAAGCAAAAACAAATATAGATATTTTTTAGTTTTATTACATTTTTTTTGTTAAAGTACACACCTTTATCCTGTATAATAACAAAAGAGTGAAAAAAATATATATAATGCAGAAGAATGAAATTCATAGTGAAAAAAAAAAGCTATTGCTTGTTAGAACAATGAACAGGAAGCGACTTCTTCATCTTATTACACATGTATGAGAAACTCTTACAGGTCATCCCATCCAAACATAATATTTATTTATGGATAGATGCTAGTAGACTGAATAACACATCCGCTTCTTCTGTCTTTCAAGGACTCCCTCAACAAAAGTTCTCAAAATCATTGTATAAACTGGACAATATAAACTGAACAAAAGGTAAATTAGACTACATGGTCCTAGTAGGGATATTTTTTTAAACACTCTTTGTTTAGGAATGGGCTGCATCACATACATCATGAGGAAGAAGTTGTACAAGTCATTTTCATCAAAAAGAACAAAAGGGTTATCAAATAGACTTTTACATAGCATAATCAATGGACAAAAGGGAAAACAAAATTGCTCACTAACATATACATCACATAGTAATTTACATATACAAAAAAAAAAATGTTACTGATGAATATATGTAAAGGACGTGATTCAAATGTTGTGATGGCACCCAAATTTTCAAAATTGGAAATAGGGAGGAGTACACCTGAGGGAGTTCCACAGAGTAAAAGAAAAAATTGCAGGTGAGTCTGCAGATCTGGGGGGGAAGGGGGTGGGGGGCGAGGAGGGGGATAGCTCATCTCATGGGAAATTGGAATCGAAGGTGGAAGAGAAGAAAGGGTGAGGAAAAAAAGGGGGTAAGGGGTTGGAGAGGGGATAGAAGGACTAGTATTTTCTACAGACAAGGTAAGGAAAATCCTCCCATTGGACCCCCTGCCTAGTAAGGAGATTTAAAGGCAATGCTCACTTGGACAATGGACATTTATGTGTAGCGCTACCCCCGCAGGAGCCGCTTAAGTATGATTGGTTCCGTACTCTGCCTCTAAACCCCAAGAACAATCTCTGCCCCTCTGGCACACCTGGCAATAGTGTCAGTGCAAAGACCAATGAAAACACACGTTATGATAAAACACAGAAATATCTTTACTATAAGGTTTCTGTGTAAAAATAACAGACAGTAATAGTGTATTATTGAATGAATTTGCTGAAAAACAATTACTGAGATTAGAGCAATATAACTTGATGTATTATATCAGGCTGATTCTAGGGGATTCCACAACCGTAAATTACCCCAGAAGAAGAGGCAAACACTTAAACAACAATGAATCACAATTTAATAACTTTACACAAGCTTGATGACCTGACCTCTACTTAAATTAGCAATATGAGTCTAGGCAGGAGGAGAGCAGAAGAAGGACTTTCTCCTATGTCAGACTTCTCTCTTCTATCTCCGGACACCACAGGCCCAACTACAAACACTTTACCTAATTCAGTGCTTAGTGGCTTAACTCCCAGGTCAGACTACACTGCACATACACTACATATACAGAGCCCTGAGTATGTGTGTGCATGCCCATATGGCACCAGTAACGTCAGTCCCTTGGAAGAAGGATGAGGCTTTGTATCTTCGGCTAGCCACTTTAGTTGGTGCTTGGCAACGTGTAACTGTGGTATGCTGACAGAATCTGACACGGTGACTGCTTAACAAGACTTCAATAAGACCCAGGTTCTGGCAAGTGAGGGCAAAGTGATGTGAAGTAACTCTGTCTGTGTGCAGTATCTTTGTTTCCTGCAGATGTGCAATCCTGTGGTTAAGGCCCAAACTAATGTCCTGGAACAGGCAGGCTCTTCTGGTAATCTGACTGGTCACCTCACACTGGAATGCTTCACGGCCGTCGGTGCAGGTGCGCCAGGATATGCACCTGGGATCCCCCTCTCTCAAGCTGGATGTCCCCAACTGGCCGTGGATGCCTGAAACAACACGGTGGACTGACCCGGTGGGCAACACCTCTCCCCTGGGTCCAGTATCTTCTCCAGCCTCATGGAGACTGAATTCTCCTCAGCAGACAAGATGGTGTCCTTCATTCCTTCCTTGCCAAAGAATCCTGGGGTGTGTAGTCCTGTCCCCAGTGGTTAGAATGGAGCCACCTGTGTTGGGAACTACATGTCCCAGATTTCTTTGCAATACATTCATTTTTGACAGATTTAGACCTTCCCCATTTGTCTGAAGAACATCTTAATATTTTTGACATAATCAACACTATGTATTATGCGGAGACCTCTCAAACGTCTTCTCTGCTTTTGTCTATTGACACAGGTCCACTGGGGGTAGATGCAGCAGGTATTGAGCTATACAAGCTTTGTATTCATGTCCCTCAGCTTGGGTTTTCATTTCTGGTCTATTATTTAAATATTTCACTATCTAATGGCACACATCAAGGCTGTCCTTTGTCTCCTAATATGTTTAATCTATTTATAGAACCATTGGCGGAAAAAATTAGATCGTACCCTAAAATAACTGGATTTCCTTTTTTAGATCATACTCATGTTATCAATTTGTTTGCGGACAAAGTAATTTTGTCCCTTACAAATCCTATAACTTTGCTTCCACAGTCCTATAACTTTGCTACCACAGGTACATAAGGTATTGGAACAATTCAGTAGAGTATCATATTATAAGATTAACCACTCCTAAGTCCTTAATTGTAGACTTGGGTACCCACCCTGAGGATAGTAGGGTTTTACAATCACAATTCCAATTTCGTTTGAGCACTACGGGTATTTTATACCTGGGACTTACACTGACCAGCCCTTTCTCTTCCCTTATCTGTTCCAACTTTGGACTGCTTATATCTCAACTTAAAACGCAATTGACTACTATGGCCCATCATGAATTGATGTGGTCTAGCGGCTTGCAGCCCTTAAAATTACAATTCTTCCCCAAATACTGTATTTGTTTAGATATTACCATTGCCAGTTCCCGTCTCCTATTTTAGGAGACTCACTCAAATGCTTAAAAGTTTTGTATGGGAAGGGAAAAAATCCAGATGTTCGTATCTCACTCTAACAAAACATAAACTTGTAGGTGGAATGGGATATATTGATATACAGGTTTATTATTGAGCTGTTAGGCTGGATCAATTAAAATATTGGTTTTAATGTCACCTACTTGGGAACTTCGTTCACTGTTGTTGGGCGATGTTTGGAGACCTTGGGATATTAAATCACTACCTCCCTCTGTTGGGGTATCTCTCCTAGCATAGAGGAAGTTGATTAGTCAATCAACTATTTACCTGGCCTCTCCCAATTCCTCAAATACCTATTCAGATACTGGATAGTATGATCCCAATGTTGCATATAAAACCATTTGTAGTGTGTGGAGTAACCACGATACAACATCTTTTAGATAAATATGTTATTAAATCATGGTTAACTCTACAAACCACATTTCGGGTTACCTGCCTCGGCCCAATATACCTATATTAGGATAAATCATTTTTTCTCTACATATCCCATTCCTAACCTTGCCCTTCCTCCTCAGATTTGGGCTTTTTATTATGGAATACAAACTCAGCCTAAAGGTATATCAATTTGTATGGCCTTTTGCAGGGTAAACAGATACCGTTTAAGTCTCGTAGCATTACATTATGGGAAACTGACCTTCAGACAGTCTGAAACAATGGCAAACAGCCTTTAGGGCTGTTCATTCTTATTCTCATTGTGTTAATCACTGGGAAATGACATTTAAAATATCCCATAGGTGGTATTATACCCTGTGGAGAATTGTCAAGTTCTCCCCTGGCACACGTCCAAAGTGTTGGCGAGGCTGCAGCGGGCAAGGGACATTGCTGCATATATTGTGGAGCTGTCCTAACCTTACTAGTTATTGGAAGGGTATATTCCGCTTATTGGGATCTATTACTGAAATGCTAATACCTCCAAACCCTGGTTTAGCAATTCTTGAACTAGGTATAGACTCTTACCTAGAGATCGGTAGTAACCCATGTTACTTTTAGCTGCACGTAACAATATTCTTAAGAAATGGAAGTCTATTGAATCGCCTAATATTCCAGAAGTTATATATGCTGTGCAAGTGAATTATCAATATGAACGCCTGCTGGCATTGAATAGCTCTCGTTGCACCCAATTTGATAAGACCTCGTCGATATGGCCAAGAAATTCTTGAAATGCTTAAATCCTTGAATTTTTTGTCCAGGTAGCCTTCTCTTGTTCCTCTTTTTTTTTTTCCTTTTTTTTCTTTTTCTCTTTACATTCTTTCTTCTTATCAATAGGGTTTAAGTTTTGACACTACGTGGGGTTGGAAAGGCAACCAGGGGTTTGGATTTACTGTATAATATCCTCCTTTGGTTATCTAGTATGAATATTGCTGTATTATGGGCGCTCCGTGGGGTGGAGGGTGGATTGGGGGGGGGGGGGAGTACAGGCTCCCCAGGTCCCAGAGCTGTATACACTCACTGCAACATCACCCCCCCCCACAGAGATGAGAGGAGGGGGAACCATCCATCACCACACCATCCACAGTACCTGTAGTATGTCTGCAGTCTCTGACCATCTCCTGTAGTATGTATGCTGTCTTTGTCCATCTCCTGTAGTATGTATGCTGTCTCTGGCTATCTCCTGTAGTACGTCAGCAGTCTCTGACCATCTCCTGTAGTATATCTGCAGTCTCTGACCATCTCCTGTAATATTTTTTCAGTCTCTAACCAGCTCTTGTAGTATGTCTGCAGTCTCTGATAATTTTTTGCAGTATGTCTGTAGTCCTTTGCCATCTCCTGTAGTACATCTGTAGCCCTGACCCTCTCCTGTAGTATGTCTGCAGTCTTTGACCATCTCCTGTAGTATGTCTGCAGTCTCTGACCATCTCCTGTAATAAGTCTGCAATCTCAGGCTTCCCTTGCTTTGTGCACTGGTTCAAATTATTTGGTAGAGAGGGATTATGGTGTGGAGTTGTTTTTCAGGGGTTGGCCCCCTAGTTGCAGTGAAGGGAACCCTTAAGGCGTCAGCATACTGGGACATTTTGAACAATTTCTTTCACTAATTTTTGTTGCAAAAAACAATAACATAAAGCCAGTATGTGTATTAAGAACATCAATGTAGAGATGACTGACATTCACAATTAACACTGTAAACTTTGGAGTAGAATTGAGATTGTTTGAGTTAACTCAATTGCTTTAAGCAAGAAAATACTAAGCCAAAGGAAGATACAAAGAGAAGCGAAAATTAAAATATAAAAAAATTACAAAGTTAACATTCCCTGTGGAAATAGTGTCAACAATCTTCTCATCAAGCAAACTTGCTACTCGTATTCTATGATGCATAAATCTAATGTTCAGCTTCGGGCGCAGTTCTCGATACATAAGTACTAAAAGCATATATAAGAACCAACACACCAGTAAGTCAAAGATATTAGGAAGAAAAGTATGACAGAAAAGGAGAAAGTAGATAAGAATATAGAAAGGTCAGCAACACCCTCAATCAACCACTCCAGCCACTTAGGAATCAGTAATTCCTGGGATCAAAAAAATACCCATATGCTTCGCCAAAGGCTCCCAGATTGCCATTATCCAGGAGACATTCCTCTTGACCGCCCTAATAGAGACATTGGGTTGTTTCCAGGCCTTGGCTATGGTTAGTTTAGTTCACAAAAAGATAAAAGGAATTAGCATTTGAGTGTGTTTAGATACCATCGGGATGGGAAAGGTAAGAAGTGTCAAGGAGGGAGATTTGGGAACCAGGCAGCCAGTAACTTTTCGAGTTAGATTAAAGATCTTGTTCCAAAACCCTCTGATCTTCGGGCATTCAAACCACATGAACCATCGAGTCTAACATCTGGAAACCTCTAAAGCATTGGGAATGGGGAAAGGAAGAGGGAAACATTTTGGCTAACCTGGTTGGGACAAGATACCATCTTGTGAGCACCTTGAGATTTGCTTCTATTAGAGAAGAGTTACAAATACCTCTAAAAGATCACGAGAAAGATCTACTCCAGTCATCTATGTCCCAGTTTTTATGTAAGTCCATATCGCATGCTAACATATATGGGAGCTTAGTAAGATCTGTTGCCAATGACAAGTAGATTATTGAAATACCCCCCCTTTGCTCCATGGCCTTGCCACACCAAAGCTCATATTCCGTAAATTTTGGGGGATCAGGTTTACTTTTCCAAAGAGTAACTAAAAAATGCAAGATTTACGAGAACCTACATTTTTCGGTCGGCATTTCGAGTTTGTTGATGCAATGTCTAAGGGAAATTGGTCCTAGTGATGTGAAGTATTGGCCTAAGTGATACAATCCTTTATCCAGCCACCATCTGAGGGCCTTGATATCCATACCTGGAATGAAGTTAGGGTTGTGGAAAATATGAGCCAAAGGTTAGATAGCAGAGGGAAGATTTCTAAGACTTTACCACAGACAAATGGAGTGTGATAAGGTGGGAGACAAAACTGGGGGTCGATTCCTTGGTGAACACCAAAGAAGGAAATCCAAGGTAAAAGTAGGGACAGCCTGATGCTCTAATTGCACCCAATCAGGTTTTTCAAAGCACGAGTAAACAGTTGCCCCTGGCAATCTTAATGGGCTCTGAATAAAATCATTGAAGATGGACTCACGCTTTTGGGGTGGAATAAAAAGTGCTCCCAACATTTTTATGAAGTTCTGACCAAAACCCCAGCGATGCATGATCGAGAAAAGGTATGGCCAGGAAACTGAATCAAAGGCCTTCTGGAGATCAATTGATAAAAGTATACCCTCTTGGCGTCTGCCACCTGCCCAGCCTGATTGAAGAAGGGAAACAATATCAATCGCCCTCCTGATTTGATCAGGGCCTTGTCTACCAGGAATAAAACCAACTTAGTCCTTGTGGACATAAAGACCAATGAAGGAGGCTATACAATTCACTAGGATTTTGGTCAAAATCTTCATATTATTTATCAAGAAAATAGGTCTATAATTCCCCACATCGCCCGGGTCTTTATGGTTTGGGGATTACAGATAAGTAAGCAGAGTTTAGGTGTCTATCAAAAGGGTCTCCCTTCCTATTGGAATTAAAGAATCTAGATAAGTTTGGGGCCAAGAGAGTAGAAAACATTTTATAATACAGTACAGAGAAGCCATCCTGGCCAGGGGCAGAGCCTCGCTTCAGATTTTTAATGACTTGCAACACTTCTTTAGCCGAAATGGGGGCTTCTAGTCTATCCCGGTGACAATCCTCTATTGTTGAAATCAGTAGATCATCTAAAAATGAATTCATGTGGGTTGCCTCCCCTTCTACACCTGCACTATATAATAAGAAAGAAGTGGCGAAGAGATAAGAGAGAAAACATTTTGTTGAGAGCCATTCTTAGTTGAAGAAGTCCTATATCAGGTGTCGGCCAGGAAAAAATAGGTGTGTTAGTGGCGTAGGGTGATCAAGGAGGCCTTCGAACGCTTGTACTTGGTCCTGCTCCACACAGGGGTTATAGGGGCTCTGGGGTGTTGGATGCTTGGTAGATCCAGGTAGGAAGTTAGAGGAAGTTGAGGCAGGATCTTGCAAGATGAATTTAAAGTTCGATAGCAGCAGTTCTCTGTCCGGGAAACTGTAAAAGGAGTACGTTTTGTTTTTATAGGTAAACTTAAGTGCAAATGGAAAGGCCCACCAGTATTTAATGTCTCTTTCGGATAAGACAGTTAAAAGTGGCTTCAGGGATTTTCTCCTTTGGATAGTAGAGGGAGATAGGTCAGCAAAAATCTGCACCGTGTGACCCTGACAAGTCAGCTGAGTTTGAGAGCAAGATTTTTTCATGGTTTCCTCTTTTACTGCATAGAAATGGGGTTTGACCACCACATCCCTCAGTGAACCATCCTTTCTGGGGGGCCCTAAAGCTCTGTGAGCCCGGTCAGGTTCCAGTCTATGCGGGGGAATATTAGGAATCAAATCTTTGATGAACTCTTGAAATGCAGCTGGAATATCTGTCATTGACTCTGGTAGGCCTCTAGGTCTAAAGGTATATCTTCTCGATCTGTTCTCCAGCTCATCAATCCTTGAGAGAGCAGTTTCAAGCTTTTCCTGTAGAACTTGAATGTTATCTGTGTTCTGATTAGCTCTTGAGACTGTAGAGTGCAGTTTGTGCTCATTAGCTTCCATTCTGGATCCTATATTCTGAAAATCCGCCCTGACATCCCCTGTTATTTTAGCAGCTACTTGTGTCAACCCTTTGTCCAATAATTTGGATAGTTTGTTGAATAAATCAGTTTTAGTTGCAGATTCTGGCCTAGTCCCCCTGACCCAGTAACATGGACAGGGCAGACTGGAGTGATTCCCAGTGGAGACTGCATGTAATTCTCCATCGTATGCCCAATGAGCGGTTCTGTGGATGCAGGAGAGTGGATCATATGTTTCTGGTTACTCACATGCCCAAGTGGGGATAAAGAAGTGGAGTCCTGTGTCAGGGAGTGTCCCTGCTCTGTATCTCCTTCCTCCATAGGAGTGTGTGGCTGGGCCGCAGACGCCCTCTTAGAGTCGGCCAGGGCGTCACTAGATGAATAATGTGGCCGGAGGTCCCTCCGGACCGAACCTCCTGTTGTGCCGGTGGAGGATAGCTTCACCAGACTGATGCAGCTAAGGGCGCTAGTCCTGTGGGTTGTAATCGGCTGTGGGGTGCGCTGGACTGCCGGGATGGTGTGGAGCTCCCGGCTTAGGCAGCCATCTTGGATGCTACTGCACATGCGCTGCTGACATTTTGAACAATTTCATGCCACTAACTTTGTGGGAACAGTTTGGGGATGGCACCTTCCTGTTCCAACATGACTGCACACCAGTGCACAAAACAAGGTCCATAAAGACATGTATGAGCGAGCTTGGGATGGAGGAACTTGACTGGCCTGCACTTCAACCCAACAGAACACCTTTGGGATGAATTAGTGGAGACTGCGTGCCAGTCCTTTTCGTCCAACATCAGTGCCTGACCTCACAAATGCGCTTCTGGAATAAGGGTCAAACATTCCCATAGACACACTCCTAAACTCTGTGGACAGCCTTCCCAGAAGAGTTGAAACTGGTATGACTGCAAAGGGTGGGCCAACTTGCCATAAATTTCATTTGTTTGTCAAGGCAGGCGTCCCTATACTTTTGATAATATAATGTATTTTAGCTTCTACTTTCATTCCATTCAGTATTTTTTTTTAATAACAGTTTATACCAGGGGTGTCAAAATCAGTTTTATTCATTACAGGCCACATCAGCATTATTGTTGCCCTCAAAGGGCCGGTTGTATTTGTGAGACTAGATGTCTGGAGCACCCCACTCCCTTATATCAGATGTCAAGAGCCCCCTCAGCATCAGAATTCAAGAGTTCCCCACACTTTCTTACATCACACAGTGCACCCCCCTTGCCTTGTGCTGCTGCCAGGGAGAAGCTGGGGTGGAGCCGAGAAGCAGAAAGTGCAGGATCTGAAAGAGAACCAGAGGAAACCTGAAGTAAGCTGCCAAAGTCTGCTGAATGCTGAGACCAGGAGAGGCGGCGATGAGGTGTTTTGCGGCTGCACAAAGAGGCACAGGATTTTTAGGAGTTCTGTCCTCCTATCTGCTGCCCACTGGTGAGACGGGGATTAGGGTGGAGATGAGCCATTCCACGGCTGCAGGGCAGAGAAATTCTGTCCCCCTGCTGCCAACTCCTGAGACAAGGTGGAGGTGGAAATAAGGGGTTGCCGCAGCTTCAGGAGAGGTGCAAGGGCCACATGAAATGGCCTGGAGGGCCAGATTTGGCCTGCGGGCCTTGTGTTTGACACATGTGGTTTATACTGTCCACTTTCAGTTCACATGCATTTTAAATTGACAAATCTTTACCTGCTTCTACTTAGCAAAATACTAAAAGTAATAGGTCACATAGTGTGTAAAATACAGCACAAAATACATTGCCTAGAAATTGCTAAATTTAGTAAGCCATTTTTGTTCAAGATACAGCTCATTTATCTTGTAAATTACCAAAAACAACCTTGATGTAAAAGTTGGGATCTGTTATGGAATACAAAATTGATTGCCTTTTGCAAAGGCTGTTTTGTATGCCGGGTCTAAAATTTTCGAACTCTGTAGGTGGAACATATAAATTTCCAGATACAACAAATGGAACATGACAAATGAAGGCTGTGCAGATAAAATTGGGCTCTTTGTCGTGTCTTGTTATGATCAATGACATGTCCTTTTCAGTCACTGTAGAGAAATATATTAATGTTAAAATTTCCCTGGAAAGTAAATGTACTGTCCATTCGGCCAGATAATAACTTAATCTAAATAAATAACCAATCTCTAAAATCTTTAACTAAGTTTGTTGCTGAAAACATGGTAAACATTAGCAACAGTTAGGCATTAGGGTACTTACCTTTCAAATATATTTTTATTACAAATAAAAGCATAATGAAACATTTGTTTGTAACATTGTCTAAAGCAAACTAAATATATAAAGGGAACTGCGAACACTATACATGTAAGCTACAAACATTTTCCACACAATATCACTGTACAAATGAAAATTGTTTCCATATTTTCAAATACCTTGCTTCTCACCACCAGTGGTTCTGTGAGCTTGAGAGTTGTTGCAGCAATGGCAAGCTTTTATTTGAATGTGGTGATCACTCGCACTTTTATAGTAAATCAGTCCCTGTGTGTCTTGAATATAGTAGAAAGTAATAATATCCTCTTTTCCCATCCCAATTAAAGGTCTGGGGTAAGACTGATCCATTAACTAACAGGCCTGGGGTCGCATGTTTATGAATCCCCAAGTAGCAATTTTAATGAAGTTGTTATTTCCATAACAACTTTAGAAGGGGAGCACTGGAAATACTGCAAAAAAAGCTATGACCTGATAGCTTATTCTGTCAGTTATAGGTTTAGCTCTTATACAGTAGAATAAAAGAGGCTGCTAATTTTTTACTTTTAATAGATATTTATTGACGTTTTTTAGGTACAAAACATAGCGTAAAAAGAAAAAAAAATTCTAAATAAAGCGAGCGCTGGATAGAGTAGTGTGTATGGCAGTTGGCACAAAAAAAGGTGAATATACAACCTTCAAAAGACAATATAAAAAGAAATATGCGCAGCGCTAATAATTAATACATTTAGTGCTTCAACAAGTGAATGTCCAAACAAATAAAATAAACCCTCAAATAGTGACCAAAACATATTTTTAAATAAACATAAAGTCCATACAGTGAGCCCAAATTGAAATTGACAGTCAAATGACAGCTGAGTAATCCGCTGTGTTCGGAAAAAATTCCCCCGATAATGAAAATAGAGTGTCAGAACACTCAACAGACACTCAACAGACAGTAGCGAAGAGACAGCAGTAAAAACAAACGGTAATACACCTCAAGTGTAGTCAGATGCTTCTTCACAGTGATCTCCCTCCACCAATCTATGCACTCACCGGAGGATGAAATAAGATGAGTCTTGTATTGCTGTTAAGCAGTATGGTGGAGATGTGATTCGTTGTGATGATTCTATGGTCAATTTTCATAAGATATACAAGAGAGAACCGCCATTCCTACCACAAGGACACAGCCGCAGTGACGTCAGCATGTAGACCCCTTTGTTCCAATTTAACAGAAGGTTACGCTCAAACTGAAATACTCATCAGTAGGTCATAAGTCAATTCCAAGGAGGCAGAGAGGTGCCAACAACAAATACTCCCTGAGGGGGTGACCAGGGTACAACCAGGCTGGAACAGTTGCACCCTGGTCGTCCCTCAGAGAGTATTTGATGTTGGCTCCTATCTGCCTCCTCGGAATTGCCGTGTGACCTACTGACGAGTATATTAACCACTTGCCGACCGCCGCAAGTACATTTACTGCGGCAGTTAGCCCCTCCTGGGAAAAGTGACGTGTATATATACGTCACTCGCTCGCGGGCCAATAGGGGGCGAGTGTACGCCGCCGGAGGTGCACTCCCGCCCCAGCTCGTTCCCTGACATGTCCGCACGTGTGACCGGCGGACCCGATGTCTGCCGGTCACTCGCTATCGTCTGCTGCAGAGGGAGAAAGGCAGGCGGCTGATGTAAACAAAGCTGCCTATCATTCTCCCTGGTGTAACTGCAGAGATCATACGATCCTGCTATGTAGGATCGTATGTCTCTGTGGTTACATGAAAAGCCACACCCCTTTACAGTTAGAAGCACGCCCCTAGGGACACATTTAACCCCCTGCATCTCCAATAAAGTTAACCCCTTCCCTACCAGTGTCATTTTTACAGTAACAGTGCATATGTATAGCACTGATTACTGTAGTAAAGTCACTGGTACCCCCAAAAGTGTCAAAAATGTCAGTCAAGGGTCCGATCTGTCCGCTGCAATGTCGCAGTCCCGCAAAAAAAATTGCAGATCGCCGCCATTACTTGTTAAAAAAAAAACAATAAAAATGACAAAAATCTTTCCCTTAGTTAGTAAACGCAATAACTTTTGCGCAAACCAATCAAAATACGCTTATTGTGATTTTTTTTACCAAACATATGTAACAGAAAACAAATTGACCTAAAATGTTAAAAAATTTTGATTTTTACATTTTTTTGTGGAATTTCATATAAAAAAATGTGAAAAATATTGTTATTTTTTCAAAATTGTCGCTCTTTTTTTGTTTATAGCGCAAAAATTAAAAATCGCACAGGTGATCAAATGCCACCAAAAGAAAGCCCTGTTTGTGGGGAAAAAAAGGACGTCAATTTCATTTGGGTACAGTGTCGCACGATCGCGCAATTGTCGGTTAAAGTCACGCAGTGCCGAATCACAAAATACCCCCTGGTCTTTGAGCAGCCAAGTCCTCCGGAGCTTAAGTGGTTAATTATCATCACAACAAATCACATCTTCACCACACTGCTTAACAGCAATACAAGGCTCACCTTATTTAATCTTCCGGTGAGTGCATAGATTGGTGGAGGGAGATCACTGTGAAGAAGCATCTGACTACACTTGAGGTGTATTATCTTTTGTTTTCACAGCTGTCTCTTGGCTACTGTCTGGTGAATGGTCTGACACTCTCTATTTTCATTATTGGAGGAATTTCTTCCGAATACAGCAAATTACTAAGCTGTCATTTGACTGTCAATTTCCATTTGGGCTCACTATTTTGACTTTATGTTTATTCAAAATTATGTTATATGTTTTGATCACTATTTGAGGGTTTATTTTCTTTGTTTAGACATTCACCGGTTGAAGTACTAAATGTATTAATTATTAGCGCTGCACATATCTCTTTTTATATAGCGTAAAAAAAAATTTTGTAATTGGCAAGAAGGTATTAGACAGCTGGAATGTAGCTGCCGAGGATGTGATAACATCCAACAGTATAAATAGCAAACTAATTAACAAAACTTGTGACCTGCAAGTTAGTGTAGGTATCAATGAGCCATGTAACGTTGTCGCAGGCCGTAAAACAATAGGCAGAACAAAACACTGAATATGAATAAACAGCATGATCTGCAACAATAAAATAAGAAAGAAAGAAAAAGGAAAGAAGGATGTTCACAGTAGAAAGATGGGAAAGAGATGTTGGGTGAAGGGGAGGGGAGTGAGCATCAGGAATGCCCAAGACCAGCATCCCAAAGCTAGACTATTATAATGAAGTATAGCTCTCCAATGACAGTGATGTATGGGCATATTGTATTCACGGGGGTCCAAATCCGGGAGAATTTGTTTTGCGTGTCCTACAGGATACTGGTCAATTTCTTGTTAACAAAAAACCCATCGATCCACTGGTGAACTTCCCCAAAGGAAACAAGTTGTTTATTCCAGGCTTTGGCAATATACTGTTTTGCTGGTAACAAAATGTAAGTCACCAATTTAAATTGGGTTTTAGTAAAATTGGGGGGTTTAAGGTGTAATAAGACATACCAAGTGTCCTTGGGGAAAGGGCAATTGAACAATGTACTGTATGTATGAGCTTCGGGACCTTGGTACAAACGGCGTGAGCATGGGACATATCCACCAGGTAAGTAAAACGTTGCCCGGTGTTGCGCAGCCACGAATACACAGACCAGTATGGGAAGGCTGAAGATGGGCTACACATGATAGGACCGAGTACCATTTGGTAACTGTCTTGAATGCAGACGCAATAGTATTCACATTAATCGAGCAGGATGCTATTGTGGCACAGATTTGCAACAGTCTGCTCTATCCCTGGTGCTCCAGAGGTCTGTCTCCCACTTGGAAACGTAATCGTGATTGGTATGGTCATTGAATTTATTCAATTGAGAGTAGAGATCAGTGTAGGAGAAAGAGGTGTATGGTGGCATGTACGTTCAAATAGTGTTAGCTGACTCGTAAAGGCTTACTTAGTGAATATGGGGGAGAGCCAATGTTTTAATTGTAGAAATAGAAATAATTCAGAGGACAGGGCATGCTATTTTTCCCTAATTTCTTCCCAAGTATAGATGTTGCGGCCATTAAAAAAAGAGTGTGTGCAAAAAAATTTATGGAGGTGCCACCAAAGGAAGGCTCCAGGGAACTCCAGTCCCGGAGTAAACATTGGGTTACCCAGAAAGGGTTAGGGGGGTAAATGTGGCAAGAGCAGTTTACTAAAGTATTTGGTGGAATCCCAAATAGCAAGAGTATGCCTCATAAGAGGGCTACAGAAAAACGGGTCGAGATTTAGCTGGGAGCTAAGGAAGTGAGCAAACAGCAACTGGTTAGCAACAGAATGCCTCCAAATCTATCCACAGGGGAGCCTGTCGGGAGACAGGGAGGTCAAGGGGGTAGTTTGTATAGCTGCAAAATATTTAATGAAATTAGGGACTCCAAGACCACCCTGTCTTTTATCTGTGTTGTCTGTGTAAACATTGTATATGGGGAGACCCAAGTTTTTTATTGAACCATAGGAAATTAGATATGTGGTTTTGAAAGGATTTCAGTGCTTATGATGAGATGGGGACTGGGATAGTGAAGAACAAATATAACAGCTTTGGTAGTATTGTCATTTTGGTAGCATTGATCCTCCCTATTCAAGAGAGATGGTGGTGGGACCAGCTGGGGAGGTTGGGATCTGGTTGGCAGCGTTTAGGGCTTGATAAGAGCAGGTGAGGTTAATTCCTAAGTAATTAAGGTGGGGCTGCCAATTTTCTAAATGTGAAGCATTCGTACAACTTCATAATATTACCTTTGGCTTCATCTGTTATATTTACTTCTTTTTTTTGCTGTAGTTTCCATCGTGGAACAGGAGGTGTTTTTGGTGGAGCCCCCAGTGGACATGACCTAGTCCTAGACACAAGTACTGGATGATTGTAACTGTGAGATAATCCATAGTGTCTCAATTTCTCTGATGAGTCAGCCTAAAAAAAATCAACACCTTAATTTGCGTACATCACATGAGTACCAAATCTTTACATATGTACTGTATATACAGTAAATGGCACTGGATAAAGCACAGTTGGACCGTTTTTCTCATTAATGCCTGTGAACCGAGTCATCTTTGGTTATCCAGCACAACTGCACATTATTACCGTCATCTCCATCCTTCTACTGTATACAAACTTTACATTAGCCCCTTCACCTCCTCCCTCTGTGTATGAGCCATGCACTGTATCTAGTGCACCATTACTAAGCTCCATGTTTTAACCCCCTTAAAATCAGGATGTTTTTTTCATTTCCAAAACATTGTTGCAAAAGACTAGATCATCTTGGGGTGTCTAGGTTCCAAAATGGAGTAATTTTCTGGGTGTTTGTATTGTCTCAGCATTTTTTTTAATAGAAAGTAAGGATATATTTATTTAAATGTTGGTCTTTTTTCTTGTACTTTTTTAAATGTTGGTCTTTTCTTTGCTTGTACCGTGGTGTTGCCTGCAGCTAGAGGCATCACCCCGGTATCGGTGTCCATGGCCGACGGTCGGCTGACCTGTAATGACAACCGATGCGGCTGAGAAGCCACTCAGCTGTCATTACAAGGAGCGGGAGGGGACGTCCCCCCCCTCCCACCGCCTTCCGCGGCTCGCCCGGGTCTCCCGTCCCACCGGGAGACCCGGACATCCTACCTCTACTGCCGCCGCCGAAGAGAAGACCATGTAAAAAACCCGGAAGTGATGTCATAACATTACTTCTGGGTATTTGACGCCAATTTAAAAAAACTGACAGCATTCAAAACAGCTAAACTTGGCGTTTTGAATGCTTTTCGGTGCCGAGGAGTACCTTTAGAAAAATAAAAAATAAATTTTTTTTACATGTCCCAAAATATGGCAGATATCGGCTGATACCGATATCCGATGACCAAAATATCAGTATCGACATTAAAAAAACAATATTGGTCGATCACTAATTGCAACTATATGCTGATAAATGACATTTTGGGCCTATAATGACCATGCACTGAAATTAAATCATAACTGTAGCTTTTACGATTAAACTTATCCTATTTGATATCATACTAGAATATGTATGAATATGCAGCACTGTATTAGAAGTTATATACAGTATAAATGTATGGAGTATTTGTGCTTTTAAATACAAATTGGGCTCCGGTAAACAAATAAATAATTTATAAAAGTTCTACACAATCTTGTCTTATAACGGCTGAATGATTTCAAAAGTCCTCACCATCTGCCCAAGTATGGAAATCTTCTGTTCACTCAAATGGAGTGGTAAGTAGCTGGCATACACAACCATCTGGGGCACTGGCGTTACAGAAGCGGCTGTTAAAAAAAAAAAAAAGTTTATATATATACTTTATACAAAATCTTCATACACTTGTTTCATCCTAAAAGCTTTGAAGTACAAAAATGACCAGCTACAATAGATTCATACTAACTGAACAAATTAAAGTACCCAAAATAATATGTTAAATATAAGTAACTCACAAAAGTTTTCTGAGCCACTTAGTGCTGCAGTATTTGATACAAATGAGAACCAAACTGGTATTTGGAGACTTGTAGCTGCTTGTCCCAGTGACACAGCGGCTAAAGCCAAAGTAATTTAGGAATGTGTAAAAAAGATAATTGCATTTTTGTAGATAAACTCTCTAAGGAGGGTCATATAAAAAAGGCAATACATGCTTATTGTTAGGCTTTGATAATAACGAAATCCCCAAGGTTTATTTCACTATGTTCTATTTTCGTTGAGTTGGGAACAAAAGATATAATTGGGTCAAAGGCATTTTAGTTCAGGGAAAAAGGAAGGTACAGAATGTAACAGTTCCCTGTGGTCATCTGGTAAAATGAGAACTTGGGACAGGGTGAAAAAGTACAAGTAGGCTTACGTAGTAACAGGTTATGTGCAGTTTCTGTTCCTTTTTTAAAAAAAAATAAATTGCAGCAAGACCTGCATATTAGCTTTTCCTTAGCTGGGGGAAGGATAGTTTAATTCTTATTTAGTGAAGAGTTATAGCAGGCTGGGTCGATATTTCTATAATGGTTTTTTATACTTTGGAGCCCACATAATCAACAAACTACCAAAATAAAAATGAGAAAGACAGGTTCCCAAGTAAAAGAAAGTATTGTTTGGTATGGACAAAAAGCAACAGTTTCAGAATTCTATACTAAGAAAAGGAACAAAACATAGATGGATTATACTTGTGAATAGATCGATGCAAACCTAAGCATGATTACCTTATATTTTACTTGAGTTAGTTTAGTATAAAAAAAAAAAAAAAAGTAATTTCTGAAATGTTAATCTCTCTCAAATTTTCCAGTTTGAGCGGTGAAATATAAATTATATATTAACGTATTCGCGCTTCAGATGGTGAAAATTGATATAGTGAAATAATATATTAAAATTAATAAAAAATATTTTTTGTGAAAAAAATATAAATGACCTGTCTGAATGGAATAAATTCTTAAAGCAATTGTCATTTCAAAATAATTCCACCAGCAGGTAGGCCAAATGTTGGGCTATTCTAAGAGTTAGGCTCCATGTACACGGGACGCTGGAAATGGCCGTTTAGGAGCAGTTGGGCGTTTTTTTCAGAAGCCCCTGAACCCATCTACATTTTATCTTATCTGTCCATGTACACCAGGTCGTTTACAGTCATTTGCAGGCAGTTGCGTTCAGGGATTGTTTTTAGAACGCAATTATTTGCGTTCGAACGTGTGTTTCCCGGCGTTTCAAACGCACAAACGCGTCCGAACGCGCCTGAACGCGTCCAAACGCGTCTGAACGCGATGACCCGCGTTTAGCGTTCGCGTTTTTCCATTTTAAAGGGGAATAATTTTTTTGACCTCTAGGAACGCTTCTAAACGCAAACGCCCGCAAACGCCGCTAAACGCCCACTAAACGCGGGTACAAACGCGACCGAACGGACGTTTCAAACGTCCTAAAAATTCCAGCATTCAATGGGACTTTTAACAACGTCCCGTGTACATGGAGCCTTAGTTCAAAGCTTGGTCAGAAACAGGCAGATTTTCTTTCATTACATATATTTCTCTTGGTCAACAAGGTAATCCATTATAGCAGTAGTTTAAACATTTAGTAGCTTATAATGGGAAACAAAAAATATATTGACTCTGACTACCACAAACTAATGACAGCTCCCCAAGCTGTCATCAAGAATGTAAACAAAGGGGCATTGATAGTGGCTGATATCATCCTGTTACTCATTTACGTGGAGGGGCAATTTATGGAGGTTCCCTTATCTCAAAGGGGGCTTCCACATTCCGATAAGCCTATCTTCCAGGTCAGGTATGTGGGGAAGTAACTCCTGTTCTCATCAACAAGGGCCTGGGACCCCTTGCAGGTTTTTTTCTCTTGGAATGGATTTCTGCTTAAAATCTATAGCAGATCTGAAGGGTCTGATTGTGGATTTCTGGGGGGAATCCCACTGCATCTTTTATTTTTATTTTTTTTGCTTTTTTTTTCATTTTTAAAGTGTAAACTGCAGCAAGTGACATCTAAAAAGAAAATAATGTAATAACTGAAATTTCCCTGCTGACTTCTTTTGTTAAACAGCATGGGGACATTAAGGGTCTGGTATGTATTGTTGGGGTAGGTTTTCATGCTGTTTTTGCAAAAAAAAAAAATAAAGCCAGCAGGGAGATGTGAAGTACCTCAAATTAAATTACTTTTCTTCTTTTAAAAAGTAATTTTTGCTGCAGTACCTTCTACACTTGGACAGATTCTTAACAAAAAAGTGCAGCACTACTGGATTACCCTTAAAAATGATATATATTTTCATAAATATCTAAATGCAAATAACTGCAGTGAAATTTCCCAAATGATCATTCATGAATGGGGGTAAAAACCCCTCATCATCAAAAATATCTGATCCATGCTTATATATACATAAGTATATATGGGTAAAAGGGTAAGTGCCCTAAACCTGCCTGTGCAGGGGCGAATCTGTACAAGTTAGATATCTAAAGCTGGATACACACTATACAACGTTTGTTGTTAGATTTCCTTTAGATTTTCCTTCAACTATGTAGTACAAGAGCCTGTATGATTGCATACAAATTGAAAGTGTTTAGATTTGACCTCATATTATATGGTTTTGGTAAATCTAAAGGAAAAAATCTAAAGACGATTGTATAGTGTGTATGGCCCATGAGTGGAAAACCATCCTACTTTAGGTCTTACTGACCTGTGACCACATATAGGTCAAAAGGGAAAGGTGGGCACATGATGTGACTAGTGGCAGTGTTCACGAGGTCTTACAATATATAGCATAAGAATCCCACAGACACATAGAAGGAATTTCAAAATAAAGACTTTTTGTGCACTGCTGTTTAATAATTGGCAGGACTTTGCGAACATTTTCTCATTATTTACAGAGGTTACCACCACTATTCATCACAACTATTTGGTATCTCTAAAATGTTGCATGTGGATACATATATATGTATATATATATATATATATATATATATATATATATATATATATAAATATATTCCCTATAAAAGAGTTCTTCTGTGAGCTTGATATGTACAGTATTAAGAAAAGTGAGTAAACCCTTCACATTTTTGTAAATATTTTATTATATCTTTTCATGTGACAACACTGAAGAAATGACACTTTGCTACAATGTAAAGTAGTGAGTGTACAGCTTGTATAACAGTGGAAATGTTCTGCCCCCCTCAAAATAACTCAACACACAGCCATTAATGTCTAAACCACTGGCAACAAAAGTGAGTACACCCCTAAGTTAAAATGTCCAAATTGGGCCCAAAGCGTCAATATTTTGTGTGGTCACCATTATTTTTTAGCACTGCCTTAACCCTCTTGGGCATGGGGTTCACCGGAGCTTCACAGGTTGCCACTGGAATCCTCTTCCTCTCCTCCATGACGACATCAAGGAGCTATAGGATGTTAGAGACCTTGCACTCCTCCAACTTCTGTTTGAGGATGCCCCACAGATGTTTAATAGGGTTTAGGTCTGGAGACATGCTTGGCCAGTCCATCACCTTTGCCTTCAGCTTCTTTAGCAAGGCAGTGATCATCTTGGAGGTGTGTTTGGGGTCATTATCATGTTGGAATACTGGCCTGCGGCCTAGTCTCTGAAGGGAGGGGATAATGCTCTGCTTCAGTATGTCACAGTACATGTTGGCATTCATGTTTCCCTCAATGAACTGTAGCTTCCCCGTGCTGGCAGCACTCATGCAGCCCAAGACCATGACACTCCCACCACTATGCTTGACTGTAGGCAAGACACACTTGTCTTTGCACTCCTCACCTGGTTGCCACCACACACGCTTGACACTGTCTGAACCAAATATGTTTATCTTGGTCTCATCAGACCAAAGGACATGATTCCAGTAATCCATGTCCTTAGTCTGCTTGTCTTCAGAAAACTGGTTGTGGGCTTTCTTGTGCATCCTCTTTAGAAGAGGCTTCCTTCTGGGACAACAGCCATGCAGACCAATTTGATGCAGTGAGCGACGTATGGTCTGAGCACTGACAGGCTGACAGACCCCACCCCTTCAACCTCAGCAGCAATGCTGGCAGCACTCATAGGTCTATTTCCCAAAGACAACCTCTGGATATGACGATGAACACGTATACTCAACTTCTTTGGTCGACCATGGCGAAGCCTGTTCAGAGTGGAGCCTGTCCTATTAAACCACTGTATGGTCTTGGCAGCTCAGTTTCAGGGTCTTGGCAAACTTCTTGTAGCCTAGGCCATCTTTATGTTGAACAAAACTTATTTTTTTCCGATCCTAAGAGTTTTTTGCCATGAGATGCCATGTTGAACTTCCAGTGACCAAAATGAAAGAGTGAGAGTGATAACACCAAATTGAACACACCTGCTCCCTATTCACACCTCAGACCATGTAACAGTATTGAGTCACACATGACACCGGGGATGGAAAATGGCTAATTGGGCCCAATTGGGACTTTTTCACTTAGGGGTGTACTCATTTTTGTTGCCAGCGGTTTAGATATTAAATGGCTGTGTGTTGAGTTATTTTGAGGGGACAGCAAATTTTCACTGTTATACAACCAGTACACTCACTACTTTACATTGTAACAAAGTGTAATTTCTTCAGTCACATGAAAAGATATAATAAAATATTTACAAAAATGTGGGGGGTGTACTCACTTTTGTGAGATACTTTATATATAAGCATGGATCTAATATTTTTGATTGAGTGGTTTTCACCATCGTAAATTATCATTTTGGAAATTTCACTGCAGGTATTTGCATTTAGAGGTTTAGAAGAGTGGCAAAATATATTCTTTTTTTTGACTGAGAAGGGTACATTAGTGTCACCTAGGGTAGTGCCCTATGCATGGCTTTTTTTTTTTAAATGCCTTGCCTATTAGGCTTGCAAATGGCCCTATTGATTTTAAAGATTCTGCTCTCGTTGGCTTTAATAAGGCTTGGATTCGGCATCCTGGGACATTCAGTTCATCTCTACTTATAAGATTATAAAACAATCTTTATGCAAATGTCATGCTTACTCCACAATGACCATTATCTGTTGTTATAATAAACATGAACAATGGAATCTGCATTTTAAAAAAGAACAGAAATGTCCCCGGTTATAATCTTCCTGTATTGTAAACCAAGAAAATTATTTTGATAGTGTCAGGTTTTAAGCAATAGTATGACTAATAGTAAAATGTGAATTGTACTAAATAAATAAAAGGGATATTTTAGTTACAGGTGGAGTTTGATGAATTTAACTGTCTAACTGACTTCTATAGTTTTTGGTTCTTTTAACATCCACTTTGCAGTTAACTTCCCACTCCCCTCCTGGTGCATTTTCTTTAAAGCCAAAGTACATTTTAGTCTATATTAGCTAAATACATTCTAGGATCATCAAAATAACTAGTGTCTCAGCTCAATCGTGTCCCTGCCATCATGCTGTGGAAAAGTACCTCTGATTTCTGTGAAGAAGCAGTGGTATCTCTGCACAGATCTGGCACATCCCTTATAGAGTCAGAGCTATAGCAATGTAATCAGCAGAGCTCATGTTGTTTGCTGTTTGGAGAGCTATAGGTCTGATTCAGCAGGGGGCGAGTCAGATTCTGTAGAGAGATCCTTGCTCATACAAAGAGCACAGCTCCTTCGCTGCAGCATGCTGGCAAGAGATGGGCTTTTATACTCAAGCTGTGGATGATTTGTAACACATTTTGCACATCTTTTGTTTTGAAGCACTTGGAATGCATTTAGCCAATTTCAAGTTCAAGTTCAGTTGAGCTTTCATATAGAATACAAAAAGTAAAATCCAAAAGGAAGAGTCTTGTGGCCAAATCAAGTGTGGCACAGGAAACTCAGTTGCAGAGGTTATAATGTCACGGCCCTGACAGATACTGTATAAGAAACTGGTCAGTAGTTTAATTCTGCAGCATATGCTAAAACTGAAATATCCCTTTTGGGTAAAGCATTCAAATTTTTACTCTCTCCTTATAAACAATTATGTGTTGAAATCCTCCATTTATCTGTGGCCATGTGAAACAGAAAAACAGAAAAATAAAATTGTAGGAAATAAAGATAACTAAAGCATTGCAACATCTAAAATCAGTTTGTGGCTGTGTTCTTACTCGGGTAATGAAGCTACAATACAAAATATGCAACACTGTCTACCCAGTGACCTTTTTCTTGTTTGCGCATGATATATTGCTCTGTTAACATGTATCTATCCTGTTGAATGATTTGGCTACAAGTATGCCATCTGCCTTCTTCTTCCAAATATACACAGTGTACTGCCACTGGCATTGTGTCAATCTGTGTTTTGCCAATTGCTTAAGAAGCATCTGACAATACTGTTACCGCTGTTTTGAAAATCTTGTTGTGATACAGATGGCCACATTTGCATAATTTTGCATTGAAAGTATGTAATTCTGTATATGCATCAGATTCAGGCAACCCTATGCTTGAAAATTGTGAACATGTCTCATATGTTCAGGTTGTTTTATTGATAGTGATCCATATGGTAAAGCCTCAGGTGTTGGTGCTTTTTAAGCAGGGCTGGATTAACATAGGAGCTATTGCAGCTGCAGTTCCAAACCCCTACCTTAATAGAGGCCCAGCTGCCCAAAAAAGGAAAGGCCATGCGCGGAAAGTGCACGCCAATGCAGGGATCCTACACAAGCTTGGGGGCCCTGCCATTGTACAGGAGCACCCTTCATCCATGCAGCTGAGAAAAATGAAGCCCTCCTGCCAGGACTATTTTCACCATGACTGTAACCTGAAGGAGGAAGGGGAGCCAGTACTAGGGTCTCGAGCCCCCTAACTCAGCAAGGACTGAGGGTAAGAGGATGCTTTTTTTGCGTGCTAGAGAGTTGATGTATTCTTATTATCTCTGAATAGAGGATAGTGGAGCTAAAAATAAAAATCAAGCTCATGTGCTTTGGTCACTTAAAGGGTCAATCCATCTGAAAATGGATAGTTCAGATAGAGATGAGATGGCGTGCAGCCCCAGGAACTCAGTGCAGGAGTGTTGGGAGTTCTTCAACACCAGGCCCATAATGCTTTTCATTAGGGATGGGCCGAACACCCACCTGTTCGGTTTGCACAAGAACATCTCGAACAGGGAAAAAGTTCTAGCGAACATGCGAACTCTATTAAAGTCTATGGCAGGGCTCAAAATTTCAAGTCCTGAGCTACTAGCCATGCCTTAAGGGTTACTCGCCACCAGTTGCCCCACCTAACCCCTACCCTGCCCCGCCCCTAAATGTGCCCTCAAAAAAATATTTTATAAAATGACACTGTTAAATGTTTTTGCATGAATGCAGAAGTTGCACAAATAAGTATTAACAACAACAGTGTGCTTGTATGTGCGTTTTACCTGGATTTTAGGTGCACTTCTATTGAATTCTATTACACGCGTTTTCTGAAGCTGCATCAAAGATGCAGCATGCAGGACTTTAAAGCGCTTTCATGAAAAAGCACTTTGTAATAGAAATTCAATAGAAATGCACCTAAAATCAAGGTAAAACGCACATACAATCACACTGGCCAAACCACAGTTCACCAGTTATTAGGGATAAGAGAGTGAATAGGGGGGGGATCTGGGTTGTAATAATATATGTTAATGAAGATCAGAGTGAAGGACTGTAGAGAAAGTGCTAAGGCTGTATTTTGGGACAGGACAGGGTCAGCTAAATGGCTGCTTGGAATGCTCAGAAGCTCCTAGTGCGCCCCCCCTCATCACAGATATGGACACTGCCCACCCCTGCACATACCGACAGTGTTCTGTCTCTTCCTCTCCTCTCTCGCCTTCAATCATTTTCCACTCACAAAATGCGAGCAGGCGAGTGGAAAATTTGAGGGCTGATATACAATATTTAAAATTTTGACTCATTAGTCCAGAGCACCTGCTACCATTTTTCTGCACACCAGTTTCTATGTATTGTGCATAGTTGAGTCGCTTTGCCTTGTTTCCACGTAGAAGGTATAGCTTTTTTGGCCACAATTCTCCTATGAAAACCACTTTTGGCCAGACTTCTCTGGACAGTAGATGAGTGTACCTGGGTCCCACTGGTTTCCACCAGTTCTGTGCTGATGACACTGCTGGACATCTTCCAATGTTGAAGTGAAGTAAGCATGGTGTATCTTTTATCTGCTGCATTAAAGTGGTTCTAAAGGTTCAAGGCAAATCCTTTTCTGTCAGCAGCCCTCAGCTCCCCCTAATATTTACCTGAGCCCCACCGCAATCCAGAGATGTGCACAAGAACCTCGACTCTCCCTCCTCATGGGCTGGGACAGCAGCGGGAGCCATTGCCTCCCGCTTCTTTCAATCACAGCCAGTGAGCCAATGAAAAGAGAGTGGATGGGGCCAAACCACTGCTCTGTGCGTAAATGGACACACAGAGCAGCAATTCGGGAGCAGGCCTGCTTTGGTGCCCCCATTGTAAGCTGCTAGCTCTAAGGACACTCAGCAGGAGGGAGGGGCCAGAAGCACAAGCAGGGGACCCAAGGAGGATCAGGGCTGCACTGTTGCACAGATCAGGTAAGTATGACATGTTTGTTATTTTAATAAAACTGTGTCCTCAATGTTGCCCGTTTCTTTGTGGTTTTTCAAAAGAGCTTTAACAGCACATCTTGAAACCCCAGTCTGCTTTGAAGTCTTTGCCTAGGAGAGACTTTGCTGATGCAGTATACTTGTTTTGGGTTTTGTTGCTGTGCTCAGTCATGCCATGGTGTATGACCTGTGACATTAAACTGTCTTTTAAAACCTCACCTTAATAGCAGAGTTTGGCTGTTCCTCACCCAGTTTTAAGCCTCCTACACAGCTGTTTCTGTTTCGGTTAATAGCTGTGTCTCAACCTACTGATGACATTGATGATCATTACCCCCTGCTTGGTATAATTGGTTAATCATACACCTGACTCAAAATCTACAAAATCCCTGACTTTGTGCAAGTGTACAAAGTGTGCACTAATGGGCCATACACACTATAAAAACACAACAAATGGATGGGAATATAAGCGCTCCCCAGAACAAATGCAAGTGGGCACAAGAGTCACAAATGAAATGTCACAATGATGAATAGTCACAATGATAAAATGACTAGTTTAATATGAAACTGGCATGAATGCTGGTAAGCAGGATATGTCCAAAAGATAGGCAGTACCTGTAGTGGAAATCAGGGAGGCAGATGGAAACATCTCTCAAATCACCCAGATGGTGGAGAAGCCCAGGGAGCGACCACACATGAGGAGTGGAGGAGAGGGAGATCCGTGGCCTGAGGGTGGTGGGGAGAAGCACGGATCTGTGTGATTTGAGAGATGTTTCCATCTGCCTCCCTGATTTCCACCAAAGGTACTGCCTATCTTTTGGACATATCCTGCTTACCAGCATTCATGCCAGTTTCATATTAAACGAGTCATTTTATCATTGTGACCATTCATCATTGTGACTCCTGTGCCCACTTGCATTTGTTCTGGGGAGCGCTTATATTCCCATCCATTTGTTGTGTTTTTGTACTGTTCTCAGCTGGATCTAAGCATGGGACAGCTGCACCCCTGACATGGACTAACTGGCACCTTATACATGGCCGTCCATCCCATTTAGCTTGATACCACAGGTTTTTGGGTTTTCTGATCATCTAGTTACCAGCGTCAGGATTTTCTTGCGTATTTTCCATACACACTATAAGATTTTCTGAAGACTTTTTCCTTTAGACTTACCAAAACCATATAATATGAGGTCAAACCTAAACACTTTCAATTTGTATGCAATCTGGCAGGCCCTTGCACTACATAGAAAAGGTAAATCTGAAGGAAAAAGTCTTCAGAAAATCTTATAGTGTGTATGGCCCTTTAGAATTGATTCAGGTCTGAAGCCAAAAGGTTGTCACATCAAATATTGATTTGATTTAGGTTTTTCTTGTGTTTGCTCATTTTACATTTTTTAAATTGATAAAAATAAATAGTTAAAACATATAGTTTGGAAAGCATTCTTACGTTACAGCATTTCTTCACACCTGCCTAAAAATTTTGCACAGTAATGTAATTCATCATAGACAAGTTTAATAAAGTCCAAATGAATGCTATCACAACCAGTAACCTGTCAGAAGGGACAAAAAAAAAAAAAAAAAACTACACTGAGACAGAGACAAAGCCATTTAAACATGTCTCCCGAGGCAAAATCAGTTCTGTAATTACCCAAGAAGAAGGCTCTGTAGAGACCCAATCAGTACAATATTGGCATACCAGGAACCTATTTAAGCATCCATATGAGAGCTGTAGCCAAAGTGTCTTCCAGCACAAAGGTCACACAGATCCTTGTGATCAAGCCCTTTGTGGTGAAACATGTCAAGGAGGTGCCGGGTTTGGGCTGCTTAAATTAAACAAGCTGGAGAAGCTTAGATTCGAAGTGTGGATTTTATTCATTTATTCTTTTTGGTGATAAGCAAAGACGGGCTTCTTTGAGCAAGCACCTGATTAGCCCATATACTCTTGGCAATGGGCTACTCGGGTGCTTGAGAAGAAAAGAAGCCCATCTTTGCTTGTTACCACTGGAGCAGTGCTTGTAATGTTCTGGTACCTTTGGGTACCCTAATTACTCTTTCATAAGTGTATGCGCCCCACCATTCTCTTTTGGTAAGGTGCGCATACACCTTTAAGACTGATGCTGTCATCACTGAGCGCCGGACTGGATGGCTATTTAGATCGCCGGCTCTCACTCACATGTGTTCGTTCAAACTGCTTTGTGCCTTGATGCTAACCTGTCTTGAAGCTCTCATGCTTGCAAGCATACCTCGCTGTCGGAACCACGCTGCGCTGATCCCTGTATCCCGCTACCGGATCATCCGCTCTTGCCGAACCTCTCCTCTGCTACATTGCTATTAGTGATAAGTACCCCACAGGGGAAACCTCTATAACTTTCATACTAAAGCTTACACTATCTAGCTCTGCATACTAAGGACTATTACTACATCTGCATTATCTAAGATTGCTAGCTCTTGAGCCTACTACCACCTGTTCTTGCACTGGGTTGATCTCTCTTGTATGTCCACCTGCTACTCTGTCATCTGCTACCATACATGATTGCTAAACCTATCTGCATCCCATCTGCTACTATCTTACTTTCAAGAACATTTCCTTTCAAGTGTCTGTCATCTACCATCTCTACCCAACCTGTCTCTTCAGCCTATCATCACTGTGTTACTATATACATAAGTCACTCTAGGAAACATCTTATTGAGTGTGTGTATTTACTTGCTGAATTGAGATCATCCACACATGATGAGTCATTGAGAGTTGGGATTGGTGTCTCAGCGTTTCTCTACATGACTACTGAAGTGGAATATTTCTGCAGCTGAAAATCCACATCATACATAAAACGCAGGAGCGTTACAGTGCTGTGGGATCAAGATGTTACAACTAGGGACTTGTTCACAGAGGCACAATCAATTACATACCAAAACAACTAGAAATATATCCACTGAGACTCAATTATTACCCTAATGACAAAAGCAGAAAATTTCTCACAGAGAAACAACATGTCCTGTATGGACACATGCAGAAAACTTTCACAATTAAAAATCAATACTGAAATGACACCAGCAGTCAAAACAACACCCTGTTGCTAAGATTGCCTCTTACAGAGTAGTTCCCTATATGTAACATGCAAAATAGCAGACAGTGTGTAGCAATAAGTAATATGCAGAACAATGTACAGAACCCAGTGGTTAAAGCTTATATTCTTAAATCCATGAATGAAATTAAAAAGAAATTGTAAGCAGGAAAAACCATCAGTTTCAGTGGGAGGAAAAAAATGACCTAACATTGGCAAGTGGAAGTGGAAGGAAGAAAACCTTGAGTTGGTGGGTAGTGGGAGAAAGATTGCCATGATACTAATAATCTGTGTAAGACAAAATGTCTCAGCATCTGTTTTTAGGAATGGAAAAAAATTCCCTGACATCAGTGGTAGGTGGGAGTAAAAAATTGCCCTGGCTCTGGAGGTAATAATTCCCCATGTGTAAGTGTGTGTGTGGGGATGGGGGGGTTCTGTAGATTAGAGTGCTGAGGAGCTCTAGAGTGGAAGTGGGCTTAAATACACTGGAGTGGGGTGTGGGTTCTGAAGCTGAGGTGGACTGGGGTCCTTTGAGATCTGGGCAAACCATTCGAACACAGGGCCCCGCTGCCACTCTTCAGAACCCCCCCAGGATTTTGCAGGACAGCTCAACATGATGGCCAAATTGGGCAAACTACCACCACCTAGCTGGGTTGCCCATTTCACTCGGGAACTTACTTCCAAATTCTGAATATGAAAAGTGAAAAAGCAAGCAATGTGAAAACTGGAAAAGTAAGTAACTTAACAATTGAACAACAATGTCCACATTTTGTGGAATCGGTAGCTATGGTGCTCCTCTTTCCCTGTATCTCCAACTCTCATCAGGTGCACACCCACGAATACATCCCCACTCAGATGTTCTGCTTGTCAAGAAGAAATTAATGGGCGAAAGACTGATGCTGTCAGGTATGTTACCCCCACAAAGGGGTGAAAAATATCCACATGTTGACCATGTTGGAGGAAGGTGCCTTCATTAGACGCTGGCTCAGTCAGATGGCAGGATTGCAATGCACAGAAATAACTACCAAACATGAAGGGGACACTGTGCAGAAAATAAAATAGTAATTTAAGCCCATAGAGCAAGAAGTTACCTATCAAATTATGGGAAGGTAGTACACAATAGCCAACATTTCAGAAACAATGTCATAGCTCCCTACTTTTGACTGTATGGTAAGTACGCTGGAGGTAAAATTGAGTTGCATATATATTTTTAACCTCATTACTAAATAAGTAGAACAACAATGTGGCACTGATAAATGCAGACAATTTAAAGCTTTAAAGGTTATTGCACGCTCAACTTTTGGGTAGTGTTGGAGCTTGCCTTTCTTTCCAGTCCCCACACATTCTTACTGGCCCATCACCATGATTGCCTGCCTCATTGCCCATGGGGTTGGCAACGGGGTGTAAAAACTCAATCACAACAAAGAAGTCTTGGACCTTTACTGGTTAAGAATGGCCTGGCATTCAGACATTATAGCAGTTTAATTTAGTTTTTTAGTGATTTTTTTAGTGACAGTCACTTTTACACTACCAATTATACATTGACAAGAGGACTGTCTACTTCTAAAGTGGGAAATAAAGAAAACAGCTGTAATAGCCTGCCAGCTGCCAAATCAATCCTCTCTCCCTTATTGTCACATGGCAAGCTCTTATATATGGAGTTACGTTGCCAAGTAGTTTAAAAAATTGACAGTTCTTTCTGTGTGGAACTGTGGAGCTAAGTTTTGAAGGGAAAGGGCAAAGTATTGTATCCTCTACATCACAGCTGCTATAAGGTACAATTCCATATGTCTGATAGGTGTTCAGTCTGTCACTCAACTGAAACAATGATCTGTATACAAATTTACTATACCGCTAAAGGGATAAAAGAAGTGGGCATTTTAGTTTTCATTATGTGGTTTCCTTGGGCAGACTGTGGAATATGTATGGAGATTCTCACTCATAGCATTTCCATCTGTAGTTCACTAATGAATGATAAACTGAAGACAGTTTTATTCAGATGGCTCTGTACTATTTGCTGTGGTAGCTCTGCTCATTCATTAGTAGGAATTTCACATGCAGATACAAGTAACTGGGCATTATGGAAGTGTATTCTATCATTTAGAGACTATACTGTTACAACTTAAAGGTATGTCATTGAGTTTATGTTCTGGATACAAATAAATTGATAAACTTAAGGTGTTATAAATTTTTTCTTATTAACGTGAGGGTGTGGCTATGCGGCAGACCGGGGAAGTGATCGGGTGAGCGGCGACAGTTCCTCCATGTCTAGCACACTAGCATGGAGTTGGTGAGGACGTGGGGAACACCCCAAACCCCATATTTTACATGCGCTGTTGATGTTGGTTTTATGTGAGTGTGACTACTATTTTTTAACAATAAAATTGGAAGTTTTAAAACTGTATTGCACTAGTGGATTCCCCTTTGTTTTTCCCTATATGTAAATGCAAGAGGAGAAATCATTTAAGGAGGACCTTTAAAACTTACTAATGACATGGCTGTGATTGGCCAGTGCAGCATGTGACCCAGAGTCTATATAAGCTGGAGTCACATAGCGCCGCGCGTCACTCTGCTCAAACTATACTAGGGAGAGGTTCCTGATATTTCTGCTGAGGGAGAGATAGGAGATTACTGTAGGGTCAGGCTGGAGATTGCTTTGAGGGAAACCATAGGAACAATCTTCAATAATCATACAGCGATCTACATTGATTTGATTGTGTGGGGGTGCAGTGCACAATCTTTTTGCCCGGAGGGAGAGATAGTAGATTACTGTAGGGTCAGGCTGGAGATTGCTTTGAGGGAATGCATACATAGGAACAATCTTCTTTAATCAGACAGCGATCTACATTGAATGTATTGTGTGGGGGTGCAGTGCACAATCTTTATGCCCTGACCTAAGCCCAGTGAGGAGGAGAAAGGAGAAAAAAAAAAAACTTGTATCAGTCTGTTAGGTGGGCGGCTTGTGGTGCTTCACATTTAATGCAAGCTCAGTGCATATGTGTCTGCTTAATCTGCATTTAAAAAAGAAAAAAAATGTGTTCCTTCATATTTAACTTTGACATACAGTCTTTAGACAGACTGCTTTCTAACCTGCTCTTCAAAAAGCACCAATGTAAGGGGAAAATAATTATTTTCAGTATTTAGGGATAAAAAAATATTTTTCAGTTTTTCATTCAGATGGGTTTTTTTCTTTATTCAATAGCGGAATAGAACAACAGTATCCAACCTGTTAGGCGTGCGGTGTGTAGCGGCCATTTACTGCAAGCTGAGTGCATATGTGTCTGCTTAATCTGCCTTTAAAAAGGAAAAAAAAAATTTCCATCATATTTTACTGTGACTTACAGCGTTTAGACAGACACTGCATTTCAAATCTGCTATTCAACAAGCACCAATTAAGGGGACAATTATTTATCAGATTTTCATTCATACGTTACAGTGCGATACACCCATTGCATACTGTTGTATTCCGCTTTGCAATAAAAACCCATTTAGGGGCAAAAAAAGTTGATAGCGGCCCTGTCCGCATATGTTACAGTGAGATACACCTATTGCATACTGTTGTATTGCGCATTGCAATAAAAAAACAAATTTAGGGGCAAAATAAGTTGATTCCGGCCCTGTCTGCATATGTTACAGTGAGATACACCCATTGCATACTGTTGTATTGCGCATTGCAATAAAAAAAACCATTTAGGGGCAAAAAAAAGTTGATTGCGGCCCTGTCTGCATATGTTACAGTGAGATACACCCATTGCATTCTGTTGTATTGTGCATTGCAATAAAAAAAACCCATTTAGACAGAGTGTGCATGCACGGCTGCTCTGACATGGTGAATTAGCCAGAGAGCTTCGCGCTTCTCCGGTCTACAGAGGGCCCGGCACCGGCTTCAGTGCGCGCTACACCCCGCATTCAGCAGCATCGGCATCCCCTCAAATCAGCGGCCCCCCTTTGGATGTCGGCGGGTCACCGGAGAGAGGTCTCCCGCCGTCTACACTTCTCTTCCCCGGAGCGGGACCCGGCCAAGATGGCGACCGCGCCTTCCCTCTCCTCAGAGGAGCGCTGTACAAGGGAGGTAGGAGACACACTGGCTTGCCTTATGGATATTCCATCAGCCTCCCCAGACCCCTGGTCCTCCCCAGCGACCCCCGCTTATCACCCACAGCCCCCACTTGCCTCACCAGCATCCATGGAATCTCATCAGCAGATCCATGGAGCAGGCCCAAGAGATCTCGGGGTTGCAATCACCTGAGGCCCTGGCTTTGCAACACCAAATAGTCCTGAACTCTCCAGGACACTTCCCTGGCCTCTCACTTTTGATGGCCAACACTGCTTGCATCCAGACTCTACAAGATCAACTAGAAACAGCACTAAGTAAACTGGATGATCTTGAAAATAGAAGCAGACGCCTGAATTTCAGGATCAGGGGGATCCCTGAGACAATAACGGACATCCCAGACACGATCAAAGTTTTTATTAAGGATCTTATCTATGACCACTGCTTGGAAGTCGATCGGGCGCACAGAGCCCACCAACCACCCTGCAAAGATGGCCTCCCCAGGGACATTATTGTCAAGACACGCTTCTATGGGGTTAAGGAGGAGCTCATGAAAAAGAGTAGGGGTAGAGAGGATCTATCCATCCAAGGACATAAGATCCAACTCTTTGCTGACCTCTCCCCCTTAACTATACAGCGCCGCAGAGCATTGAAACCGCTTACACTGGTGTTATCTGCTAGAGCACTGAAATATTGGTGGTCCTTCCCCTTCAGGTTGAATTTCCAATTTCAGAACAAGACTCACAGCTTCTCCAACTTCTAGGAGGGTGAAGGCTTGCTCCTGCAACTGGGCATCACCAGGGACCCGTCGCCTGCTTCATCCACCTCAAGAAGGGAATCTTCCAAGCGACCCCCACCGATCAGCCCATTATCCTCAGTCTGGAACAAGCAACAGACGAAACGCCACCGTGATGTCAAGCCTCCATGATGTTTTTGATGATCCTCGGGAATCTTCTTCTTCTTGCCGTCGAAGTTCAACCTTCTTCGCCTGAAAGGGGTCAGCATTGATCCCTGCCTCCATTTGTGCCCCTTTTTGGAACTATTGTTTACTTTTTGATCGATATTTTTGTTATTTTTAATTGGACATTTCCTTTTACACTTTTTTCATCACCGACCATGTTTTTGATTTTGAGCTGGTCAGGTCCTCCCTTAAATGCTGGGACTACTGAGCATTGTTAAATGTTTGATGAGTTGCTGTAGGGTCCGCAGCTGCCTCCTTCCTCCCCTACCCCCTCCATGTGCCTATCCCCTCCCCTGGCCTCCTCTCCCCCCTCCCATCCGCCCCTTCCCCCTTAACCCACCCCCTCTTCCTCTTCCCTCTTTTACCTTTCCCTTCCCCTCTCCCCTTTCCCCAACTTCCCCCTAGAGCCCATTGGGAAGCTACCCACACCGTTTGACTAGGGGTGTTTCTAGTATTTTTTACTGTTTTCTTTCAGGAATGCTGGGCTGGAGCCCTATGGCTGGAGTGGCCTTAATGCGCCTCCTCCTGTCGGACGTAAGACATCTTCATCTTACATCCCTCAGGTATGTGCCCTGACTCGTTCAGGACGCATCTACACACATGATGGGGAACTGGGGGTTATGCCCACGGTCTCCTCATCACCCTGCAAGACCATGCTCTTGCAGTTTTCTCCTCCCTTAGCTGTCCTCTATCCCCTCTTTTTCTCCTTTTACTGCTTTTTTTTCTTCCTTCTAGCCTCCTGCGGTCCAGCCGGTCCACTACCGCACTTGCTCCACCTGTCGACGCTGTGACAAGACACCTCCTAGGGAACCCTCAGGTCACTGAATGGCCACTTGCAACTGCGTACCTCCTACCCACGCGACATGCAGCCTAACGCAAGTACCGTCTCCTCTTTACAGGTGGCATCGCACAACACACAGGGCTTGAATTCTCCTGTTAAACGTAGAAAGGCGTTTCAGCAATATCACTCCCAAGGAATGGGGGTCCTCCTGCTTCAGGAGACTCACTTTCCGGCGTCTTATCAACCGACATTTGTCCACCATAAATACCCCTTATTTTTTCTTGCCAATGCTCCCTCCAAACAGAAAGGGGTGGCTATATTTTTTCACAAAATCCCTTCCCTTCTTGCACCTACACACTGTTAGGGACCCCCAAGGTCGATACATTATGGTCAAAGGCCATCTACATGGTATCTTGTATACATTTATCTCATATTATGCACCTAACAAGGGACAGGCAAAATTCCTCTCCGAGATGCTTCTCCTCCTTTCTCCCCACTTCGTGTTGTCATTGGGGGGGGGGGGGGGCGGGGACTCTAACCTAGCCTTCGACTGCTCACTAGACAAATCTGTGTCCTCCTGTGGCAGGCACCGGCGGTCCTCTAAACAGAGCCTTCAAGTGGCCAGATCACTTCATGCCCTAGGCCTGATAGATATACTGTATGGCGCGAATTGAACCCTTCTACCCGAGATTACACCCATTTTTCAGCCCCACATAACTCGCTGGCACGAATTTACCAAATCTTTATCCCCACTACTGACATACCCTCTGCCCAGAAATCTAAAATCCGGGACGTCCCTTGGTTGGACCACTCTATGGTCACTCTGCAGCTCTCCTGCTCCTATCAGCACGGGGGTCCTGCTCCTTGGAGAATAAACGACTCCCTTCTGAGCGACCCTGCTAGATGCTCCATGATAGAATCTGCACTTCGCGACTACTTTACTCTTAACGATCTCCCCGACACCTCTCCCTCCACCCTCTGGGGGGCCCATAAAGCAGTCCTTTTGCTTAATCTGGCCCTCACCTCCTCACCTCAAGCTTGCACTGACAAGGGGCTCGATCTTATGCATTCCGGGATAAACTGGGCACAAAATTTACTTCAAAACTCTCCCCTAAGTTTAGGGCAATCTCCCTACCCAAAATTAAATCCCCCACTGGCGTTCTTACCAGCAATCCCAATTCCATCATGGACTCTTTTCACTCTTTCTATTCACAGCTTTATTCTGCCCCTACACCCCATAAGGGGGATACCCGTGATTCTTTCTTGGACAATGTACCGCTCCCCCGACTCACACCATCGCATAGATCCCTCCTTGAAGCCTCTATCAGCGAACAGGAAGTGCTAGATGTCATCAAGTCTCTTCGCCCAAACTCCACTCCGGGCCCGGCGGTTTTTACAATACTTACTACAAGGCTTTTGCGTCCATCCTATCTCCTTATCTGGTCAGGTTCTTCAACGCTCTTAGGGGCGGAGCCCAACTAGAAGATGCCTCTAACAAAGCTTACATTTCTGTTATCCCCAAACTGGGAAAGGATCCTTCTGAGGTGGGAAATTACAGACCAATTTCTCTCATTAATAACGAACTAAAGATTATGACGAAAATTTTAGCTAACCGCCTATCCAGCTTTATTGCCAAATACATACACAAAGATCAAGTGGGATTCATCCCGGGCAGGCAGGGACCTGACCGGGTAAGGAGGGTGGTGGACGCCATCTCTCTGCTGAACTCAGGGTGGGACGGAGGCCCATCTCAATCTGGTTTTCTACTATCCTTAGATCTACAAAAGGCTTTCGACTCCCTATCTTGGCCCTTTCTATTCCTCCGAAAAATGGGGATTTGGTCCCTCTTTTATAACTATACTCACGGCCCTTTACTCCCACCCAGTGGCTCAAGTTAGGATGCAGAGTTGCTACTCCGCAGACATTTCAATTTGCAGTGGAACGAGGCAGGGGTGCCCTCTTTCCCCACTCCTTTTTGCCATAGCCCTAGAGTCCCTGGCAACGGCTATCCATCTTCACCCTGATATCCATGGCCTACGGTGCGGGACAAGAGACCCACAAATGCGCTCTGTTCGCTCTTTGTCACCTCGCCCTTGATTTCACTTCCCAATATAGTCTCCCTTCTGGATGCTTTCGGTGAGGCTTCAGGCCTGCGAGTCAACATGAATAAATCGCTAGCACTCAACATCACCCTCCCTTCACCACTGGTGGAGCGCCTTAAGGATCATTTTCCCTTTTCCTGGCACTCGAACGCCATTCCTTACTTAGGAGTCTCCTTAACTCCTACAATAGACACACTTTACCCAGCCAACTACCCACCCATGATCCAAAAATTTAAACTGGATCTCTCTGATTGGTCACGTTGTCACATTTCCTGGTTAGGCAGGATCAATGCGGTCAAAATGAATCTCCTGCCGCATATTCTCTACTTGTTCCGCTCCTTCCTATCCCGGTGCTGAAATCTCACATCCAGAAACAAGGACACATTTTTAAGTTTATCTGGGGAAGGAAGGGTTATAGGATTAACAAACACACTCTCTTGCGCTCCCGGAAACAGGGGGGTCAGGGAGTTCCAGACCTCTGGAAATACTATCAAGCAGCACAATTTGCTCTATTTTCTATTATCTACTCCAGAGGGGTTATGCCTGACTGGTACTCCATGGAACGTCAAGCAGCTCCCCTAGACACTATTGATTATCTGATTTGGAGACCTGCTCACTCTCGTCCCCCAGTGATGGCCCCCTCCCTCTCTCACTCTTTCTCCATCTGTGATACAATACACAAGTCATTGAAGTTCACTTCCCCCTGGGCCCCCCTCATCCATATCTTTCATAATCCGGCCTTCCCTCCTGGTTAGAACATAGGGGCATTTAAATGGTGGACAGACAAAGGCCTATGCAGAATTGGCCACTTTTAGATAGCTCGGGTCCTCTAACACTCTCTCATTGTACCACTAAGTTGAAGATGTCACCTGTGGAGAGATTCCGTCCAACTCAAATTACGCATTTTCTTCACTCACTTAGGACCAGATCCCCTGAACCCCTGTGGGTAACCCCTTATGAACAGTGGTGTGCTCAAATTTTTGATGTCAATGGAGGAATCTCTCTCATTTATACTCTACTGAACGACGTTCAAACCAAACCTACTTACATGCTCAAATGGGAGCAAGACCTGAACCTAGACTGGGACCTCTTAGTCTGGCACGCAAACGTTGGGCGCTCTTTTCGGGTTTTGTTAACAACATAGGTCTCATGGAAGTTAATCTCAAGGTTCTCATGAGATGGTACATGGTGCCCACTAGACTGGCCACTATTTTTCTCTATTTTTCCCTCCACTTCCCCGACTTGTTTTCGAGGATGCAACCTGACTGGCACTCTTCTCCACAGCTTAAGTCGTTTTGGCAACGTATTTTTAAAATAATCTGACAGATTACTGGTCTCACCTTTCATCTGTCCCCGACTCACGCCCTGCTGTGCCAACGCATCCCCAAAGTCTCTAAAGACACCCAGGCTCTTATCTTCTACATCTTCCTCGGTGCCAAGATGATGATAGCCAAGTAGTGGAAGCTGCCATCAGTTTCACCTCATCTGGCTAAACGCAAAATCTCATGAATAATGGCACAGGAGAAGATGTTTAGTATTTTAGATGACTCCAAAAGAGAAGTTTGAAATGATTTGGGAACCCTGGGCGGCCTTTGTAAATGTTACTATTTGATAGCTTCCGATAATGGTCCGTGCGATGGACCTTTCTTCCATTTCCCCCTCTTTATTTTTTACCTCTCACATTGTCTTCAGGGGCAGGGCCACAGGGACTTTTTTCCTTTCTTTTCTTTTTCTCCCCTATTTCCTTTCTTCTCTTATCCCTTTCCTGTCTGTCTACTTCCTTTCCGTATCTCTGCCTTCTCCTTCTTCGTTTTGTTCTAAATTATTGGTTATAACGTGAAAAAGGAACTCCATGATACAAAACAAGTTTGCTCAGGGAGATAAAGGTTTAGTGGACTTTAAAGGCACATATTAAGTAGGCAAAAGACTACCATAAGTATAAAAAACATATATTCTTTTATTTAACCAAAGTTTTTTTTTAAAAAATAGAACAAAAGTTCAAGAAGCAAAACTATACAATGACATACATATTATTTGAAATAAGAACATTCATCATATCTATAGGTCAAAATATTAGATACACAGATATTGTAGTAATTACACTTTGTGAGTATTAGGATCGTGGTCTGAAGAGGTCGACGCGTTTCGCCTTAGCTTCTTCTGGACCTCAGACGCTAATATACAATTTTATCTCTTTTAGTAGAAACAGAAACATGCAATTAGTACAAAGCATTTTATGTTACATTTTATTCCTATATCTTTTATTAATTTGTTAATCAAAACAACACACCTCTCAAAATGCAGAAAAACCGTGTGATCCGTGGTCATCAGTATCAGTATATCATATTGATCATAGAGTAGTAAAAAATAGGCGGGAAGTGAAGAGGGAGAAAAAAGGCCCAAAAACTGGTGGAATGGGCCACCTATATATATGGGGCAAAGGGGAAACATATAAATCTCAAAAAGGTATTTCAATATCCTCAAATATTAGTAATGATTTATGTTATATTTACCTCAAATTCCCACACTGGAATCTATCGAGGATTCAGGTCGGGATCAGAGTAGTGATATGGAGGCTGCTATTGGCTGTATCACATGAAGGTCTAGTAAAAGAAGTAGTATATATATTTATTTGTTTCCATCTCATCCATTCAATAGAAATGGAGAGACAAAAACATAAAACCACAAGGTTCTATACTTATAAATATATCTCCAAATTAATTCATTTTACCTTTGTATCCTTCTGTCTAATCTTAGACCATATTGGGACCCAGTCCCCTTATAGCAGTAGATATTGATGTCTTGTAACGTTAGATGGAAAAATTCCCCCCAGATTTGTAGTGTATCCGCTAGGGTGTAATCAGATAATAGTAGATTATATTCACAAAAAGGGGGTATATATCTCAATTTAAATCCCTTATGTTAATGTATATATTCATATATACATATATTTTATTACTTACATAGTAGAGTATATTCCAGTGTAAAACAATGGTATTATGGATATTGCAGCTGAAATTGCTTGTGAATATAGTTCCCAGGGATAGAAAAGGTATAGTCATCTGATTCAAAAGGGGGCGACCTAAGACAATTTCAATAGAAAAGCATGTCTAGATTAGTTGGACTATATTGCCAAGATTGGGGTAGATAGTTTTAAAAAAGCTCAAAAAACTTACTGCGCCAAGAGCCTCCATCAGCCTGTTCGTATCCCGCCATGTCCTAGGTGTGTGTGTGTGTCGCATATATACCTGATCATTACCTAATGAATTGTGATCTGGTGTTTGTTTGTTGTCTCCGTGCACCGGAAGTGCGTCACTTTCCCGCCTTTGTCTCTTACCTTAGGACGCAACCGGAAGTGCGTCCTTTGTTTACATCCGGTCATGACGCTCGGCGGAAAGAGCACCCGCCGGAAGCGTCAATGAAGCCAGGAATGATCTGCGGAAGTGACGTGCGCTCACCAACAACCTCGTAAGAGGGTGGGTCATCGCCGCCCTGTCACTAAACGCAGATAGGTCCTTACTGGCTCAGAGTGCAAAATAAGATCGCTGTGACCAGTATAACAACGGCTTCTGCATAAAAGAGAGGGGTCAAATTATCATTATGTCATTTGCACTTTTATTGCATATTATAATCTATATATCCACTCTATTGAGAGAACATTTTATATTTGTTTATTCTGAGGCATATATAGTACTTTTAGTTATAACTTGCATATACATCATATATCAACATTTGAATTAATATTCTTTGAAAGGTATTTTTACATTATGAATATGGCTTGTATCTAGGACTCTTTACAGGAAGTCAAGGAGAAAGTCATTGCTACAAATACATCGTATAGTAAAAAACAATGAGAGGAAAGGAGAAAAAGGGAAATAAAAGAGATCGGATAACATCATAATTATTATGTCTCTTATCACCCCAAAAATCACTTTAGAAAAAGTTGTTTTTTTGGGGCTTATTTTATTTTATCTGTGAAGAAGGATTCCACATATGAGGGGGGGGGGGGGGTTTATTATTATTTCCTCAGGGGGGCCCTTCTAGAGAAGCCCCTTAAAGGAAAGGTTTGAAACTTAGTGCCTCATTTAGTCCTGGACTTATTGTAGCTTTTAACAAATAAATCCAACGTGCTTCGCGCTGTAGTATAATTTTATCAAATTCCCCCCCTCTCGGGTTTTCCAATATACGTTCTAAGGCTGCGAATTTCACTACTTTTGTATTATTTTTGTGATACACCCCCAGATGTCTTCCAATGGGTGTAGACAAAAGATTATTTTTTCCGTATCCTATATGGTCCTTGATACGGCGCCAGAAATTTCGTTTTGTTTTTCCTATATAGTATGCGCCACAGTCGCAGAACATAATATATACTATGCCTATTGTTTGACAGTCAACATAATGTTTTATAGAATGAAGTTGTCCATTAGGTAGATATAATGATTGGTTTTCGTAGATCCATTCGCAAAATTTGCACTTCCCACAGCGCCATGTACCTGGTATATCCTCGACTGGTTTATCTCTTTTATCATCAAAATGACTTCTGATGACTCTATCCCTGATTGACTTAACTTTTTTAAAAGTAATCTCTGGGTAATCGTTCACATATTTACTTAAAATACTATCATTTTTGAGCAGGTACCAATGTTGCTGTAGGATATTGCGAACTAAGTGATGTTGACGATGATATGGAGTGATAATACGTACCCTTCCCTCTTGATTTTTATCTTTTTTGTAAAAGAGAGTTTCCTCTCTCGTTTTTTGGAATGCCCTGTTATACGCTTTTCGTAATGTTGTGGTTGTATATCCCCTTGCTCGCAACCTGTTTCTAAGTTTGTTTGCTTCCAGACGAAACTGATCATCATTTGAGCATATTCGTCGAAGTCGCAGGTACTGCGAGTACGGTATACTTTGTACCAGTGATTTTGGATGGAAGCTATGTGCATGGAGCACAGTGTTTCCAGCTGTTGGTTTACGGTACAGAGTTGTCTCTACTTTTCCTGTTTCTGTGATGGATATTGTGATATCAAGAAAGGGAATAGATTTGTGACTCCATTGATTAGTAAATTTCAAGTTGAATTGGTTATTGTTTAAAGATTTGAGGAATTTCCGCAGGTCCTCCTCCGGCCCCGACCACAACATGAACACGTCATCTATGTAGCGGAGCCAGAGGAGGACATGCGGAAAAAATTGGGCTAGGCCTTCGTCTGAGAAAAGGGTTCGCTCCCACCCCCCCAGGTACAGGTTGGCATACGATGGGGCACAGGAGGTCCCCATCGCTACCCCCTGCACCTGGAGGTAGTGGGAGCGATCAAAGACGAAGGCGTTCCCTGTCAAAATAAAGGCCAAGGCCTCCAGAATGAAATCAATATAGCCCCTCTGTTTGAGGGGACGTTCATACAGAAATTCCTCTATCACAGACAGACCCCTGGTATGCGGTATGCTACTATATAAGGCCTCGATATCAACGGCCACCAAGACCGTGCCCGGTGGTACCACTAGGCCTTCTAAACGTTTGAGAAGGTCCGGAGTATCTTTTATGTATGATGGCAGAGAAGTAACATGTTCTCTAAGAATTAAATCTATGTACTGGCTGGTTGGCTCTGTGTATGATCCTATTCCTGATATTATCGGTCTACCCGGGGGTGATCTTAAATTTTTATGCGTTTTCGGTAACGCATAAAAAGTTGGAACTTTAGGATTTTTAACATATATCGCCTGGTAAGTATCCTTATCTATAAGGCCTCCAAATTGTGCTCTGAAGAGTAACTGAGCAAAATCTTTTTGTAGTGTATTTATCATTTCTGATTCTATCAGCCTGTACCATTCCCTGTTATTTAGAATATTCAAGCACATGTCTCTGTATTGTTCCACATCCATTACGACAATGTTGCCGCCTTTGTCGGCAGGTTTCACCACAATTTTGTCGTTGGTACTCAGAGACAACAGGGCTTGTTTTTGCTGTTGGGTAAGATTGTTTTTACTATTTTTTGGTATCTGAATAGCCTCAATTTGTTTTGTCACCTGCGTTATGAATGCTGCAATATTGGGATTCGTCTGTAGAGAGGGGAATTTTTCTGATTTCTTTTTCACTTTGTGAATTGGCAAATCTTTTCCTCTTAGGGTAGGTGTCTCTGTTGTATTGTCATTAGATGTTCTCATATTAGGGAGTTCTATTCCACTTGCTTGTGAGGACAAATCAGCGGTCTCATTTTCCTCAAGGAGATCCATGAGGTCTTTGAGAGCCCTGAAGTCCCTTACTTTGAAATCCTTCCACTGTTCTTTTAATATGTGGTCCTGTTTCCTCTTTTTTCTTTCCTCATCAAATAAATATTTGTAAGTTAATTTCCTTCCAAAAAGGTTTAGATCTTTGACAATTTCAAAGAGGTTCATCTCCTGAATTGGGCAGAAAGTAAGACCTAAGGAAAGAACTTCCTTTTCATTTTTCGTAAGGACATAAGATGATATATTTATTATATCTAGGCCTGTAGTTGGTTCAGTTTGATTGTGAATCTGTCTATCGTGCTTTGGTTTAATGTGAGATCTGTTTGTGGTTTGGATAGATCCAATTGACTGTTCATTAGATCTAAAAAACCATCATCCTCTAGTGGTTCGGCTGTGTGATTGTGTGTGTTGGGTGTAGTGGACATCGTTTTGGGGCGTACCGACCCATCCCCGTGAAATACGTGCATTAAGGTAGATGGAATTTGTGCATTTTGTGAAATAGGTGTAGCTTTTTTATTTGCATGTTCCATAGTGCGTTTTTTACCACCGCCTTGTGTATTACCATCACCCGATTTTGAGCGTTTACGTGTCTGTCGATATTTCCAGTGGTTACCGTGCAAAAAATGTGAATTGTGAGACATATTAGACGTGTTTGATGAGTCAGATTCATGGCCTCCTTTTTCAAAATCTCTATTTCTTATGTTTTGTTTAAACGTCCTAGGCCGTCTAAAACCCCCTACTGGCCACCTATATGCTATGTTGTTGTTAAAGGCTAGTTTGTCCCGGAGATACTTTTGTTCCTTTCTATCTACAATCTCTCCATTATATTTCTCCAAGAAAGTCTGGAGCGCATTATTGCGCACCAAATATTCTGGGAGTAACCGAATATCCTGGTTTTTGGAATAGATCGTTTTAATTTCATCATTTAACTCTAGCATTTCAGCCCTATATTGTTCCAATAATTGGGTAATCATCTGTTTTGAACATAATTTGAGGGTATTTTCCCAGTTTTGTCTAAATTCAGGTGATATTATTCTAAGGTTTGGAAAGATCTGCACTCTTAAGCCTATGGGGTTTAATCCCTCCTCATTATAGCGCTCAAAATATTTGATGTGCCAGTGGAGGTTTGATTTTTTGATCAAGTATTTTTTTAGTTTGAAAAAGAAGTCATTGATGTCTATATTACTCAGGCCTTCCTCCTTAGTACCTTTTTGTGCCTTTTGCATCAGTCCTTCCCAAGATGTGCCTAGATAGTCCGCCATTATATATGTGTGTGTATATAGTTTACACACACATATATAGAATATGTATATATATATACTTTTTGAGATTTCTTCACAATATATCTTTTTTACAACAAAGGTCTTCTCCGTTCTTATCAAAAAAGAAACAGAGTTGAAATAAGTGGGAAAGCTCTTGAAAAAATGGGTGGGTAACACCCTATATCTACTATAGAAAAGAGGGGGGTTTTTGGTTGAGCTGACCCTTGTGTGCCATAATCCTATTAATTAGAGAAAAAGGAACTCCATGATACAAAACAAGTTTGCTCAGGGAGATAAAGGTTTAGTGGACTTTAAAGGCACATATTAAGTAGGCAAAAGACTACCATAAGTATAAAAAACATATATTCTTTTATTTAACCAAAGTTTTTTTTAAAAAATAGAACAAAAGTTCAAGAAGCAAAACTATACAATGACATACATATTATTTGAAATAAGAACATTCATCATATCTATAGGTCAAAATATTAGATACACAGATATTGTAGTAATTACACTTTGTGAGTATTAGGATCGTGGTCTGAAGAGGTCGACGCGTTTCGCCTTAGCTTCTTCTGGACCTCAGACGCTAATATACAATTTTATCTCTTTTAGTAGAAACAGAAACATGCAATTAGTACAAAGCATTTTATGTTACATTTTATTCCTATATCTTTTATTAATTTGTTAATCAAAACAACACACCTCTCAAAATGCAGAAAAACCGTGTGATCCGTGGTCATCAGTATCAGTATATCATATTGATCATAGAGTAGTAAAAAATAGGCGGGAAGTGAAGAGGGAGAAAAAAGGCCCAAAAACTGGTGGAATGGGCCACCTATATATATGGGGCAAAGGGGAAACATATAAATCTCAAAAAGGTATTTCAATATCCTCAAATATTAGTAATGATTTATGTTATATTTACCTCAAATTCCCACAGTGGAATCTATCGAGGATTCAGGTCGGGATCAGATTAGTGATATGGAGGCTGCTATTGGCTGTATCACATGAAGGTCTAGTAAAAGAAGTAGTATATATATTTATTTGTTTCCATCTCATCCATTCAATAGAAATGGAGAGACAAAAACATAAAACCACAAGGTTCTATACTTATAAATATATCTCCAAATTAATTCATTTTACCTTTGTATCCTTCTGTCTAATCTTAGACCATATTGGGACCCAGTCCCCTTATAGCAGTAGATATTGATGTCTTGTAACGTTAGATGGAAAAATTCCCCCCAGATTTGTAGTGTATCCGCTAGGGTGTAATCAGATAATAGTAGATTATATTCACAAAAAGGGGGTATATATCTCAATTTAAATCCCTTATGTTAATGTATATATTCATATATACATATATTTTATTACTTACATAGTAGAGTATATTCCAGTGTAAAACAATGGTATTATGGATATTGCAGCTGAAATTGCTTGTGAATATAGTTCCCAGGGATAGAAAAGGTATAGTCATCTGATTCAAAAGGGGGCGACCTAAGACAATTTCAATAGAAAAGCATGTCTAGATTAGTTGGACTATATTGCCAAGATTGGGGTAGATAGTTTTAAAAAAGCTCAAAAAACTTACTGCGCCAAGAGCCTCCATCAGCCTGTTCGTATCCCGCCATGTCCTAGGTGTGTGTGTGTGTCGCATATATACCTGATCATTACCTAATGAATTGTGATCTGGTGTTTGTTTGTTGTCTCCGCGCACCGGAAGTGCGTCACTTTCCCGCCTTTGTCTCTTACCTTAGGACGCAACCGGAAGTGCGTCCTTTGTTTACATCCGGTCATGACGCTCGGCGGAAAGAGCACCCGCCGGAAGCGTCAATGAAGCCAGGAATGATCTGCGGAAGTGACGTGCGCTCACCAACAACCTCGTAAGAGGGTGGGTCATCGCCGCCCTGTCACTAAACGCAGATAGGTCCTTACTGGCTCAGAGTGCAAAATAAGATCGCTGTGACCAGTATAACAACGGCTTCTGCATAAAAGAGAGGGGTCAAATTATCATTATGTCATTTGCACTTTTATTGCATATTATAATCTATATATCCACTCTATTGAGAGAACATTTTATATTTGTTTATTCTGAGGCATATATAGTACTTTTAGTTATAACTTGCATATACATCATATATCAACATTTGAATTAATATTCTTTGAAAGGTATTTTTACATTATGAATATGGCTTGTATCTAGGACTCTTTACAGGAAGTCAAGGAGAAAGTCATTGCTACAAATACATCGTATAGTAAAAAACAATGAGAGGAAAGGAAAAAAAGGGAAATAAAAGAGATCGGATAACATCATAATTATTATGTCTCTTATCACCCCAAAAATCACTTTAGAAAAAGTTGTTTTTTTGGGGCTTATTTTATTTTATCTGTGAAGAAGGATTCCACATATGAGGGGGGGGGGGTTTATTATTATTTCCTCAGGGGGGCCCTTCTAGAGAAGCCCCTTAAAGGAAAGGTTTGAAACTTAGTGCCTCATTTAGTCCTGGACTTATTGTAGCTTTTAACAAATAAATCCAACGTGCTTCGCGCTGTAGTATAATTTTATCAAATTCCCCCCCTCTCGGGTTTTCCAATATACGTTCTAAGGCTGCGAATTTCACTACTTTTGTATTATTTTTGTGATACACCCCCAGATGTCTTCCAATGGGTGTAGACAAAAGATTATTTTTTCCGTATCCTATATGGTCCTTGATACGGCGCCAGAAATTTCGTTTTGTTTTTCCTATATAGTATGCGCCACAGTCGCAGAACATAATATATACTATGCCTATTGTTTGACAGTCAACATAATGTTTTATAGAATGAAGTTGTCCATTAGGTAGATATAATGATTGGTTTTCGTAGATCCATTCGCAAAATTTGCACTTCCCACAGCGCCATGTACCTGGTATATCCTCGACTGGTTTATCTCTTTTATCATCAAAATGACTTCTGATGACTCTATCCCTGATTGACTTAACTTTTTTAAAAGTAATCTCTGGGTAATCGTTCACATATTTACTTAAAATACTATCATTTTTGAGCAGGTACCAATGTTGCTGTAGGATATTGCGAACTAAGTGATGTTGACGATGATATGGAGTGATAATACGTACCCTTCCCTCTTGATTTTTATCTTTTTTGTAAAAGAGAGTTTCCTCTCTCGTTTTTTGGAATGCCCTGTTATACGCTTTTCGTAATGTTGTGGTTGTATATCCCCTTGCTCGCAACCTGTTTCTAAGTTTGTTTGCTTCCAGACGAAACTGATCATCATTTGAGCATATTCGTCGAAGTCGCAGGTACTGCGAGTACGGTATACTTTGTACCAGTGATTTTGGATGGAAGCTATGTGCATGGAGCACAGTGTTTCCAGCTGTTGGTTTACGGTACAGAGTTGTCTCTACTTTTCCTGTTTCTGTGATGGATATTGTGATATCAAGAAAGGGAATAGATTTGTGACTCCATTGATTAGTAAATTTCAAGTTGAATTGGTTATTGTTTAAAGATTTGAGGAATTTCCGCAGGTCCTCCTCCGGCCCCGACCACAACATGAACACGTCATCTATGTAGCGGAGCCAGAGGAGGACATGCGGAAAAAATTGGGCTAGGCCTTCGTCTGAGAAAAGGGTTCGCTCCCACCCCCCCAGGTACAGGTTGGCATACGATGGGGCACAGGAGGTCCCCATCGCTACCCCCTGCACCTGGAGGTAGTGGGAGCGATCAAAGACGAAGGCGTTCCCTGTCAAAATAAAGGCCAAGGCCTCCAGAATGAAATCAATATAGCCCCTCTGTTTGAGGGGACGTTCATACAGAAATTCCTCTATCACAGACAGACCCCTGGTATGCGGTATGCTACTATATAAGGCCTCGATATCAACGGCCACCAAGACCGTGCCCGGTGGTACCACTAGGCCTTCTAAACGTTTGAGAAGGTCCGGAGTATCTTTTATGTATGATGGCAGAGAAGTAACATGTTCTCTAAGAATTAAATCTATGTACTGGCTGGTTGGCTCTGTGTATGATCCTATTCCTGATATTATCGGTCTACCCGGGGGTGATCTTAAATTTTTATGCGTTTTCGGTAACGCATAAAAAGTTGGAACTTTAGGATTTTTAACATATATCGCCTGGTAAGTATCCTTATCTATAAGGCCTCCAAATTGTGCTCTGAAGAGTAACTGAGCAAAATCTTTTTGTAGTGTATTTATCATTTCTGATTCTATCAGCCTGTACCATTCCCTGTTATTTAGAATATTCAAGCACATGTCTCTGTATTGTTCCACATCCATTACGACAATGTTGCCGCCTTTGTCGGCAGGTTTCACCACAATTTTGTCGTTGGTACTCAGAGACAACAGGGCTTGTTTTTGCTGTTGGGTAAGATTGTTTTTACAATTTTTTGGTATCTGAATAGCCTCAATTTGTTTTGTCACCTGCGTTATGAATGCTGCAATATTGGGATTCGTCTGTAGAGAGGGGAATTTTTCTGATTTCTTTTTCACTTTGTGAATTGGCAAATCTTTTCCTCTTAGGGTAGGTGTCTCTGTTGTATTGTCATTAGATGTTCTCATATTAGGGAGTTCTATTCCACTTGCTTGTGAGGACAAATCAGCGGTCTCATTTTCCTCAAGGAGATCCATGAGGTCTTTGAGAGCCCTGAAGTCCCTTACTTTGAAATCCTTCCACTGTTCTTTTAATATGTGGTCCTGTTTCCTCTTTTTTCTTTCCTCATCAAATAAATATTTGTAAGTTAATTTCCTTCCAAAAAGGTTTAGATCTTTGACAATTTCAAAGAGGTTCATCTCCTGAATTGGGCAGAAAGTAAGACCTAAGGAAAGAACTTCCTTTTCATTTTTCGTAAGGACATAAGATGATATATTTATTATATCTAGGCCTGTAGTTGGTTCAGTTTGATTGTGAATCTGTCTATCGTGCTTTGGTTTAATGTGAGATCTGTTTGTGGTTTGGATAGATCCAATTGACTGTTCATTAGATCTAAAAAACCATCATCCTCTAGTGGTTCGGCTGTGTGATTGTGTGTGTTGGGTGTAGTGGACATCGTTTTGGGGCGTACCGACCCATCCCCGTGAAATACGTGCATTAAGGTAGATGGAATTTGTGCATTTTGTGAAATAGGTGTAGCTTTTTTATTTGCATGTTCCATAGTGCGTTTTTTACCGCCGCCTTGTGTATTACCATCACCCGATTTTGAGCGTTTACGTGTCTGTCGATATTTCCAGGCGCCGTATCAAGGACCATATAGGATACGGAAAAAATAATCTTTTGTCTACACCCATTGGAAGACATCTGGGGGTGTATCACAAAAATAATACAAAAGTAGTGAAATTCGCAGCCTTAGAACGTATATTGGAAAACCCGAGAGGGGGGGAATTTGATAAAATTATACTACAGCGCGAAGCACGTTGGATTTATTTGTTAAAAGCTACAATAAGTCCAGGACTAAATGAGGCACTAAGTTTCAAACCTTTCCTTTAAGGGGCTTCTCTAGAAGGGCCCCCCTGAGGAAATAATAATAAACCCCCCCCCCCCTCATATGTGGAATCCTTCTTCACAGATAAAATAAAATAAGCCCCAAAAAAACAACTTTTTCTAAAGTGATTTTTGGGGTGATAAGAGACATAATAATTATGATGTTATCCGATCTCTTTTATTTCCCTTTTTCTCCTTTCCTCTCATTGTTTTTTACTATACGATGTATTTGTAGCAATGACTTTCTCCTTGACTTCCTGTAAAGAGTCCTAGATACAAGCCATATTCATAATGTAAAAATACCTTTCAAAGAATATTAATTCAAATGTTGATATATGATGTATATGCAAGTTATAACTAAAAGTACTATATATGCCTCAGAATAAACAAATATAAAATGTTCTCTCAATAGAGTGGATATATAGATTATAATATGCAATAAAAGTGCAAATGACATAATGATAATTTGACCCCTCTCTTTTATGCAGAAGCCGTTGTTATACTGGTCACAGCGATCTTATTTTGCACTCTGAGCCAGTAAGGACCTATCTGCGTTTAGTGACAGGGCGGCGATGACCCACCCTCTTACGAGGTTGTTGGTGAGCGCACGTCACTTCCGCAGATCATTCCTGGCTTCATTGACGCTTCCGGCGGGTGCTCTTTCCGCCGAGCGTCATGACCGGATGTAAACAAAGGACGCACTTCCGGTTGCGTCCTAAGGTAAGAGACAAAGGCGGGAAAGTGACGCACTTCCGGTGCGCGGAGACAACAAACAAACACCAGATCACAATTCATTAGGTAATGATCAGGTATATATGCGACACACACACACACCTAGGACATGGCGGGATACGAACAGGCTGATGGAGGCTCTTGGCGCAGTAAGTTTTTTGAGCTTTTTTAAAACTATCTACCCCAATCTTGGCAATATAGTCCAACTAATCTAGACATGCTTTTCTATTGAAATTGTCTTAGGTCGCCCCCTTTTGAATCAGATGACTATACCTTTTCTATCCCTGGGAACTATATTCACAAGCAATTTCAGCTGCAATATCCATAATACCATTGTTTTACACTGGAATATACTCTACTATGTAAGTAATAAAATATATGTATATATGAATATATACATTAACATAAGGGATTTAAATTGAGATATATACCCCCTTTTTGTGAATATAATCTACTATTATCTGATTACACCCTAGCGGATACACTACAAATCTGGGGGGAATTTTTCCATCTAACGTTACAAGACATCAATATCTACTGCTATAAGGGGACTGGGTCCCAATATGGTCTAAGATTAGACAGAAGGATACAAAGGTAAAATGAATTAATTTGGAGATATATTTATAAGTATAGAACCTTGTGGTTTTATGTTTTTGTCTCTCCATTTCTATTGAATGGATGAGATGGAAACAAATAAATATATATACTACTTCTTTTACTAGACCTTCATGTGATACAGCCAATAGCAGCCTCCATATCACTACTCTGATCCCGACCTGAATCCTCGATAGATTCCAGTGTGGGAATTTGAGGTAAATATAACATAAATCATTACTAATATTTGAGGATATTGAAATACCTTTTTGAGATTTATATGTTTCCCCTTTGCCCCATATATATAGGTGGCCCATTCCACCAGTTTTTGGGCCTTTTTTCTCCCTCTTCACTTCCCGCCTATTTTTTACTACTCTATGATCAATATGATATACTGATACTGATGACCACGGATCACACGGTTTTTCTGCATTTTGAGAGGTGTGTTGTTTTGATTAACAAATTAATAAAAGATATAGGAATAAAATGTAACATAAAATGCTTTGTACTAATTGCATGTTTCTGTTTCTACTAAAAGAGATAAAATTGTATATTAGCGTCTGAGGTCCAGAAGAAGCTAAGGCGAAACGCGTCGACCTCTTCAGACCACGATCCTAATACTCACAAAGTGTAATTACTACAATATCTGTGTATCTAATATTTTGACCTATAGATATGATGAATGTTCTTATTTCAAATAATATGTATGTCATTGTATAGTTTTGCTTCTTGAACTTTTGTTCTATTTTTTAAAAAAAACTTTGGTTAAATAAAAGAATATATGTTTTTTATACTTATGGTAGTCTTTTGCCTACTTAATATGTGCCTTTAAAGTCCACTAAACCTTTATCTCCCTGAGCAAACTTGTTTTGTATCATGGAGTTCCTTTTTCTCTAATTAATAGGATTATGGCACACAAGGGTCAGCTCAACCAAAAACCCCCCTCTTTTCTATGGTTATAACGTGATTACAGCATTCTGCTAACGAACCCGAACAAGAGAGCTCCTAGGACAAGGTCCGGAGCCCTTCTTCTTGGTTCCGTTGGGTTTTGTTCGGAGTATTTTAACCTTATATTATTCAGGATTACTTCCAGACCCTCCTTGGGCTGGCTGATAGGCAATCTTCATGCTGTACACCTTTAGAGTGTAGATTACTTAGGTTACTCTAAGATTGCATAGTTGACATGTGGAGCGCCTCCCCTGAGACACAGTGTGTTCCCTTTTGGGGTGTCTTGGGAGTGGTGAGCTACTGTTAGGGGGGTGACCCCCCAAGGTTACTACACGGTGACCCTCTTCGGCGTTATACTCATTACAATGCCTGTTTTTTTCCATTTTTTTTTTTTACTCTTACTATGATTGCTGCCTTGACTACCACATGCCCACTTAACACTGCTGTTCTATGTTCTCCGACCATTGTTAATAGTTGGGTCGTTTTTCCATTGCTGTAACGTTTCTGTTGTTACATGTATTTGCTACTTTCTAATAAAAACCATTGAAAGAAAAAAACCCATTAAGGGGCAAAAAAAGTTGATTGCGGCCCTGTCTGCATATGTTACAGTGACATACACCCATTGCATACTGTTGTATTGCGCTTAGCAATAAAAAAACCCACTTAGGGGCAAAAAAAAGTTGATTGCGGCCCTGTCTGCATATGTTACAGTGAAATACACCCACTGCATACTGTTGTATTGCGCATTGCAATAAAAAAATCCAGTTAGGGGCAAAAAAAGTTGATTGTGGCCCTGTCTGCATATGTTACAGTGAAATACACCCATTGCATACTGTTGTATTGCGCTTTGCAATAAAAACCCATTTAGATGAGAAAAAGTAAATTGCGGCCCTGTCTGCATATGGTACAGTGAGATACACCCATTGCATACTGTTGTGTTGCGCACTGCAATAAAAATCCATTTAGGGGTCGTTTTTCCATTGCTGTAACGTTTCTGTTGTTACATGTATTTGCTACTTTCTAATAAAAACCATTGAAAGAAAAAAACCCATTAAGGGGCAAAAAAAGTTGATTGCGGCCCTGTCTGCATATGTTACAGTGACATAAACCCATTGCATACTATTGTATTGCGCATTGCAATAAAAAAAAACCATTTAGGGGCAAAAAAAGTTGATTGTGGCCCTGTCTGCCTATGTTACAGTGAAATACACCCATTGCATACTGTTGTATTTCGCACTGCAATAAAAACCCATTTAGGGGGAAAAAAAAATTGCGGGCTAGTCTGCATATTTTACTGTGAGATACACCCTTTCTATACTGTTGTTCTATTCCGCTATTCAATTAACACCCATTTAGGGAAAAAATATTAAATTGCAGCCTAGTCTGCATCTGTAGGTGTGAGATACACCCTTTTAGATACTGTTGTTCTATTCTGCTATTCAATAAACACCCATGTAGGGGAAAGAAATATATTAAATTGCGGCCTAGTCTGTATCTGTACATGTGAGATACACCCTTTGGATACTGTTGTTGTATTCTGCTATTCAATAAACACCCATTTAGGGACAGAAAGATATTAAATTGCGGCTTAGTCTGTATCTGTACGTGTGAGATACACCCTTTGGATACTGTTGTTCTATTCTGCTATTCAATAAACACTCATTTAGGGGAACATTAATAATTTTGCAGCGTTTGCTGATTATGTTACTGTGAGATACACACTTTAAATTTGTTTGGCGCATGTCCTTCCACTACCGAGGATTGCAGGGCACTTCAGTTTGCCTCCTGTTGCTAACTCCTCCTACTCCACTTCCTCATCCTCTACCGCCTCCGCATCCGGAGCAGTAATCATTTCCAAGGCTTTCAGGGCAGTCATTCACAAGTGGCTCCGAGGGTGGGTTCCTGCACCCACAAACACCAGGTACACAATTGTCAAGCAAGGGCACAGTTCTGGAGGATGACGAGGTGGAGGATGAGGAGGAGATGGAGGAGGAGGAACCATGTTCACAGCAGGGTGGCACCCAGATAACTGATAACAACAGATACTACACTTGATCTCCGAGGGTGGGTTCCTACACCCGTAAATGCCAGGTACACAATTGTCAAGCAGGGCACAGTTCTGGAGGATGACGAGGTGGAGGATGAGGAGGAGATGGAGGAGGAACCATGTTCACAGCAGGGTGACACCCAGATAACTGATAACAACAGATACTACACTTGATCACCGAGGGTGGGTTCCTGCACCCACAAATGCCAGGTACACAATTGTCAAGCAAGGGCACAGTTCTGGAGGATGACGAGGTGGAGGATGAGGAGGAGGAGGAGATGGAGGAGGAGGAACCATGTTCCCAGCAGGGTGGCACCCAGATAACTGATAACAACAGATACCACACTTGATCTTAGGCAAAAGGTCAAGACTCGAGAAGCGATGCTGGTGGCATTCCCACCTGACAGCGGGGGCACAGTGGAATCACAAGGCGAAGGCAGAGGAGGAGGAGGTCGCCAACGCAGCCAGGGCACCGCCAGCACCTCAGAAGGCAGGGTTAGCATGTATGAAATGTGGAAAAGCTTTGTCGGCACGCCACAACAACCAGGACCACCAGCTGTTTTTTTTTTAAGCCCCTGGTGTGTGAACACCCTCAGACTATCACCCGGTGGGTGCATAAAAAAGTGCACACCAAAAAAGTGAAACACAAAAAGTGCACAGGGTGTACACATGGTCCTTGACCCTGATCCCCTGGGGCGCAAGGTTCCTGACAGAGACTGGGGTACTTACACTGGCTAACCTGGCCAAAACCAGGCAGCCCTGTTCTTTAGGAGGTCTGCTGAAATAGACCACCCCAAGTACTAGGTGGGGCTCTCCCAAAGAGAGACCCCATGAGAGAGGGCGAACCAAGCCAGAAGGCCATATTCACCCCCTCCCAAGACTTTTAGGGACAGGCCCAAGGACCTACACCCTACTAATCCCGCTGTGCAAAATAAAGTGTACCGCCACAATAAAAAACACAAAACGTGAGACACACAACACATACAAGTGGGGAAAGGGATAGTGGAGAAATGCAAGGTTAGTGCCACGTTGCAATTCTATGGCAGGCCCTTCGGCCAGGAATAAAAAATTTTTCTGGTCCTGACTCCTGACCAAAAGGCCCAACCCTAGAGGCAGGTGTGAAAAATGTGTGTAGGAAGTGCAGTGTCCTTGGTGCCATACTCATAGTGTTGCCATCCACCGTGAATTATGGCACCCCTGGACTGCCACTCCAGGGGCACATACACCACAGGCTTTTCAGAATCCCGATCCCTGGCAAGACCAGTGCAGCCCCGTCCCTACCAGAAGGCCTCAGAACTTAGACAGCTTTGGGAGAGCCCGGCCCACAACCAGGGATACATACCTTTTCCAAGGCCAGACTCAACCCAGAAGGGAGAAACCCCCCCCCCCCGCGGCCATTACCGTTCCTTACCATATACCATATACAGTTCCTTACCGTTCCTTACATACTATACACGTACTGAATGACGGGTCTGCCCCCTTCAACTTCTGGGTCTCACAATTGGGCACATGGCCTGAGCTTGCCCTTTACGCCTTGGAGGTGCTGGCCTGCCCTGCAGCCAGTGTATTATCTGAACGTGTATTTAGCACGGCTGGGGGCTTTATCACAGACAAGCGCAGCCGCCTGTCCAGAGCCAATGTGGACAAGCTCACGTTCATTAAAATGTTTTTTATGTTATTTTAAGTTATTTGCCTATCCACATTTGTTTGCAGAGCACTTGCCATGCTATTAATATGATTTTGCTGCCATTTGCAGCCCTCTAGCCCTTTCCATGTTTGTTTTAGAGACATTTTAGTGCTCAAAAGTTTTGGGTCTCCATTGACCTCAATGGGGTTCGGGATCGGGGCAAAGTTCGGGTTAAGTCCGGTTCACGAACCCCGACTTTTTTTTCAAGTTCGGTCGAACCCGCCGAACCCAAACTTCCAGGTGTTTGCTGAACTCTACCAGAGAGTCATTACTGTGTGCATACTGTACATACTTTTTTTGTGATGTTAATGCTTCATACCTATATTTGCATACTTATTGCACGCAACCATGGAATTCAGCATGGTCATCAACAAAGAATTATGTTATAAGAAATGGTAATAGATACCAATGCAATGCATTACTATTTGCTTCTGCTGGGACTTAGTGATTGGTTTGGAAGTATGTGATTTTCAAATGTTTACCCTATTACAACTTTAAAAAGAGGTCATCATTCACACATGCCCAAGGCAGTGTGAACTATAAATAGACCTGCCTAGAAGACAGATACAATTTGTAAAGAATTTCAAGCTTGTATTGATATTTATTAAGTCATTTGGGTTTTCTCCTCATAACTGTTCCATGTATAAAATATTTATTGTAAACAATCATTTTTTTTTTACTTTTGCCATGATTGTGCCCAAATAAATGCCATATTCTGAATAATTGTATGCTTTTCTGTATTGAGTTTCCAAATAGTTCTGGATTGCATTGTGTAAAACTAAGTCTACGGTTTTTCTGTTTGTTGTTTTTGGTTGCTCAGTAAAAAAAATATCTATTGATCATGTAACATGATCTTTGATTAAAGAATAATTGGTTAGAGAAAATTCTAGAAACTGTGAATTCATAGTACAAAGGTTAAGGCTCTTAACATATGCAATTTATACAGTTAATTGTTATTGCTTGAATTATTTTTCCCATTATGGCGTGAGTGGGGCCTCATGTCCAAGTTTTGCCTTAGGCCTCACAAAGCCTAGAGCCGCCTCTGATCATGTTGGATATTCAGAACTTTTGTTGTTCACAACTAACTGTTGTGGTTATACTTAAAGTGTTAGCTTTTTGGAGCTTTTGGAGTCTAATTAACCATCACAGTTCCCATACTGGGAATGTATATGCAAACAGTATTTCTAAAGTTGTTCAGCAAAGTGATGGGTTTTCATGTGGAAGTGATTTGGGTGGCTGTAAAGTTGCCTGATCACTTCCACAGCCTGCTGAAGGTATCGCCCCCCTCACTTGACTGCTCCCGCAATTTATCCTGGGCTCCACTGTACTACCTGTGGACTCAGGACCAGCATGAGTTTTCTTCACCATCCTCTATATCTGATAGTGGGTACTACAGCAAGAAGCAGTGGCACGTAATTATGTGCCCATCAGACTCTGCGGCATTGTCTTGTGAGCCCAGGGTGGTGGTTGGGGCAGAGCCTTGACCTCCCGGGCTTACAGAAAGGTGGTAATTTAACCTGGAAGAGAAGCGTGGCATTACTGGATCACTGAGTCTGCAGCTTTCATGCATTAAAGTGCAGGGGGCGCATGATAGCAGCATTCATGCATTGACGTCAACGGCTGCAATAATAATCTTTAGCTTTACTAGTGGTAAGGGGCAGTGCTGTTGACCCTTGCACCCCCATCACTACCATGAGAACACACACACAGACACACAAACACACACACACACCTTGCACTGATGGTCAGTGGCAGGGCTCTAGAAGCTTCAGAGGCTTGCGTGCTGTTAGAAGTTTATTATATAGAACATTCTGCTCCTTCACCATCATTGCATCATTGCTTTACACAGTTTTACACACTCTAGATTGCATTTAGAAGTTAACCCCTTCCCAGTCAGTGAACAGTTTTATCACTGATCACTGTATTCGTGTCCCTAGCGACATCAGTGTCAGTTAGTGACCCTCCCACATAGTGTCTGTTAGCACCCGATTGTCTGCCACCCTATCACAGTCATATTATAAGTCGCTGATAATCGCATTACAGTATAGTGTTAATTGTGTTGTGTATAGTGCTGCGTAATTCCAGTATACATACAATAGTTTGTAGACGCTTTAGCTTTCGCAGAAGACAATTAATATACACTTGTTTTTTTTTTTTTTTTGTGCCAAAGACATGTAACAGAATACATTTTGGCATAAATTTATGAAGATTTTTTTTTTTATGTCATATGTTTTATAACAGAAAGTTGAAAATATCGGGGTGTGTTTTTTTTTTTTTTTTTTCAAAATGTTCAGTCTTTTTTCACTTATATAAAAAATAAATAAATAAATAAATAAATAAATAAATAAATAAATACCCAGTGGTGATCAAATACCACCAAAAAAAGCTCTATTTATGTGAAAAAATTTGTGTACAGTGTTGCATACCGCCACAATTACCAGTTCAAGCAGAGCAGTGCACTGCTGAATAGTAAAACATGCAGTGGTCTTGTAGGGGGGAAAACTTTCCGAAGCTCAAGTGGTTATTCCTGAATTTTATATTATTTTAAAAAAGTTATAAAGTTAAAAAACTATGGCCTCATGCAAACTGATTCAGTGTAAAAGCTGTTTCTCCTGACACAGCATTTTTTTCAAACCAGTTTAGGCGCGTTTAGCAGCGTTTGGATGTTTATTTATTCCATTGGCCAAAATGATAATTTATTCTGGCCATTGAAATGAATAAAACACTCAGTGCTAAACCCACCTAGCGCTTAGGTGCATTCAGACACGTTTAGCTACGTTTGGCAATCTTATGCCAAAAAGCTCCTCTCCTAAACACAATTCTTCTGCGTTCAGGAGAAGGAGCTTGGATGGTCTGTAAACTCTGCTGCTCTTAAACTCTTTGTAAAGTCTGGACATATAGGCTTTTATAGAGGTGCAATCAGGGGCTTAGTCAAAAAACGGCAATGGCCCCAAAAATGTCAGTTTAGGAGCAGCAGTGTGCATGAGCCTAAAGCTGGATACACACTATCCAACTTTTGTGGTTAGATTTCCTTCAGATTTACCTTTTCTATGTAGTGCAAGGGCCTGCCAGATTGCATACAAATTGAAAGTGTTTAGGTTCGACCTCATATTATATGGTTTTGGTAAGTCTAAAGGAAAAAGTCTTCAGAAAATCTTATAGTGTGTATGGCCCATAAGTCTTCAGTTAAAGACTAACAACCTTAGACCATTTGGAGTATGAATTACTGATAATTATCGATAACTACTGTCTGAATGCAGACTTCATATCCGTGTGTGTTGGATGCCTGTGTCCCTTGCAGTGTGTCCGCTCTGTCACTAGTGTGTCCCAGGAAAATAGTAGTGAAGTAGGGGAAGAAACCACGGGATGCAGGCATTTGACACACACAGAAAGGATTGACTGTCACTGAAGAAGTGATTGTCACTGAATTTTTTTTTTAATTCAGTGACAGTCACTTTAACTTACGCAGTGACGCAGTTACGCATCTGCAAGTAACCATATAAAACTACTTAGCAAATTCCAAATATACTACATCCAGAGCCACCCCTTTGTCTATGTTTCTGCTTACTTCTTTGCTGAAGAAAGTAGATTTGTTAAATATATGCATGCAGGGCCGGACTGGGTATGAAAACCAGCCCTGGAAAAAATTACATACCAGCCCCATAGCATTGCGTCGTCATACTAGCACAACGTTGATTTCTTGTTCATAAAAAGGTAAAATCATGCATTTTAAAGCACATTTCACCCCCCGGCCCCCTCCCTTTAATACAAAGCTGTTTCCCCCCCCCCCTCTACATTTGGGAGATCAGCATTGTGTTAGGGGGAGTGGGCCGCCCCCCCTAATACAATGCTGATTCCCCCCTTCCCCTAATACACTGCTGTCCCCCCCGACCCCCTCCCTTTAATACAATGCTGTTTCCCCCCTCCCCCCAACATTTGGGAGATCAGCATTGTATTAGAGGGAGGGGGCCGGGGGAAACGCCTTGTATTAGGGGGAGGGGAACAGTATTGTATTAGGGGCCCTAATACAATGCTTATCCCCCCCTCCCCCCTAATACAATGCTGACCCCCCAGCCCTCTCCCCCTAATACAATGCTGATCCCCCTCCCACCCCCCTAATATACTGCTGACCCCCCCTAATACAATGCTGATCCCCCCCTCCTCCTAATACACTGCTGACCAGTGACCCCCCCCTGGCCCCCTCCCCCTAATAAAATGCTGTTCTCCTCCTCCTAATGCAATCCTGATCCCCCTCTCCCCCTAATACAATCCTGATCCCCCCTCCCCCTAATACAATGCTGTTTCCCCCCTCCCCTTAATAAAATGATTACCCCCCGGCCCCCTCCCCCTAATACAATGCTGTTTCCCCCTTCCCCCTAAATTTGGGGGGGATCAGCATTGTATTAGGGGGAGGGGGCCCCGGGGGGGGGTGACAGATGAGCATTGTATGAGGGGGGGGGCAAGTGAAGTCAGGCCAGCATTGTATTAGGGGAAGGGGGGGTTAGCACTAGCTATTCAACACCACAGCTCAGCAACCCATGCATGGATTTATGTGGAAACAAGTGCTATGTCCCCCAGGGGGGGGGGGGGGGGGTTAACACGCTTTATGTTCTACTAGTGGTTGCTCTATATTTTAAGCTTGGGCAGTTCTTACATATTGAGAATATTGAAACTCTGCGCTGATGTTCTATTTGGGTGTGGATACGGAAATTGATAAATAAATATATAGATAGTAAAAATTAGGCTGCAGCCTCCCTAAATTATAGTCCAAAGGACCATATAGTGAATGTAAAATGAGGTAGGGTGATGGCGCTGCCCAAAATTAACTATGATGGTGGACAATACCAATAATAAGGGTAAAAATGCACTAAAAATCCACGTAATAGAAAAAAGAGCACTAAAATACAGCTTTATGATAAAATCTTAAAGGAGAAAAATTAAAAAGTGCAGATGTGCTAATTAGGTATATAAAAGTGATGTGTGCAAATATAAGTGGACAAGAATTCATTAGGTCTGAGACAGTGAGAACAATAAGTATAAATCAGATAAAATATACAAAGTGTAAAACCTGGATCATATAAGTGAACCTTATAAATAAATTAGTGATGTAAAAATACACATGATATGATATAAAACTGATAAACAATTAAAAGTGCTCTGTGCGTAGTGAAATGCCCCAAATAGAATCACACCCTGGGGCATAAAAGTGCAGTGACAAAAGTAAACACACACACTGACACACTGCCTGTAAGGCTCACCTGAGATCATGCTGCTCTCCTCTGCTGCTGTGCTGGGCTGGCCTGGCGCGTCTGTGTGGGAGTGGGAGGGATCGGCATCGGAGCCGTGACAGCCTCAGGCTCAGCCAGTCTGTTGATCCACCGCCGCACACGCCGCGCACTCCGCGCAGCCGCTCCCGCCGGATCCGGATGTGACGTCATGCCGCTCACAGCGGCTGACGTAGAAACAGTATATCGGCCGGTGTCGGGGCTGCTGCAGCGGCCATTATCACAGCGGCCGCGGCGCCGACCCCAATGCTTAAAGCGGCCGGCCCCAGGGCCAGCGGCCCACCGGGAAATTTCCCGGTATCCCGCTAGGCCAGTCCGGCCCTGTATGCATGACATCTTTAAAATTAAAAGATATTTCTATCTCAATGATTTCACATGTTTGCTAGCAAAGGATGACTGGTGAAAAACAGCAGATTTGGATCTATTCCCTGAGTAAAAACCTATCAAGAGTATGGAAAACAGTCTTCTGTCCATGCAACGGACAGTACAATTTGTGACAGATTCACATAACTGTTGGTAAGGTGCAAACTAATGTGTTGCAGAATTGCCTTCCAACCTGAAAGACGGCCTATTTACTTCCACTTTCCTAATCACTGATATGGCCATATTTCTTAATAAATGTGTCACAGCCACAGCATCAGAATGTAAAAGTGTTGCACATAAGAACTACCTGAAATTGGTTGCAAATTGCCAGAGTTTTAATAAATCTGGCACAAGATTTTTTAATATGAATATAATGCCAGAAACATTATGCAGATGCTTTACTGATTCACCCCTATTGTCTTTTATTCATGCTGTTCTGGGTAGCTGCTGCCCAAATAAAGTGAACAACATGCAGTACTTTTTAACCTAAATCACTGAAGAAATGTTATTGTTTTTAAAACGCCTAGAAAAACTGTACTTACTTTCTGAAGTGTCACAATTAAAGTCCTTTCTCCAAAAATCAAGCTACTGTAATTTATCACAGTTGCAAATTAAGTAAACAGCTACAACATACATCCATACAGCTGGCTCATTATACAGCAGCGGCCCATTTTTAAAAACCAACTGATTTCATATAAAGCACAGCTGTTGATTTAGACTCTTTTAAGAAGGAAATGTCCTTTTAGCTTTATAATAGGACATTGAAGACAAATGGGTTTGCTGGAAGTGCAATGCCATGCCAGAATATGTTACAGCAGCAGTCACTGCGGTTTCATTTTAAGTACTTAAATGTAAGCAACCACAGCTCCAGATGGTATGATGGCTTCAAATAATATGCAAACATAGTTCAATAACCAATTTACATGAGACAACCAGGGAAAAAAATGAAGTAAATTAAATACTTATTTGTAAGCTAATGCTAAATTCCATTTGTAGTCCTTAAACTAGACCTGTCTTTTTTTCACAGCTCTCATAGCTCATACAATCCTTAACTGCATGGGGGGAATTAAATGAGTTGTAAATTCGTCAAGGTTTTTAATGCATTAGGGTGAAAAACCTTCTTGGTTGCAGCTGCCCCCCCAGGCCCCCCGTTATTCTTACCTGAACCTGAACACTCCAGCGACGAGCATGAGCCCAGCAGCTCCAGCCGCTGTCTCAGGTCCTCATTGGATAGATTAATAGAAGCAGGAGCCATTGGTTCCCGCCGCTGTCAATCAAATCCAGTGACACTAGAGCGGGGGCCGGGGCCGAGTCCTGCTGTCTGTGTCAATAGACGCAGTGGCAGGACTCGTGAGCGTGCCTTCATGGGTGTCCCCATGGAAAGCGGTTCTCTGTGGGGGCACCCGATGAAGAGGAGGAGCCAGAAGCAACGTCGGGGCACCCCAGAAGAGGAGGATTGGGGCTGCTCTGTGCAAAGCCCTTGCCCAGAGCAGGTACATATAACATGTTTGTTATTTTTTTTATTTTTATTTTTAAAAGCTTTACAATCACTTTAAGGCGTCTTTTTTGATTTGTGCAGTGCAAAGGTCTATGATTCTGTCTCTTACTGGCAAGTCATTACAGTAAAGGCTTTAGTTTGCTCAGTACAATCTCCCTGCTAGAATTTAGAATGTGTTTGTCTATAAGAAGAGCATATCAGGACTTAATAAAATGAAAAGTTGTAATCCATATAAACATCTAAAAAACACAGATAAAATTATAAAAGAAGCTGTTTTCTCTACCAAAGGATTTTTATTCCTCTGCCTCCAGTTCTAAGATTTTCATAGCTCCACCACAGCATACAGCTTTGTCTGGCAGAGGAGTGGAATCAGATTTTTTACTGCTGCCCATTAGGTAAACTTACAGGTCTCCTCACCATCCCCACCATGTGACCGGACTGTAAAAAGTCAGGCAGGAGACTAATGAGCATATCTCTGTCACTGTGCTCTCGCCTTCTATCAGCATTTTACGTTCACTTCAGCACAACTGATTGGCCCCTTAAACTGCTCCCTACCCCTAAAGAAAAATAACAACCTATTGACTAGCTTTTGGCGTGGCCTTCTGGTGTGTCTCTGCCTCCAGGCGTACCTGCCCTAATGTATCCATTGCTTTTAATTGTCCAGCATGAAAGCTCTTAAATACCAGTAAGGTAAGAGGTAAGACCAGAGTATAAAAAGGGGCCTTAATGAGAGTGTGTGGCTTCAACAAACACAAGGTGGTATCAAAAAGTTTTGAGACTCTGTTTACAAGAAAGTACTTTATTTATCTACGTTTACACACTACCACCTTCAAAAATAGTCCCAAAGCGAAGCAACACAACGCTCCCAGTGTTCCTGACACTTCTAGTATGTGTCCTGGAAGTATTTTTGAAGCGTGTCAAGCAGCTTCTGTGATTAGTGCTGGAAACATCAACCTTTGAGCTGGATCTTCATCTTTGGGTAGAGGGCGAAGTCTGCAGGAGTCAAATCTGTAGGGTGGGGTGGGTGCGGAAATGAGATCATGTTGTTTCGGGTGAGAAACTCCCGTTTATTCTAACTTGCTGTCCATGATGAAACAGCAGATGTGGTAGCGAATGTGGTCAGAATAGCATGAGTTGCACAGCTCTCGATGTACACAGGACAATGTCTTTTGGTACACTGACTTATGTATGTCAGTGCTCCCTGTGACTGTGCATGCAGCCTTGTGCTTCCATCTGTTGGCCTGTTACAAAACTAGCCACAAAACTTTTTGATACCACCTTGTATTAGTAAATGCTGTGCAACCAAAACCTTGGTTTTTACACAAATTGTTTAGCTGGTAAGTGTGCTGGGAAATACATGTTGTTTAGTTTCAATAGGTGTACATATCCTGAAAGCTGCCTGTACCAAAAACAGACCTGAAAATTAATCTGCTGGTGTCTGCTAGTATATTGAAACCCATGGCTCCTAGCTGATAGAAACAGGCAGTTGCAGTTACTGAATCTGCACTACAGAGTTAATGTGCAAAAACATGCCATGTGGTAACTGAGCAAAAGAGGATAGTATATACACAGTGATAATATCCAATGTTCTGGCATGACAACTTTTATTAGCATATGCATTAAATTAGGTCTCTGGTCGATGACTTACATTCTTGCAGAGTACTTGATGACTCTGATGGAGATCGTGCAGAATGAGCAGCTGACCTTTTTTCTTCCTCTCCTTTCTTTTTCCCAGTGTCCTTTGAGTCCAATTTCTCTGTAAAATAAAATGAAATAGTAGCCAGAGGGAAAACTGAAAAAAAAATCCAGCAAGTAAACCAGATAAAATTATTATGGAGCACATAAATAGAAAGAACAATTACTTTGAGACTGCTGTTAAAAAGGACGATCTAGTGCAGGAAAGTTTTGCATTCTATATTTGTACCACAACGTATATGCATTATTTACAAAGCTTTTACATGATGTACTGTAACATATTATAAAAATGGCTTTTCAGTGGTAATAGCTATTACTTGACAATATTGATAAACTGACACAACAAGGGGCTCTAGTACAAAAGTTTAAAAATGGACAAGCCACTGCTGTACTGCCATGTGACCCATTTTATTTTTACCAAAGGGGCCCTTTACAGAAGAACTATCAATTATTTTCCCTGTTCAGTCTCCCACTTGACAAACCATATATAGGGCCTTCTCCCTTGTTGTTTGTTGCTTCCTTTAAGTCTGTTTTTCTACTGGGGAGACAAAGCAGGGGAATAATGAATGATAGTTCATTTTTATTCTCCAATACCTCCGTTCAAGTACATTTAGGCTGATTTGGCTGAGAATCTTTTTTTTTTTTTTTTTCCAATAATGAGAATCTTTACTCAAATAATTGTGTGAATTTTCATGTCATTTATCCAGTCATACATAAAGCAAATTCTTGATAACTTTGAATACCCAATCATGTGAAGAGGCTTTAAACATGATTAAACAATTAAGTGAATATTCACACAATTGTTGCAGTGAAGATGTTTAACTTTTTATGTAAATCAGGTAATGAATAGTAAGGATGATTACTTTAGCCGCACAAGAGCCACATTAAAACTTGTTCTCGAGTTGCCAAAGTTCTCAGACATCCAGATCAGCTTTAATGGCTTATGGCTTAATCTATTCTAGAATGGTCTATCCTCATGTGAGATGTATTTGGCAGCCAGATTGAAACAAATATTGGCCCCTTAATGTAAGCCTGTGTAGTAGGCTGTTCACCATACACCTCAATACAGCCCCAGAAGGAGGGTTGAGCAGAAGTTTGCCTTGAGTACCATCATCATCATCATGCTTGTAATGGCAAGCGCTTATTGATCAGTGCAGCACCGTGGTGACTAATCAGAAGCACATCAGTACGGTGTCCCAGAAGAAATATTTGCTTTTCTTTGTTCTGCATGGTCATGTGGTTGTGCTAACCAACTAGAGCTTGCCATTGCATTATGAAGGATACTTACTCTGGAGTTGTATATTGCAGTGTACAGACAGCTACACCAGCAGCACAGGGCATCATGGCCGCTATGTGCAGTGAGGTCCAGGAGGAGTAGTTTGGATATTTTGAACTACTTTGCCTTTTCATTTTTCATAAAAAGGTGAACTTACACTTTAAAGATCAGTTCTGAAGCCAGTAAGTCACAATGGCAGCTTCCATCTACCACTTATCATCCACTTTAAAATGTTATTGTTACAGTTAACTGGTAAAATCGACTAATGATCTATTTATCTTCTCCAGAAAACACTACACCTATACAAAATTCAGAACATTTTCACTGTGCCTTGTGTGGCACAGTTTTTGAGCTTTTGGTGGCAATACAATCAGGAATGGCAGGAAATGGTATTGAAAGAGAAGTATGGACAAACCATACCTCAGGTATGGTGCAGGAGTGCAATTGCCTTTGTGACTCAGAGTCAGCTGATAGTGGGCTACTGCCCAATAATAGCTGATGGGGCAAAGTCACGACAGGGCTTTTGCAGTGCATTAAATAGTTTAATTTAATTAATTTACCTTTATTGGGTTTTTCAGGTGGCCTTACAATGACAGGTATGGGAATCTCAGGTTTAGCCTCTGCTAGCTTGCTGTCTTTCTTATTTTCTTCATTCACAGCAGGTTTTGATTCCTGAGGTTCCTCAGCAGGTAGTGTGAATTCAGGAACTATTCTTTTTAAAAAATTCCAGACATCACTGATAAAATCATTTCTAAAATAATAAAAAAAATTTGAGATTTGAATCACAATAAAAATAATAGTTATTTCAACATCAGGAACTTAAAGTACCACTATAGGCAAAACTTTTATTTTTTTTTATTTTGGATAGAGTAAGGCTATGTTCACACTGATCCGACATGAAAGTTGTACAACTTCTGATCAGACTTTGCCCTGTGACATGTTACCATGTCTGACTTCCATGCGACTTCAATGAACAGGATTGGACTTTGACCCAACCATATCAGGCCTTTGGAGTCTGGTATGAATCTTGAGGAGGAACCCCATGCCAAATTAAAAAAAAAAAAAAAACGGCGTGGAGTCCCCCCCAAGACCATAGCAGACCTTTCGAGTGGGTATGGATTTTGAGAGGAAACCCCACAGCATAAAAATGAAAACAAAAAATATAACAGTGTGGGGTCCCTCCATTCATAATTCAAAATTCTTTATAGACCCTTATCCAAGCATGCAGGTCAGCAAAGGAGGGGAACGAGTGAGCGCCCCCACCCTCCTGGACCCTTCCAGGCTACATGCCCTCAACATAGGGAGTAGCTGCTTTGGGGCAGGAGGGGCTCTGCACCCCCCACCCCAAAGCACCCACTCCCTATGTTGATGGGGACAAGGGCCTCTTACTGACAACTGTGGGCGATGGTTGGGAAGGTCTGCAGGCAGGGGGCTTATTGGAATCTGAAAGGGGGCCCCCAGATCCTGGCTCCTCTCTATGAGTATGAGTATGGGGTATATTGTACCCCTACCTATTCATTCCTGAAAAAAGCAGTGTAGTGTGAATGAATCAACGTGGCAACAATGAGTCTTCTTTCTCTGGTTCTGCCACCAATTTGTTCTTCCTCCAGTGCTTTTCTTCCTCCAGTCTTCTCCCTCTGGTGCTGTGTTCTTCCTCCGGTGCTGTCTTCTCTTCCACTGCTGTCTTCTCTGCTGCTGCTATCTTCTCTGCCGCTGACTCGGTCCTCCTCTAATGCTGGATTCAGCCTTTGTGTCATCTCCGGTGTCTGCCAGTTCTTATATAGCCATAGGGCGTGGCCATCTGGTGATGTCACCATAAGACTCTGCCCCTTGTGATGTCACAAGGGGCCTGAGTCTCATGGTGACATTGCCGGATGGCCACGCCCTATTGCTATATAAGAACTGGCAGACATCGAAGATGACACAAAGGGGGGAACTAGTGTCGGAGAACTGGGTCGGCGGCGGAAAAGATAGCAGCGGCAGAGAAGACAGCAGTGGAAGAAAAGACTGCACCAGAGGGAGAAGACCGGAGGAAGAACACAGCACCAGAGGGAGAAGACTAGAGGAAGAACACAACACTGGAAGGGAGAGCAAATTGGTGGCTGAACCAGAGAAAGAAGACACATTGGAGCTATTACAGGGGATTCTTCACTTTTAATAAGGGACCTGTCAAAAACCATCTCTTGTTTTTATTTACACTACACTGCTTTTTTTTAGGGGTGAATGGGTAGGGGTACCCCATACTCATTCACATGGGTGGGGCCGGAATCTGGGGGCCCCTTGTTAAAATGGGCTTCCAGATTCCGATAAGCCCCCTGCCCATGGTTGTTGGGAAAAGCCCTTGTTCTTGTGAGACATGTGGCCTGGTATGGTTCAGGAGTGGTGGGGTTCCTCCTCAGAATCCATACCAGGACGAGAGGTTCTCGTATGGTCTTGGGGGGGACCCCACACTGATTTTTTAAATTTTGGCGTGGAGTTCCGCCTCAAGGTCCTCAGAGCACAAGTCGCATTCCACAAGTCGGATCAGTTAGGATGATGATCTCGACTTCCATTCAAATCAATGGACTGAAATCGTGCCCGAGCCAGACCAAAGTAGTGCAGCAAGCATTTTCAAAGTCGGACTGACACAAGTCAAATCAGTTAAGACGGCTCTAATAGGGAACCATAGATTTTGACATGTCATGCAACTTGTGCTCCGAAAGTCGGAGCACATGTCGAATCAGTGTGAACCGGCCCTAAGGGAGGACTATAACCTCTGTAATGTTTATTTCTGCCATCTGTGTCCCACTGGGGAGATTTATATTCACTTCCTGTCGCACTGTCAAAACAGGAAGTGAGAGGAAATCCCTGCAAATAAAGGAAATCTCGTGGGGCCCCCCAGGGTACCATAACTAGTGTCCCCATTGGAAGATTTCCCTCTATTGCTTTTCTGTAGACAACCTAAAATGTGGGATTTTCTATTACTTTCAATGATAATGGTAAACAGGACAAATAGAGAGGATGGATCTCTGTAACAGGAGCACCAACAGCAATAAACATTGACAGTTGACCTAATTCCTCTCCCCTCTACCTAAAACTAAAAAAAATGTTTTGTCTTTAGTTACAGTATCTCACAAAAGTGAGTACACCCCTCACATTTTGATAAATATTTTATTATATCTTTTCATGTGACAACACTGAAGAAATTGCACTTTTCTACAATGTAAAGTGATGAGTGTACAGCTTGTATAACAGTGTAAATTTGCTGTCCCTTCAAAATAACTCAACACACAGCCATTAATGTCTAAACCACTGGCAACAAAAGTGAGTACACCCCTAAGTGAAAATGTCCAAATTGGGCCCAATTAGCTATTTTCCCTCCCCGGTGACATGTGACTCATTAGTGTTACAAGGTCTCAAGTGTGAAGGGGGGGCAGGTGTGTTACATTTGGTGTTATCGCTCTCACTCTCTAATAATGGATGCTGGAAGTTCAACATGGTACCTCATGGTAAAGAACTCTCTGAGGATCTGAAAAAAAGAATTGTTGCTCTGCATAAAGATGGCATGGGCTATAAAAAGATTGCCATACCCTGAAACTGAGCGGCAGCATGGTGGCCAAGATCATACAGTGGTTTAACAGGCAGGTCCCACTCAGAACAGGCCTCGCCATGGTCGACCAAAGAAGTTGAGTGCATGTGCTCAGCATCATATCCAGAGGTTTTCCTTGGAAAATAGACGTGCTGCCAGCATTGCTGCAGAGGTTAAAGGGGTGGGGGGGGGCAGCCTGTCAGTGCTTAGACCATGCGCTGCACACTGCATCAAATTGGTCTTCATGGCTGTCGTCCCAGAAGGAAGCCTCTTCTCATAGGTGTGCACAGCCTATTGCATTAGGGTGTGCACCCCAAAGCTCAGACACATATGTGTGTCTTTATGTGTAAATATAGTGAAATTGTGCGTAGAGCAGTGGACAGTGTCAGTAGGGCAGAGATTGGTGTCAGGAGGGCAGAGATTGGTGTCAGTAGGGCAGAGATTGGTGTCAGTAGGGCAGTGGACGGTGTCAGTAGAGCAGTGGACAGTGTCAGTAGAGCAGAGATTGGTGTCAGTAGGTCAGTGGATGGTGTCAGTAGGGCAGAGATTGGTGTCAGTAGGGCAGTGGATGGTGTCTGTATTTTTTTTTTTTTTTATTATTATTTTTTACACTTTTTTTTTTTTTTTTTTACAATATTTTTAGGAGCCCCGTTAAGGGTCTTTGGTGAAATATCAGGGGGAATCTGCGCCTTATAGGGTGATAGGGTGTGCCCAGGCACACCTGGCACACCCTGCGCGCACGCCTATGCCTCTTCTAAAGATGATGCACAAGAAAGCCCATAAATGGTTTGCTGAAGACAAGCAGACTAAGGACATGGATTACTGGAACCATGTCCTGTGGTCTGATGAGACCAAGATAAACATTTTTGGTTCAGATGGTGTCAAGCGTGTGTAGTGGCAACCAGGTTAGGAGTACAAAGAAAAGTGTGTCTTGCCTACAGTCAAGCATGATGGTGAAAGTGTCATGGCCTGGGGCTACATGAGTGTTGCTGGCACCGGGGAACTACAATTCATTGAGGGAACCATGAATGCCTACATGTACTGTAACATACTGGAACAGAGCATGATCCCCTCCCTTCAGAGACTGGGTATAGCAACATGATAACAATCCCAAACACACCTCCAAGATGGCCACTGCCTTGCTAAAGAAGCTGAGGTTAAAGGTGATGGACTGGCCAAGCATGTCTCCAGACCTAAACCCTATTGAGCATCTGTGGGGCAACCTCAAATGGAAGGTGGAGGAGTACAATGTCTCTAACATCCACTAGCTTTGTGATGTCGTCATGGAGGAGTGGAAGAGGACTCCAGTGGCAACCTGTGAAACTCTGGTGAACTTCCTGCTCAAGAGGGTTAAGTCAGTGCCCGAAAATAATGGTGGCCACACAAAATATTGACACTCTGGGCCCAATGTGGACATTTTCATTTAGGGGTGTTCACTTTGGTTGCCAGCGGTTTAGACATTGATGGCTGTGTGCTGAGTTATTTTGAGAGGACAGCGAATTTACACTGTTATACAAGCTGTACACTCACTACTTTACATTGTAGCAAAGTATAATGTCCTCAGTGTTGTCACATGAAAAGGTATAATAAAATATTTACAAAAATTAGAGGGGTGTACTCACTTTTGTGAGATAATGTATACTTTAACTCTGAAAAAAAGTCAGCCTCAGGGCAAAGGACTTATCATCAGCATTGCTTGCGGTTCCCTGTAGCTGATCTTTTCCCATTACTCAGGAGCATAAATAAGGGAGTACATGGAGGGCAAACACCAAGACCTCCTGAGCGCCCAGGTATGGCACAAATGCAGCAGCTAAGCTTAAATGCCCCATCTGCCATATGTGCATTCTTAAGTTTTAAATGAACTGCACTAACCTGCCTCAAACAAGTACCAATCTGAGTCATATCCTTTTTTTTTCATGAACAGGCTAAGCCTAGGAGAGGTACTCAACCTTATGTACATTCATATTGCTCTATATATAGTGCACCATATGACTGAAATACCAATCATTCCAGTATAAATGATTCTATTAGGTTACTGATCACTGCACTCTGTACACTGAGCAGTATATGATATACTCCTGACCTCTGCATTCTAGGCTTAATATAAACTCCTGACCCCTAAATTCCTTATGCTACTGTATAATGTACAACAGTTACTATGTTAACCAATCAGAGCCTCCAACAAGAACAACAGTAAGCAGCACAATAGTGACATCAACAAACTTCCCAAGACCAGCAGCCAGTGCCTTAATCTCACACTGCAGATACACTGCTATGAGGTTGTAGGGAACCTCAAGTACCAGAAGGTGCACTACTATTTTTCAGGAGGAATTCCAGACAAAATATAATTTTTTTTTAGGGTACAACTAACATTCGTATAATTTCCCTATAAAATAGCAGATATTCACTTTTTGAATTCAGTTCTACCTTAATTCATACAAATGCATAAATACAGAATGTAAACTGTGTAGAATGAGTAACACATTTTAGGCATTAACTGAAAACACTTGTTTTGGAAATCCTCCTTTAAGATGCTCCTGTAAAAAAAACAATTTGGCAAATAAAAGAAGGGTTCCATTTTTGGAGCCACGCCTACTCTCTATTACTCGATGCTACTGTAGAAATGTTCAGTTCTAACATTCCATCTGGACTAGAGTAATAAAGGCACTCCTCACTCCCATTAACAGTGAGAGCTGCTGGATAAAAGAAGGGGCCTGGAAGAGGTTCTACTGCTCCGTCTTTCAGCAATGGCAAGTGAACACTGCAGCACAGGATACCCACTTGAGGGAGTGGATGCTACTGCATTGAGGATAGTACAAAATTCAAGGTGAGGCGGCAGTTTGGGCATAGTCAGAAGCTGTAGTAAATTGGTATGCTGCTCGTACTCTGTTAGGTGAAAAAGGTTTCTTCTGTTATTTAGTTTTAACCTCACTACTAGGGCCTGGCTTTCATTGACTTCTTTGATAATCTTCACTAACTGTCATCCCTTTGATAGTGCCCCTGTGGCCATTAAAAGCAATCTGATTGGACAGGTAGGTGAAAATTGGCAGAGGGTAGTCTTGAAGTCAGAAGTTATGCCCCATAATATAATGGCTTTGCTACAACCGCTTTAACTGTAGACAGAGCACAACAAGTGTGCAGTTTAATGATTGGTCCATTTTAATACTTACTGAAGAGGTATAACCTCTGGAAGCCACCCGGTTAGTGAATGCAAAACAGTGAATTCTCCTAGTTCTCGTTTTGCAAATCCATTGGTACTGCAGAATATACAAATAAAAATTGTGAATTTATTATTAGGGCATTGTGAAGCATCCAGAATAACATAACATAACAAATGATCCAATTTGATTTGGATTGATTTGTTTTTATTCTAGTGAACATAGCGTGAATATTCTAATAAGATCTTGTATTGGGGTTGAACTTGAGAGACCATTTGTTTAATTTGTATGCGCACGGCCCAACGTTGTATTCTGTGGCTGAAGGTACATTAGGCATTCACAGGATACAGAAGTAAGTGTCGCCCATTACAGGTCCCAAAAATTAGCCCACATATGTTTACCTGACAGCTAAGAACGTTGTATTCTGTGGCTGAAGGTACATTAGGAATTCAAAGGATACAGAAGTAAGTGTCGCCCATTACAGGCCCCAAAAATTAGCCCACATGCGTTTTCCTAAAAGCTAAGAACGTTGTATTCTGTGGCTGAAGGTACATTAGGCATTCACAGGATAAATGAGTAAGTGTCGGCCATTCCAGGCCCCAAAAATCAGCCCACATGCGTTTACCTGACAGCAAAGAGCGTTGTATTCTGTGACTGAAGGTACATTAGGCATTCACAGGATACAGAAGTAAGTGTTGCCCATTACAGGCCCCAAAAATTAGCCCACATACGTTCACCTGACAGCTAAGAAGGTTGTATTCTGTTGCTGAAGGTACATTAGGCATTCACAGGATACAGAAGTGTCGCCCATTACAGGCCCCAAAAATTATCCCACATGCGTTCACCTGACAGCTAAGAAAGTTGTATTCTGTGGCTTGAGGTACTTTAGGCATTCACAGGATACAGAAGTAAGTGTCGCCCATTACAGGCCCCAAAAATTAGCCCACATGCGTTTACCTAACAGCTAAGAAAGTTGTATTCTGTGGCTTGAGGTACATTAGGCATTCACAGGATACAGAAGTAAGTGTTGCCCGACAAGTAAGGCATTGACAGGAAAAATAATTGTCGGCCATGAAAGGCCCCAAAAATTAGGCATTCAATGGACATGAAATACCTTTTATGCCACTGTATTTACCGAAGACAAGGACCATGAATTGTTGTGGGTGGATGGCGGTCTGACGGATATTTGTGGCCTGTCATGAGGGATTTTAATCAAACAAGAGGCAATATTTTTGCAGGACACAAATACGCTGTTATAAAAGTATACTGTCAGATAACACCCCGCTTCAATCTGTGGTATTGGGGGGCCACTGGTCTATCACACCAGTTCTAAAAAAAATTGGCCAGTAACTGTTGTCACTGTGTGTGTAGCACAGTTAACGCAGCAAAAGAGGCAACATTGTTGCAGGACAAAAATACACTCTTATCAAAGTATACTGTTAGATAACACCCCACTTCAATCTGTGGTATTGGGGGGCCACTGGTCTATCACACCAGTTCTACAAAAAATTGGCCAGTATCTGTTGTTACTGTGTGTAGCACAGTTAACGCAGCAAAAGAAGCAACATTTTTGCAGGACAAAAATACACCCTTATAAAAGTATACTGTTAGATAACACCCCGCTTCAATATGTGGTATTGGGGGGCCACTGGTCTATCACACCAGTTATAATACTTTTTTAATAGTGCTTATGTCACTCTTTGTAGTTGTAGTATCGCTGCAGAAACACTCACCACACCAGTCACAATGCTGCACAGTGCACAATACAAATCCACTATAATATGCTTTCTATATTAGAAAGTATAGTATAAGTGTATTACACCCCTATATAGTGCACTGCACACCAAAGAATAGTACATCTATACCAAATACCAGTCCTTGAAAGGACTTTTGTGGTCCTATAACAGAGCGATCTGTGTCACTGACAATCTCTCCCTGCTCCCCACAGCAAACCTCTCCCTGACAAAAGAGACAATATAGATAGAGTACACCTATACCAAATACCAGTCCTTAAAAGTACTTTTGTGGACCTTTAACAGAGCGATTTGTGTCACTGGCAATCTGTCCCTGCTCCCATGCCCATCTTTTCCACTGGGCATGCCCGGCGGTTTGCCCGGGGGCCCCACTTGCCAAGGGGCCCCACATGGATGGTGGCATGTCCCTGGTGGTCTAGGGCCCCCCCCCCCCGTTATGTTGTCTGCCGGCCCGGGCCCCCCCTTATTGCTTTCCGCCCGCTGACGTTAGCAGAGCAGACCCAGGATGCACAGCGCCGCAGCGGAGGACTCGGAGGAGGATCCTCCTCCTCGCCGGCTCGTCCTCCTCTCCTCCGTCTCGACCCGACTGGCTCTGCCTCCGCCTCCATCCACCTCCTCCCATGTGCAGCTGAGCCGTTGTAAAGGTAAGGCTGCCACGGCCCACAGCCTGCCAGGCTGAATCTGATTGATTGAATGATTAATGATATATTATTTTTTTAACTCTCTCATGGCTGGCAATGATGATGATCGAATCGATGACACAAGAGACAGACAACTCTGTCCTGGAGGATATACCTTTCTATATATATTGGTCCCTGTAATATGTATATAGTAAGGTATATATCCTCCAGGTAGTAGTTGTACTCCCTTGTAGTATAGTGTTCCCTGTAATGTGTATATAGTCTATATACATATTACAGGGAACACTATATACTACAAGAGAGTACAACTACTACCTGGAGTATATACCCTACTATATACATATTACAGGGACCAATATACTGTATACTACAAGAGACAACTACCTGGAGTATATACCTTACTATATACATATTACAGGGAATCCTATATACTACAAGTGACTCTTGTAGTATATAGTGTTCCCTGTAATATGTATATAGTAAGGTATATACTCCAGGTAGTTGTACTCTCTTGTAGTATATATTGGTCCCTGTAATATGTATATAGTAAGGTATATACTCCAGGTAGTAATTGTACTCTCTTGTAGTATATAGTGTTCCCTGTAATGTGTATTCTCATGGGTGATTGTGTAGGCAGGGGGCCCCAGTGCACTGCATTGCCCAGGGGCCATACTGTAGCTGCTGACTTTTAGTATTAGGACACTTACCTTTCCTGGAGTCCAGCGAGGTCGGCACCGCAGCCGATGTTTCCATCAGCTGTCGGGTGCTGCCACTGCCATTGCCAGTCAGGGAACCCGGCAGTGAAGCCTTACGTCTTCACGGGCGGGTCCCTAATGCGCATACGCGAAGCACACTGCACATTTAGATAATTGGATTAGCTCGGCACTGGGGGAAGCAGGAGGGGGCCAAAATTCCGAGGGACAGCGCTGTGGCACCGTCTCCAGGAAGTGGGGAAGGGTACCTGTCAAAAGCAGGTACCCATTTCCCCCTCTCCCCTGAAAAGTGCCAAATGTGGCACTGGAGGGGGGGAGTAAGAAAATAAGCGGATGTTCCACTTTTGGGTGGAACTCCGCTTTAAATTAATGATTCTTTGTTCCTATTTACAAGCGCCAAGTGCCAATTTTTTTTCTTCTCCAATTCAATAGTTTTTGAAGCAGGAGCTTATCAACGTCATCTCTCTTTTTAGATATCTTTAATCTATATACTAATTTGTGTCTAACCGTGTCGCTTGACAAACGTCACCCTAGATGCGCAAACTTCATGCAATGCAAGCTGCGTACAATAGTGAGGCAATTAACTTTTAACATATCCTTTTAAAGATGTAGCCCCATAACAGATGTATCACCTGAAACTCATGAATCAGACCTTACAGCTGCATGCAGTCCTCTGACACATGTGACCCTAACGCATGCTAAGTAACAAGCGTAAACTTTTTTGCCATTAGGTTTCCCATTATTCATTTTGCTTTTACAATATGAATGTAGTAACATTTAAGCGAACCCTGTTTAATTTATAGAAAAGTCAGCATGTGGAAACATGCAGAAATAGAGTATACACAGCCCTTTTTAATGTTCAATAATTAAGGTATGTTTATAATGAAATAGCAGGTGCATCCAGAACAATTTCAATAAAATTATCCAGAAAGGTTATGTGTAAGATTTTTTCATCTTTTTTTGAATTACTAAATCAAGTTCCCTAGGTTTAATTTTTTTTGACAGCATATTAACTTTGTGCAGTGATTACATTAACCATAGTTACTGTTTATAAAAAGCCTTTTGAAAGAAGTTTCAGGGAACATAATCACGACAAAATTTTTACAGAGGAAAGAACTCTCCTCCAAACTACTATACAGTACATGCAATCTAATTACATAAGTATAAAGTAACAGTTTGAAGCTCATGGATTGTAAAAGAAAACTACTGTTGCTTTTTCAAGAGAGAAACTAAGCTTTAAGAAAACCTATCACCAAACTCTAACTGGACATGAAAAAAACAATTATTGAACAGCGACCTAATTCTCCTCATCCTCTCCACTATGTGCATATATTATCATATCATCACAATTAAATAGAGAGCTGTGAGACTGTGGGAAAAAGGGCAGGGCTACGGGCATAGGCGTGCACACAGGATGTGCCAGGGAACACCTTATTCCAGGGGTCAGCAAACTGTCAATTGAGGTCTACCCATCGATCGCAGGCAGCTGACAGGTAGACCGCGATCCTTCCTTGCTGACCTCCTGTATAGGAGGGGCAGCATTTACTGGAACCGATCCTTTGTATTTTTCTCCTGCAGCAACTGATTGCCAGCGGAAGGTAAAAGAGGAGAAGCAGGCATTTAGCGGCTGCGGAAGAAAAATACAGGGATTGGTTTTGACTAGATCACAGTCGACGGGGTGCCAACCCCCTGGATTAAGGTGTGCCCAGGCACACCATATGCCAATACCCCTGCTCTTTCTCTGCTGCAGGAGGGAAATACAGGGGATCAGTTCAAATATATGTCACTCCTGCTACCCCTCCTGTCCAGGTTCCACTTCCTTCTGCTGCCTGGGCCCCCCTGTGTGCTACCCTGGTCTCCTCCCCCCTTGCAGCGCCTCTGGCTTTCCCTCCTCTGCCCCCCTGCCAGCTGCTGGGGGGGAAAGTTTCAGAATAGAGAGCGGGGATGGGGCCAGTAAGCATGTCATTTACCGATCCCTTCCTTTTCTGAATGAGTACAGTAAGAGATCGGTACCTATCACTCACTGTGTTCATTCATATCTGATACATAGTAAATTGTGTTTACTTCATTTCAGTTTGAGAATGAACAGGAAGCCACTCAGCACAGAGCGCTCCCCATTCATTCACTTTCCAGTGCAGCGCAGGTTGCAGAGAAAGGGACTGGGGAATCTCTGCCCTCAGTACCTTTCTCTGTCTCAAAAGGGAGACATCAGAAGTCTGTTTAGTCTCCTGATATTTCACCAAAGCCCCCTAACGGAGGTTCCCAAAAAAAAAAAAATAATAATAATACTGTAAAAAATAATAAAAAAATAAGTAAATTTGTAAAAAAAATAAAATAAGATATAAAACAAAATGAATAAATAAAACTACTGACACCCCCCACTGACCTACCAATACCAACCTCTGCCCTACTGACACCGTCCACTGCTCTACTGACAGCATCCTCTGCCTTACTGACACATCCACTACTCTACTGACATCATCCACTGCTCTACTAACATGTATACATACACACACAAGCATATGGGTTTGAGCTTTGGGGTGCACACCCTAATGCAATAGGCTACGCATACCATACGGGTATAAACACAACAGTGGCTGCAGGTTCCAGGGCTGTTATCCTTAGCTTTGATTTACTACTAACTATTGTATTGTATTATTTGTATTAATAAAGCACTATTGATTTGATTTGGTATAAGAGGAGGAAAAGGTCTACTTCTCATTGCAAGAATTGTGGAGATTTGCTAAAGCTGGTCTTTTATTTAGGATGTTGTAAAACAGAGATATACCCTACTTGGCAGGTGTAGCAGAGGTGTAATATTGCCACGTATTAGCGTGGATTTACGTGGTTTCACCAGGGAACTCCCGTAGAGATCGACTAACTTGGATATAGGTATAAAATCAGTGTTCAGTAAACAGGCAGGGGTTTTATTACAATAATTAGGACACTTCAGAGTATACAGCAGTATAAAATTTGCTAGCAGCAGGGCAGTTTTAATCAGGGATAATAATTGTGCGGTGAATGTGGCTGATATAATGTGAGGTAATGTAGGTACACAATATTTATCTTAGACAATACAACTGTGCGCTGAAAACAAAAAGCAGTTCCAAGAAAAGATGGTATGTAACAATAGAATATCGCATTTTGAGCTTTCCAAACTTAAAAAAGGCCCTATCAACATCCTAAAAAAATCAAGAAACTCTTAGGTCCGGTTCACACTTATGCGAGTGCGGGAAGGCTGCAAATTCGCAGCCTGTTCCCGCATCGCACACGCACCCCCGGCAGTTCACACTGCCATATGCGTTACGCTGGGGGTGTCAATGTAATCTTAACGACACCCCCAGTTTGATCGCATATCGCAGTGCGATCGTGCAGTTTGCACAGGATCGGATCGCACAAGTGTGAACCGCTGTGCGATCCGATCCTGATGCGGCTTCCAAAAAGGGTCCCTGTGCGTGTTTGGTGCGGCTGCGGTGCGAATTTAGCCATACAAACTGTATGGCTAAACTCGCACCGCACAGCCGATCGCATGTAATGTCGGAGCAGTGCGCTCCGACATTACATGCGAACCCTGCACACGCACAAGTGTGAACCGAGGCTCAAAGGAAAAGAAAACCCCCAAAACTACCATTGAAACAAAAAGTCACACTTTTTTTTAAAGTAAAGCTTTGCAGCACAAAAAAGCAGTTCATCCAAAAACTGTCCAATCAACATCAACATACAATAAAAAACAATACACCCCAAAAATAAAAGAAAAAACAAAATACAGTGCCTTGCGAAAGTATTCAGCCCCCTTGAACTTTGCGACCTTTTGCCACATTTCAGGCTTCAAACATAAAGATATAAAACTGCAATTTTTTGTGAAGAATCAACAACAAGTGGGACACAATCTTGAAGTGGAACGAAATTTATTGGATATTTCAAACTTTAACAAAAAAAAAAACTCAAAAATTGGGCGTGCAAAATTATTCAGCCCCTTTACTTTCAGTGCAGCAAACTCTCTCCAGAAGTTCAGTGAGGATCTCTGAATGATCCAATGTTGACCTAAATGACTAATGATGATAAATAGAATCCACCTGTGTGTAATCAAGTCTCCGTATAAATGCACCTGCACTGTAATAGTCTCAGAGGTCCGTTTAAAGCGCAGAGAGCATCATGAAAAACAAGGAACACACCAGGCAGGTCCGAGATACTGTTGTGGAGACGTTTAAAGCCGGATTTGGATACACAAAAATTTCCCAAGCTTTAAACATCCCAAGGAGCACTGTGCAAGCGATAATATTGAAATGGAAGGAGTATCAGACCACTGCAAATCTACGAAGACCTGGCCGTCCCTCTAAACTTTCAGCTCATACAAGGAGAAGACTGATCAGAGATGCAGCCAAGAGGCCCATGATCACTCTGGATGAACTGCAGAGATCTACAGCTGAGGTGGGAGACTCTGTCCATAGGACAACAATCAGTCGTATACTGCACAAATCTGGCCTTTATGAAAGAGTGACAAGAAGAAAGCCATTTCTTAAAGATATACATAAAAAGTGTCGTTTAAAGTTTGCCACAAGCCACCTGGCAGACACACCAAACATGTGGAAGAAGGTGCTCTGGTCAGATGAAACCAAAATCAAACTTTTTGGCAACAATGCAAAACGTAATGTTTGGCGTAAAAGCAACACAGCTCATCACCCTGAATACACCATCCCCACTGTCAAACATGGTGGTGGCAGCATCATGGTTTGGGCATGCTTTTCTTCAGCAGGGACAGGGAAGATGGTTAAAATTGATGGGAAGATGGATGGAGCCAAATACAGGACCATTCTGGAAGAAAACCTGATGGAGTCTGCAAAAGACCTGAGACTAGGACGGAGATTTGTCTTCCAACAAGACAATGATCCAAAACATAAAGCAAAATCTACAATGGAATGGTTCACAAATAAATATATCCAGGTGTTAGAATGGCCAAGTCAAAGTCCAGACCTGAATCCAATCGAGAATCTGTGGAAAGAACTGAAAACTGCTGTTCACAAACGCTCCCGATCCAACCTCACTGAGCTCGAGCTGTTTTGCAAGGAGGAATGGGCAAAAATTTCAGTCTCTCGATGTGCAAAACTGATAGAGACATACCCCAAGCGACTTACAGCTGTAATCACAGCAAAAGGTGGCGCTACAAAGTATTAACTTAAGGGGCTGAATAATTTTGCACGCCCAATTTTTCAGTTTTTCATTTGTTAAAAAAGTTTGAAATATCCAATAAATTTTGTTCCACTTCATGATTGTGTCCCACTTGTTGTTGATTCTTCACAAAAAATTACAGTTTTATATCTTTATTTTTGAAGCCTGAAATGTGGCAAAAGGTCGCAAAGTTCAAGGGGGCCGAATACTTTCGCAAGGCACTGTATAACCGCGAAACAAAAGTCCACTTTTTTTAAGGGAAACCTAGCTAAAAAAAAAAAAAAATTACCCCCCCCCCCCTGCCCTTTCTATGAAAAGGACAAGAGTCAAAAGTGTCCCCTGACTCACATTAAACACAAAATAAAATTAAAGATAAAAAAAAAGCTCCAAATAACAATAATACAAATGAAAGGCAGCAAATTGGTTGATTGCGCAAAGAAAAAGCCCCCTTATCAGTTCTTCTATGCTTGTTGGTCATATTTCATTCAATTTTTTTATGTCATGTTATTTTAGCACAATGATACATAAATACACTGAAGTTAATTATAGGGTACACAAATGCAATATATCATCCACCTTTTTTTAAACTAGAAAAGATGAGGTTGTATTAAGTAAATTCTGTGTACAGAATGCCTCCAAGTAGCCATATTGCATTGGATGTTACAGAAAATGACAGCGCTGCAGACTGAAAGGGAAAGGTAATTTTTAATAAGATTTAAATACAATGACTGGTGTCACAATTGTATATGCTATATTATTTTTTTTATTTGCTATTTTTTTCCCCATGAAAGAGGAGTTACCCTTTAGCCACTTGCAGACAGCCCACTGTACATACACTGAGTTAGGGCGGCCGCTCTGTGCAAGATCACATACCCATGCGTGATCCGACACTCCCAGGTCTGGGGCACGCACGCACGCTGCTGCCGACCCGCTCCTGCTGTGATCACACACAGCTGGAGCCCAGCGACGGGTACCACAGACTCGATGTCTGCCAGCAGGCACCGATTATACAGTACAAAGGCAGAACGGTGATCTGCCTATGTAAACAAGGCAAATTGCAGTTCTGTCAGTGGGGAAGGTATTGATCCTGTGTTCCTGCAAAGCAGGAACATGGATCAATGCCTTCCCCTAGTCAAAGCACCTTCCACACAGTGAGAAAGCACAGGCTAGGCAACAGTTAACCCTTTGATTGCCCCTGATGTTAACCCATTCCCAGCCACTGTCATTAGTATAATGACAGTGCATATTTTTTAGCTGGTCACTGTATTAGTGTCACTGTTCCCCAAAAAGTGTCAGTTAGTGTCTGATTTGTCCGCCACAATATGGCAGTCCTGCTATAAGTCGCTGATTGCCACCATTACTAGCAAAAAAAAAGAAAAAATAAATAAATAAAAATATCCCATAGTTTGTAAACACTATAACTTTTGCGCAAGCCAATCAATATATATATGCTTATTGGGATATGTAGCAAAATACATATTGGACTAAATTGATGAAGAAATTATATTTTTTACATTTTTTTTATCGGACATGTTTTACAGCAGAAGAAAAATATCGTTTTTTTTTCTTTTTCAAAAATTGTCGGTCTTTTTTTGTTTATAGCGCAAAAAATAAAAACCGCAGAGGTGATCAAATAGTGCCAAAAGAAAGCTCTATGTGTGGGGGAAAAGGACAGTGTCGCACAACCACGCAACTGTTACTTAAAATAATGCAGTGCCTTATCGCAAAATATGGCCTGGTCATGAAGGGGGGGGAGTAAATCTTCCGGAGGTCAAGTGGTTAAAGGACTGAAAAGGAGAATAAATGACAAATTTACAGTGGCTTTACAATGTAAATATGTCTAAATATTACTGCTAGACTTGCTTTAGTTGGTGCACTCTGTTGTATCACAGCCATCTACAGGTTGCGAAGATAAACTGTGCTTATGGTATCATCTTCAACTAGAGGCACACAACTTTTTCATATTTACTTAATAATATCTTTAACTTCTTCCCACTCCACTGATTATGTACAGTGGCCTTTCCTCATTCTGAGTGGAGTTCCAGGAATGTCAGTGGCCGCTTGCGGCTGTGATCCTGTGATGGCTGTGATCCCAGGACACAGCCAAGACAGGATCGGGATGTGGGTGCTGTGATTGGCCCTCCCAAACACATGAAGGCTGTGACCAATCACAGCCTTCACAGTGTAGACTCTTACAGTTCTCTCCGCTGAGCTCAGTGAGAGTTCACTGCGGGGGGAGTGGGGGAATCTGCAAGATCTGTGACAGCTCTGAGTGTAAGGATGATTTTACACACAGATCTGTCACAGATCCTCATACACAAAGTACACCAAGCACCACTGTCCCTGTCCCCATACACATCTGTCACAGTGCCCCATAAACATCTGTACCAGTGCACAAAACATCTGTCAGCAATCCATCACATCTGTACGAGTGCACAAAACATCTGTCAGCAATCCATCACATCTGTACAAGTGCACAAAACATCTGTCAGCAACCCATCACATCTGTACAAGTGCACAAAACATCTGTCAGCAATCCATCACATCTGTACAAGTGCACAAAACATCTGTCAGCAATCAATCACATCTGTACCAGTGCACAAAACATCTGCAATAGTGCAATGATGTTCCATTGTGACATCAACATCTGTCAGTGTCCGCCAGTGGACGATCAACATCTGTCATAGTGTACAAGTGCACAAAAACATCTGTCAGTGTATCAGTCCCGGTTCACACTAGGGCGACCTGTGAGGCGACCTGGTCGCCTCACAGGTCGCCGCAGGTCGCCTCCCATAGGAAAGCTGCGGACCCGTTCTAATAGGAGCGACACAAGTCGCTCCGACTTAGAAGAAGGGTCCGGAGCTTCTTTGGGGCGACCAGGAGGCGACCGCCATAGACTTCAATGTTATGAAGTCCGTGGCACCCGCTCCGAGGTCGCGGCGCGTTGCTCGCACCGCGACCTCGGAGGTCACGGTGCGAAGTAGCGTCGCCCGTATGTGAACTGGGCCTCAGTGTCCCACCAATAAATAAACAAAAAAACATTTAAAGCACCCCCATACCCCGGTGCTCACGTGCAAAGGCAAACGCACACATTGGTCCTGTATGCATTCATAAAAAGCAATAGCACCACACATGTGAGGTATTGCCACGAACATCAGAGTAAGAGCAATATTTTCTGGCACCTGACCTTCTGTGTAATTCTAAAATGGTAACCAATAAAGGCTTATAAACCGTCGCCTATGGAGATATTTTAATTTCACAAGTGTGAGCAATTTTAAAGCGTGATATGTTTGGTATCTGTTTACTAAGCACAACACCATATTTTATGTTTTACCAAAAATGTGGCCATTATATTGTCTCTGTGTGCATTGAAATTCATTAAATTGTATTTATGCGTTAGTGTATAAAAATTGCTGCGAAAATACTATGTGACATAAAAATTTGCAAAACCCACCATTTTATTCTCTGGGGCCTCTTCTACAAAAAATATATAATGTTTTGGGGTTTTGAATAGTTTTCTAGCAAAAATACAGTTCAGCTCTGGAAGGTTCTACCCCCTTCCTGAGCAGGCCATTTTTTGCAATATAGCACTGCGTTACTTTAACTGAGAATTGCGCAGACATTCGACGCTACACCCAAAAAAATGTATGTCCTTTTTTTCCCCACAAATAGAGCATTCTTTTGGTGGTGTTTGATCACCTCTGCAGTTTTTATTTTGAAAAAAAAAAAAAACAATATTTTTTACTTTCTGCTATAAAACATATCCAATAAAAAAAACTTTAAAAATCTAATTTCTTTATAAATTTAGGCCAATATGTATTGTGCTACATATTTTTAGCAAAACAAAAAAATCCCAATAAGCGTATATTAATGGTTTGTGCAAAAGTTATAACGTCTACAAACTATGGGATTTAATTTTTTTTTACTAGTAATGGCAGTGATCAGCGATTTTAAGTGACACTTTTGGGGACCAGTGACACCAATTCAGTGATCAGTGCTAAAAAAAATTGACTGTCACTGTATAAATGGCACTGGCAGGGAAGGGGTTAACACCACGGGCAATCAGAGGGTTAAATGTGTTCCCTATGAGTGCTTTCTAACTTTAGGGTTTGGCTTTGTGCTTTGACTAAAGGAAAACAGAGATCCCTGTTTCTGCTGAAAAGCAAGATCTCCATATTTCTCTCTGGCAGAATGGCGGTCTGCATTGTTCAATTTCTCTGTGAACGATCACCGAGTTCTCAGCTGACATCGGACCCGCTGATTGGCTTCCGCTATGTTCAATCGCAACAGAAACAGGGCTCCGGCAAGCATGCGCTTGTGCCCAGGAGTCGAAGTGGAAAATGACGTACAGGTATGTGATTCTGCACTTAAGGGCTGCCCTGCCACAGTATATGTACGTGGGGTGGTCCTTAAGCGGTTATAGGGAATAATGCCTAAGGGTGCTCCTTGGAGGTTGTGCTTCTTTATGTGGCCAGGCTGTGAAAAAGTCTCATACATGTGGTATCGCCATACTCAGGATGAGTAGTAGAATGTGTTCTGGGGTGTAGTTGCAAGTATGTCTATGCCGTGTGTGAGAAATAACTTGTTAATATGACATTTTTGTGAAATAAACAAATAAAAATGAATTTCTTCATTTTCCAAAGAATTGTGAGAACTGTGGGAAAAAACGTCAACTTCAAAAAACTTGTCATGCCTCTTACTAAATACCTTGGACTGTCTACCTTCCAAAAAGGGGTAATTTGGGGAGGCATTTGTACTGTCTTGATATGTTAGGGCCTCAAAAAATGAGATAGGTCATCAGTACATCAGGTGTGATCAATTTTGAATTATTGGTACCATAGTTTGTGAACTCTATAACTTTCACACAGACCAAATAATATACACTGACTTGGGTTATTTTTTACCAAATAAATGTAGCAGTATATGTTTTGGTCAAAATGTATGAAGAAAATGTACTTATTTGCAAAATTTTTTAACAGAAACTAAGTAAAACACATTTTTTTTTCAGAATTTTTTGTCTTTTTCCATTTGTAACTCAAAAAATAAAAACCCCAGTGATGATTAAGTATTGAGCTAGTTAAAAAAGACATATTCTTTAATTACTAAAAAAGACCAAAAACAAGAATACCATATGTAGCGCCATGCCCACAGGAGGCGCATGGTGGATTGGGTTCTCTGTTCTTCTCGACTCTGAGAACAACCTCAGCCCCACTGACACACCAGGTTAAGTAAATGAATACTGCACTGCTACTGGGAACTCAAATATAGATGCCCTGCACACAACTAAGGTTCAGTATCAAAAAGCAAAAAACACCAGACTGGTTAGTGGTAAAGGATATATTGTAATGGGTTGAAGTACAGTAAATAGCAGTATGAAAATAAATGAGTAAATAAAGGATTAAGTCAATCACAGTAGTAGTAGAATGCAGTTTTATGCAGCTAAACTAGAGTAAGGCTGGTCATAGATGGGACAAATTTCTTTCCTGCAACCATGGGTTGCAAGAAAGAAATCACTTGATTCCCCTATCAACACAGTCAATGTTGATGTGGGAATCTCTCCTGCGGAGTCATTGTGTTCTCCCGGTGGTGGGCTGAGAAAGCCATCTCGGCTAGCGGCTATAACAACAATCGTATGTAAAATGCAACAGGTTGGTTGTACCCAAGTTGATCGATGGGTCAACTTGGGTACGTTCAGCCTGCCCATACCTGATTATAGTCTTGGCCCGTTCTTGCTGAAGTCTATAGCCAGCTTAAACCTGATAATTAGTATTGTAAAATATTAAAAACAGCGCTACCAGGCGTGTGAAAATACAAAATAGACATACATTACAAATCCATAATATAATAAAGTCCACTAGTGACAGAAATCTGAACCATTCAGTAATACTGATAATAATAATAAAGTGCACTAGTGACAAAAATCTAATATCATACAATCATATTAATGACAATAAATATTCTAAGGTGCCAAAAAATATATAAATAACAATAAATGTTCTAAAGTGCAAAAATGTGCAATAAGTGCCAAAGTGCTAAATCCAGTGCAGTCTAAAAAATATATACAATCCACTCAAATTAGATAAAGAGCTGAATACAGTGCTTGAAGTGCTCCACACAAGTGTCAAGTGCTTCCAAAGAGACCTTTTTGGGGATCCACTCACCAGACTTAGGATAAATCTGAGCCTTAAGTGTGCATCCAAACAGATAGCCAGTAGGGATGGATAGGGCAGCTGAGCCTCCAAATAAACCTCCAGCCTCAGACTTAGGATATAATACAGCCTCAGATCTGCAGTGGTTTTCCCCAGGATAACTAGTAGGGATGGATGAGCCTCCAATACACCTCCAGCCTCCTCTATAATTCCTCCTTGCTCAGATGCTCAAATAAAAGAGGTAAGGAGCCAAAGATAGTGATGCCGGTAAGGTGTTTATTGCATAAAAATTATATTAAAACTACTCACAAAAGTAAATCAGGTAACAGCGTTATATCACAATCGATAGTCACAGTAAGCCGTTCCACTTCCGGATACGCTGCCGGCGTGCATTCCACAGTGGTTTAGGAAGTGACGTCGTGTGACGATTGTCTGCCAGGAAGTACGTTAACGCATTTTGCCCACCTACAATGGGCGTTATCAAAGACAAAGACAGGATGTCTTTGATAACGCCCATTGTAGGCGGGCAAAACGCTTCGACGTACTTCCTGGCAGACAATCGTCACACGACGTCACTTCCTAAACCACAGTGGAACACACACTGGCAGCGTACCCGGAAGTAGATCGGCTTACGGTGACTATCGATTGTGATATAACGATGTTACCTGATTTACTTTTGTGAGTAGTTTTAATATAATTTTTATGCAATAAACACCTTACGGGCATCACTATCTTTGGCTCCTTTCACTGTTCTATTGGGTTTGAGGTCAGGCCAGTCAAGTTCCTCCACCCCAAACTCACTCATTCATGTCTCTATGAACCGTGCTTTCAAATTGAAAGTGTGTTTGTAACAAAAATTGTAGACAAAAAGTACCACATCCCTAATTCGTATGTTAAACACTGGGAAAGATATCCCAATAGAGAAACCCACAGCCGGAACCTGAGGTGTACAGGTAGGTGCTGGGGTGAAAGAAAAAGAAGAAAGAAAGAAAGAAGCAGAGGAAAAAAGGGGGAGACAAAGATAAGCAGAATGGAAGGGGAGGACCAGGAGGGACAGGGGAAAGTGGGACAAAAGGGAAGGAAAACAAGGAAGGGGGGAAAAAGAGGAAGGTGGAGGGAAAAAGGAAAAAAAGACGGGGAAAGAAAAAGAAAAAAGAAGAAAAAAGAGGAAGAAAGAAACAAAAGCGAGGTGACCCATGGGTCAAGAAGTAGACAGGAGGGCTGGTGGGACTTTAAAGGTACCAGGTATTCAAAATGATAAAGACATAGTTAAAAACATGAAATATTTATTGACATAACATATTTAAAAACAAAAACCGACAATACAACATTGGTACATATGATTCTGACATATACAAAAATGAATGTGTAAGACACAAGGCAAGAAATGATGGTAATAAATGGGTCCAATGCTGAACATCAAACCATTCCCGACATGTTTCGCGGGCAACAGTGCACCGCTTCTTCAGGGGAATAAAAACACATAAGTGTGCAATGCCTTTTAGTATCCTTATTTCGTGTCTACAATGGACACATTCACATAGCCAAAAAAATAAAAAAAGTTAGAAGCAGGAGGGCTCATGCAGAGCGGTCATGTTGGAACCCCCACGTGGGGTATTATTCTGCGTAGTAGTGGATGTGCTTTTTCTGAAAAGGGTAGTACCATAAAGTATAATACGGCCCAGATATAGGCTCTCAATTTTGTACCACTAAATCAGGGGAGGAAATGCCATCCATTCAACGCTTCCACGTGGGACCGCCGTGCAAATGAACGCCAACTCCTTGAGTTGGCATTCACTTGCACGGCGGTCCCACGTGGAAGCGTTGAATGGATGGCATTTCCTCCCCTGATTTAGTGGTACAAAATTGAGAGCCTATATCTGGGCCGTATTATACTTTATGGTACTACCCTTTTCAGAAAAAGCACATCCACTACTACGCAGAATAATACCCCACGTGGGGGTTCCAACATGACCGCTCTGCATGAGCCCTCCTGCTTCTAACTTTTTTTATTTTTTTGGCTATGTGAATGTGTCCATTGTAGACACGAAATAAGGATACTAAAAGGCATTGCACACTTATGTGTTTTTATTCCCCTGAAGAAGCGGTGCACTGTTGCCCGCGAAACATGTCGGGAATGGTTTGATGTTCAGCATTGGACCCATTTATTACCATCATTCATTTCTTGCCTGGTGTCTTACACATTCATTTTTGTATATGTCAGAATCATATGTACCAATGTTGTATTGTCGGTTTTTGTTTTTAAATATGTTATGTCAATAAATATTTCATGTTTTTAACTATGTCTTTATCATTTTGAATACCTGGTACCTTTAAAGTCCCACCAGCCCTCCTGTCTACTTCTTGACCCCTGGGTCACCTCGCTTTTGTTTCTTTCTTCCTCTTTTTTCTTCTTTTTTCTTTTCCTTTCCCCGTCTTTTTTTCCTTTTTCCCTCCACCTTCCTCTTTTTTCCCCCTTCCTTGTTTTCCTTCCCTTTTGTCCCACTTTCCCCTGTCCCTCCTGGTCATGAACCGTGCTTTGTGCACTGGTGCACAGTCATGTTGGAACAGGAAGGGGCCCTCCCCAAACTTTTCCTACAAAGTTGGAAGCATGAAATTGTCCAAAATGTCTTGGTATGCTGACGGCTTTAGAGTTCCCTTCACTGACACTAAGGAGCCAAGCCCGACCCCCTGAAAAACAACCCCACACCCTAATCCCCCCTCCACCAAATGATTTGGACCAGTGCACAAAGCAAGGTCAATAAAGACACCGACGAGCGAGTTTGGGGTGGAGGAACTTGACTGGTATGCGCCTCAACCCTATAAAACACCTTTGGGATGAATTAGCGTGGAGACTGCAAGCCAGGCCTTATCGTCCAGCTATGCAGCTATAACAGCTTCAACTCTTCCTAGAAGAGTTGAAGCTGTTATAGCTGCAAAGGGTGGGCCAACTCAATATTGAACCCTACGGAGTAAGACTGGGATGCCATTAAAGTTCATGTGCGTGTAAAGGCAGGTGTCCCAATACTTTTGGTAATAAAGAGTAAATAGCCCAAAGTAGAGGCATGGTAATCCAGTTGCTGCTTTTGACCATACTTTCACTTTTCACAGTGGAGTTTTGTTATGTTACCTACAACTCATGCACGTCTTTTGGAACATCTTTACAGGTGGCATAAGTTATCCATTTAATCTTTACTAAGACAGCTTCCTTTTTAAGAACACCTCTTCTTTTAACTATAAAAAAAAAAAACCATACACTCACTTCAGTCCCAAACCTTTACATGATATGCAGCTCCAAATGAAATCTCATTGTTTTTTTTTTATCTTCCTCACCAAATATCTACAGTCAAGATGTTTATTCCAGGTTTATCTTGCTCTTACATAGATGTAGGCTGACATTTCATGATCCTTATGTAGCTGCAGTACAATATGTCTGGATTGTCACTTGCATCACTGATTCTACTGAATGAATATACTCAACATGACACCATATGTTGGCACATGCAATAATACCAGTCATATTTAGAAGTTATCTCTTCCGGTCAGTGCCAAATCAAAGTCTGCAGACAAGACACGTTAATAACTATTTTCTAAGTATTAAATTAGCACTAAATATTACATTATATTTTAGAGACACACATTTCTACTTAAAGCTGAAGTCTAATGGGGAAAAACAGCTATCATAAAGGGGATGCCAAGAGCTAAATACCAGCAGTATTCTTCAATCCCTAAAAATGCTCTAATCTTTTTACACTGGCTGGGGTAACTTTTAACTGGTTCAGTTTGTTCATTAGAGGCTTTTGACTCCCCATCTTTGTGTATGGACAAAGGCAGATACTGGACTTCTTCCAGACCCACTGAGCTTTTTGTTTTGGATTGGTTAGTAACCCAGCCTTACAATTGGTATCTATAACTGCCTGGACCTTCTGTGGGAGGGAATTTCAGTCAAGACTAAAACTGACAACATTATCTAGCTATTATGCTTTGTCTGGCTTAAGAATGTGGTTCAAAATTCTATGGAGTGAGACCGAGTTGTAGGTTCGTGTTCAAGACAAAAGAGAGGACCTTGTATTAGTAAAGCCCTTCTGGTGCTGCAAAAGCTGCCTTTTCCTTTGCTCTGGTTGTTATGGGGACCTGCCAATACCCTTTAACAAGACTGAGGGTAGTAGTGTACCTGCTGGGAACCAACCTTTCCTTGAACTCACCCAACCCCCCGCTGATATAGGGTAAGTATCAAATGTAGATAGATCATTTAGAATCATGAAGTCATTGCAGAACCTCAGGCTGCTATCTGGCCTAGTTATAAGCACTATGGGACTTGACCATTCGCTCTTAGTTCCTCTATAACCCCATGGTTAACATTTTCTGTACCTCTTCTGAAATGGCTTTTCGCTAAGCTTCAGGTACCCAATAAGGTCCAAATTTTACTTTGGCATGAGACTTAGGGGTTAATTTACTAAAGCTAGAGAGAGCAAAATTAGTCACAAATCTGCAGAGAAACCAATCAGCTTCCAGGTTTTATTGCTAAAGCTTAATTAACCACTTGCCGCCCGCCCACCGTCAAATGACGGCGGAGCGGTGCGGCCATTGTTCTGGGCCGACGTCATATGACGACGGCCCATTCAGGCAGGGCAGGCTCGCAATCCTGTGTGCACCGCCCTGCACTGTCGGTGGCGGCGTGACCCCGAGACACAGTGCGTCACTCCCCAGGGGGGAAACAGCCAATGGGCATGGCTGTTTCCCACGTGATCGGCTGTGATCTAATCACACAGCCGATCACAATAGTACAGCCCAGAAGAAGACCGCGCATGTGCGATCATGTCGGTGGCGCTGTGTTCCCTAGGAACACAGCTAGTCACTGGCAGTAGTAAACAGCCAATGACAGTGGCTGTTTACCACGTGATCGGCTGTGAATCCATTCACAGCCGTTCACAAATGTAAATGCAGAGCAGTAACTCACTGTTACTAGCTCTTCTGCCCTCACACACAGTTTCCAGTGTGAGGAGAACAGAGCCAGAAACAGTGAGTTACTTATCTGTGTACCTGTCTGTAAAAGCACAAAAAAAACGTGTCCCCATACAGTCATCAGCCCCCCCCCCCCCCCATTGCACCTGTCACCCGTCACCTCATCAGTGCCCAGAAATTGCCACCCATAAAGTGCACCTGTCACCAGAATTCAAATCTGTAAAGAGAAGCGCACGCAACCTCGGGCAATAAAGCTTTAATAAAGGACAATAACACAGTATATTGGAATTGCACTCACACTTTTTCTTTAAGGCAATCACTTTACAGCATTCCAACAGGAGCTACTCGCTCCTCCCGTCCCTCCTGATGGTGACTCTGCGGTCTCCTCATCCGCGGCTACCACCGCTGTATCCCCGCTCTCCTTCACTTCCTGTGTTGCCTGGTCACCGGATGCCGGTTCCAGTGCGCCTGCGCACTATACCGACGTAATCGACGGCACCTCAGGAGAGCCTCAGCCAAAGCCGAAGCCACAAGTTGTTCGGAGCTACGAGGTGGGGGATTCAAGACACGGGTGCACTGCCTCTGCTGTTGCTACGGACAACGCGTTTCGGAGGCGAAGCCTCCTTCCTCAGGTCCCTGGTGCGCTTCTCTTTACAGATTTGAATTGTTTTGATCCACCCCCCCCCCCAGTGGAGTGAGAGAGGAGCAGCAGCAACCAGGACACTTCAGCTTAAAAGCATACAAACAAAGGAGGTGAACACATGGACAGCGCCAGGGGCTGGTGAAGTACTCCTCTTTGTACTTGTTGTTATATATCAGCATGTGCAGGATTCTTTTTACCTGTCACCAGAGACTGCCATCAGTAACGCCAGCGGTGCACCTGTCACCCATCGGGGACCATCGCCCATCACCTGTCACCCCATCAATCACCATCACCTGTCACCCCATCAGTCATTGTCATCTGTCACCCCATCAATCATCGTCACTTGTCACCCCATCAGTGATCGTCATCTGTCACCCCCATGAATCATCGTCACCTGTCACCCCATCAGTCATCATCTTCTGTCACCCCATCAGTCATCGTCACCTGTCACCCCAACAGTCATCGTCACCTGTTACCCCATCAATCATCGTCACCTGTCAACTCGGAGGAAGAATGGATCCCTCCTAAAAGGGCACGGCGCTCTGGAAACCAGGCAGCCACAAGGGATATACCCCAGGATCCTATGCCAGGCCCAGTACCAGCACTGCCACCAGCAGTACACCCTAGGATCCTATGCCCAGGCCCAGTACCAACACTGCCACCAGCGATACACCCCAGGAGCGAATGCGCTGTGGTATCACTCCCAATTTATTTCAAATCCCCCTACTACCAGCACTGGAGTGTCACATCCACCAAGAGCCAGGGCCACTACCCACCTCCCAGATGCTCTTGCCAACCCAAGATGGCTGCCCTCCAACTCGGGATCAGCAAGTATTCCCCCTTTCACCGCACAGCCAGGTGTGCAGGCCAATACAGAGAATTTTGCATTAATTGATTTTATCCAATAAAGGTGCATATATAATAATCTCACCAACAGGATATACTACAACACACTAGCAGCGCTAAGAGCATAAAAAATATATATATAAAAATGCAGTCCACTGGGATAAAGTCCATGTGCTCATATGATCATGCAGTGTGCCCAGAATATTCTCTCCTGACAATCCAAGGTCGTGAGTATGTTGGTGAATACACCGGACCCTCCACCTCACCAATGTGCTCCCCCAAATCAGAAACACTCACCAGAAGTCTGGTCAATAAGCGCCTGTAACATCAGCCTATCACAGGCTTAGAAATGATCTCCTCAGGAGTTAACCAGGAGCGCCGGCACTTGAACCGTCTCAATCAGATCAATTGACTGACAAATTCTTGGAAACGCCTGACAAACCGGAACTATTTATCGAATATATAGTGTAACCTGTCCGCACTGCTCCTCTCTATGTTGTCTCCTCCACCAGCATATGTCCCTTGAATACAGCAGGCTACTGTTGCTTCCTTGTACTACAGCAAGGGACATATGCTGGTGGAGGAGACAACATAGAGAGGAGCAGTGCGGACAGGTTACACTATATATTCGATAAATAGTTCCGGTTTGTCAGGCGTTTCCAAGAATTTGTCAGTCAATTGATCTGATTGAGACGGTTCAAGTGCCGGCGCTCCTGGTTAACTCCTGAGGAGATCATTTCTAAGCCTGTGATAGGCTGATGTTACAGGCGCTTATTGACCAGACTTCTGGTGAGTGTTTCTGATTTGGGGGAGCACATTGGTGAGGTGGAGGGTCCGGTGTATTCACCAACATACTCACGACCTTGGATTGTCAGGAGAGAATATTCTGGGCACACTGCATGATCATATGAGCACATGGACTTTATCCCAGTGGACTGCATTTTTATATATATATTTTTTATGCTCTTAGCGCTGCTAGTGTGTTGTAGTATATCCTGTTGGTGAGATTATTATATATGCACCTTTATTGTATGTCATTTCATTTATAGCAGCAGCTTTGTTAGATATATTGTTTGTATCAAACATTCATATATCTTTTATATAATAGATTTTAAGGTACTTGTTTGTTAGCGCCGGTTGAGCAGGTGTTTATAGTCCCTCGTAGTGCCCCGCCTACTTGCTCCTTTTTTTGGAAATTGATTTTATCCATTTATTTTTGCCCAACAATTTTCTGCAATTCACCGTGGACCAAACAAATCTCTTGCCCATTTCTTGTATCTTACTAGGGATGGAGACGCTTGCTTTACAGGCGGGTGTCTCACTCAAAGTCCCCATTTGCCTATAACATCTTTACTAAAGGGATGGGGGTGTGTGTTTCCCAGCTGATCACATTTAGTTTGCACCCCATGGTTTTTTATACAGCCATGCGTTTTTCATTGCCAGTCATGGATTGGAGCAGGTGAGGGAGGGTTGGGCGGTCTCCAATCCCATCTGTTTCCCATCCATCTATTAGCAAGCATGTACTTTCTTTTGTGAAGACACTTGGACACTCAGGTTGAGTAGTGTTATTTAGTGTTAGGTTCTGCAAGAAACGCAGGATGCCTTGTTGTTGGCCTTGCAGCTTCCGCATGCATTTGCAAATGTGTGTTAACTAAACTCCTGTTTTTAACTTATATTGTTAGACAGGTTTATTTTGGTTTGTTAGCAGACTGGTGGGTAAGTATTTCAAACCTTCATTTATCCCCTCTTGCTTTTCAATTGACCAAACAAATCTCTATGCCCAGCAGTTTATTGTAAACAACCCCCAATCATCTTATTCCCGTCCGTTTGAGTGGAGAGAGTTGACTTTGGAGGAGTTCAAAATGTTTTTGGGCCTCAGGAAAAAACATGGGGGTTACAAAAAAAAATGAAGGACATGCCTATTGGTCCACCCACCCAATACACCATATGCCCATATATTCTTCCCTAATGTCCAGGTATGAAATTATTATGCGCTTCCTTCATTTCAGTGACAACAGCCAGTGCCCCCCCCCCCCAAATCATCCACATTTTGACAAGTTATATAAAATTCGCCCCCTCATAAATTTTTTTCCCAAAGTTTTGCAGAACTTTACGTCCCTGATCAAAACGTATGTGTGGATGAGTCCCTGCTACACTTTACAGGCCGGCTAGGAATAAAGCAATATATTCCTAGCAAAAGGTCCAAATATGGGGTCACATTATACAAACTGTGTGAAAGAGCCACATGATATCTGTATGCGTTCCGCATATACGAAGGAAGAGATTCCCAGCTCGACCCCCCTGATTGCCCGGCCTACATGGGCACAAACGGAAAAGTTGTATGGGACCTGGCGTACCCAATGCTGAGGAAAGGTTGCCACATATACCTGGATAATTATTATACCAGCCTGCCCCTTTTCAAACATCTCTACCTTGAAAAAACCCTGGCCTGCGGAACCACCAGGAAGAACAGGAAGGGCTTCCCGCAATCTTTGGTGAATAATAAAATGAGAAAGGGGGTAATAGCAGCCTTGAGAAACAACGAAGTGCTGGCCTTGAGATGGAAGGATAATAGAAATGTGTATATGATGTCCACCAGCCATAACGACACCACAGTTGAGGTTCGAAGAAGAAGACGAGGTCCCATTCAAAAGCCAACGTGCATCCAGGATTACAATCTTTACATGGGGGTTGGATTTTAATGACCAAATGCTTCAGCCCTACTTAGCAACAAGGAAGTCCAATTCTGGTACAAGAAAGTTGCAATTTATTTACTTCAATTGGCCTTTTATAATGCTTATGTTATCTACGCCAAATCCACTGAAAGCCCCATTTCCTTCCTAAAATTCATTGAAGAAACTGTCATGACCCTCATCTACCAACAAGGACCCCCCCCCAGAAAACCTTCACTCCGACGCTGTTAGCCGACTTCATGAGCGCCACTTCCCAGACCACATTCTACCATCTGAAGCAAGCCGAAGACGCCAAAAAAGATGCCGTGTATGTAGCAAAAGGGGGTTTCATAAAGATACCAGCTACTATTATCCGGACTGTCCCTCCCAACCTGGCCTGTGCATTGGAGAATGCTTCAGACATTATCATACATCTATACATTACTAGCCCATATTTTAATAATTTCCCTGTTTTCCTCATATAACCATGCCACTGCCTTCCACATAAACTGACCCTGGCCTGTTTTTCCACTATGCCTCTGCCTACCGTTTGGACTGCTTTCACGTGAACTGACCCTGGCCTGTTTTACCGATTACGCTTCTTCCTACTGTTTGGATTGCTTCCCTGTGAACTGACCCTGGCCTGTTTTATCAACTACGCTTCTGCCTGCCGATTGGATTGCTTGCATGTGAACTGACCCTGGCCTGTTTTACCGACTATGCTTCTGCCTACCGCTTGAACTGATCTGTTGCCCTGCTACTGTAGTACACAGGGGTCTCACATATGTGAGGGGCTCCAGAGTTGTTTTTCCAGATGGAGAAAACCAATTTTTTGGTTCTCTCCGGGTTTCGTAAATTCCGGATTAGGGTCTGGAGTCCGGAGGCTTCAAAGAGATTTGGGTGGGAGAAGCCTCTACCCCTGTCCCCAGGTCTTACCTAACCAAGGCCCTCAGCTGACTTACTACCATCATGCCTCTGCCTGCTGCATGATATTAGCTGTAGCAAGAGGCAGTATGTTAATGAAGGGCTGGAGAGTGGTGCAATGATTGTCTGCAGTGTACCTGGACCAATATTATGGCTGTGCTGACCATGTCTTTGCCTAAAAAATTCCTTTGGACAAATGCTGCGGCTGTGCTGACAATATCCCAATATTGACTATAGACTATATTCCTGCCTGCTGTCTGGAAAATTGCTATTGTAGTCGCTAAGCATGTCCCTGCCTGCTGCCTGGACTAATGCTCTCCTCTGTGGACAACTGCACTACTAAAACCACAGGTAATACTTTTTTTTACACTTTCCTTTATATAATGTATTTTGTAGTGTAATTCCTGGTATGTACATGCTATGTGTTAGAAATATGAGGGGCCTTCAAAAATGATAAAAAATGGAAAAGAATCTGCGCTCGGACAGCAAAAAATTATGATATTAATGAGGATCACTGAAGATATATGTGAAGGCAGCCAACTAAATGATAGATTACAAATCACATAAGTATAGATAAAAAGGTGTAGTAGCGCCAAACACTAAACTGATATAACTAGATTTGTCAATGTGGAGTGTCCACAGAAAGTCCCAACAGTCCAAAAAAGATGAAGTAGTGGAGACCAATTCCCAGTTTCAGAGCCGTGTGGATGAAAAGAAGCCAACACCCTTCAAAAATGATAGGTTGTCAGGAAATTAGATGTGTATTTTATGTAATCAGAATGCCTGACGGTGCTACTTGAATGTTGGGCCTCTGTATGTGGTCAGGCTATGTAAAAGTCTCACACCTGTGGTATTGCCATACTTAGGAGGAGTAGCAGAATGTATTTTGGGGTGCAATTTTTGCTATATACATGCAACCACTTACCAACCGCCTAATGACTACATACCTCGGCCATTTAAAGCTAAATACTGGGGTTATGGCAGAAGATAGCTGCCATAACCCCGGTATTTTTTTTAAACGGCGGGCCGTCGGCTTTCAGATAGGGTGGTCCCAGTGGCGGATTCACTGCGGAATCACTGCGGAAGAGGTGCCCCTCCCGCCATGTCCCAGACGTTTTCCCAGCTTAACGGACCTGCCGGCAGCGGGGAAAACTATCCGGTCCCGGATCCTCAGAGACAGGAAGTCGAGTGAGGGTAAGATGGCCCTCACTCGACTGTATGGTCTTGGAGGACCGGAGCTACGTCAAAAGTCGTTGCCTAGCAACCGGTTTAAAGGGTCGTTGTTTTTTTTTTTTTTTCAACAATTTTTTTTTCTTTTTTAGTGTAGTCATGAGGTGTGAGGTCTTTTTGACCCCAGATCTCACAATAAAGAGGACCTGTCATACCTATTTCTATTACAAGGGATGTTTACATTCCTTGTAATAGGAATAAAAATGATCAAAACATTTTTTTTTTAAACTGTGTAAAAATGAAAAATTAATAAATAAAATAAATAGGAAAAAAAATTAAAGCGCCCTGTCCCCGTTAGCTTGCGCGCAGAAGTGAACGCATACGCAAGTCCCGCCCACATATGTAAACGGTGTTCAAACCACACATGTGAGGTATTGCCGCGATTGTTAGAGCGAAAGCAATAATTTGAGCCTTAGACCTCCTCTGTAACTCTAAGCTGGTAACCTGTAAAAATTTTTAAAATGTTGCCTATGGGGATTTTTAAGTACCAATGTTTGGCGCAATTCCGCGAGCGTGCACAATTTTGAAGCATGACATGTTGGGTATCTAATTACTCGGCGTAACATTATCTTTCACATTATGGAAAAAAATTGGGCAAAATTTACTGTTTCTTATTTTTAAATTCAAAAAAGTGAATTTTTTTCAAAAAAAATTGCATTTGGAAGACTGCTGCGCAAATATGGTGTGATAAAAAAATATTGCAACGATCTCCATTTTATTCTCTAGGGTCTCTGCTAAAAATAAATATATAATGTTTGGGGGTTCTAAGTAGTTTTCAAGCAAAAAAAAAATTATTTTAGCTTGTAAACACCAAGTGTCAAAAATAGGCCCAGTCTTAAAGTGGATAAATGGACAACTTTGTGTAAAGTGCTACTTGGATGTTGGGCCTCTGTATGTGGCTAGGCTAAAAGTCTTAGACATGTGGTATCGCCATACTCAGGAGGAATAGCAGAATGTATTTTGGGGTGCAATTTTTGCTATGTACATGCTATGTGTTAGAAATATTGCATAAATGGACAACTTTGTGTAAAAAAAATGTGTTTTCATTTTCTTTCCACATTTTCCAAAAACTTGTGGAAGAAAAATGACATATTCAAAAGACTCATTATACCTCAAAAATTATATGTTGGGCTGTTTCTTTCCAGAATGGGGTCATGTTATGGGGGTTTCCATTGTCCTGGTGCTCCAAGACCTTCAAAAGTGCGATAGGTTGTCAGTAAATTATATGTGTAATTTATGCTCCTAGAATGCCGGACGGTGCTACTTGGATGTTGGGCTTCTGTATGTGGCCAGGCTGTGAAAAAGTCTCACACATGTGGTATTGACATATTCAGGAGGAGTAGCAGAATGTATTTTGGGGTGCAATTCTTGCTATGTACATGCTATGTGTTAGAAATATTGCATAAATGGACAATTTTGTGTAAAAAAATAGTGCATTTTTATTTTCTTTCCACATTTTCCAAAAACTTGTGGAAAAAAATGACATGTTCAAAAGACTAATTTTGCCTCAAAAATTATACGTTGGGGTATTTGCTTTCCAAAATTGGGTCATTTTATGGGGGTTTCCGTTGTCCTGGTGCTCCAGGGCCTTCAAAAGTGTGATAGGTTGTCAGGAAATTATATGTGTAATTTATGCTCCTAGAATGCCTGAAGGTGCTACTTGGATGTTAGGCCTCTGTATGTGGCTAGGCTGTGAAAAAGTATCACACATGTGGTATCAACATACTCAGGAGGAGTAGTAGAATGTGTTTTGGGGTGTAGTTGCAAGTATACATATGCTGTGTGAGAGAAATAACATGTTAATACGACAATTTGGGAAAAAAAAAAAGAAAAAAAATCTTAATTTTACAAAGAATTGTGGGAAAAAATTACAACTTCAAAAAACTCACCATGCCCCTTATTAAATACCTTGGAATGTCTACTTTCCAAAAAGGGGTCATTTGGGGGGTATTTTTACTTTCCTGACTTTTTAGTGTCTCAAGAAATGAGATAGGCCTTCAGTACATCAAGTGTGATCAAGTGGGAACAATTTTAAATGATTAGCGCCATAGCTGTGGACTCTATAACTTTCACAAAGACCAAATAATATACACTTATTTGGGTTATTTTTAACAAAGATAAGTAGCAGTATACATTTTGGCCAAAATTTGTAAAGAAAAATTCCTAATTTGCAAAATTGTATGACAGAAACAAAGAAAAATGTGTTTTTTTCACAATATTTTCAGTCTTTTTTTATTTATAGCACAAAAAAAATAAAAAACCCAGTAGTGATTAAATACCATCAAAAGAAAGCTCTATTTGTGTGAAAAAAGGACACAAATTTTATATGGGTACAGTGTTGCATGACTAAGTAATTGTCAAGTGTGAGAGCGCTGAAAGCTGAAAATCGGTCTGGGCAGGAAGAGGGTGAAAGTGCACTGTAGGCAAGTGGTTAAACAAGCTGAGGTTAGAAGCTGATTGGTTCCTCTGCAGAATTGTGACTAATTTTGCCCTCTCTAGCTTTAGTAAATAAACCCCTTAGTCACAATGTTATGGTAAATTACATCTGCCATGTCATTTTGAAAAGACCTCTTGATTTTTCTGACTGTGGTGATTGTAGCCATGTTAATGCTCTTTCAATAACACAGCTAAGCACTGTCTGTGACACTTTTTCTTTTTTTAACAGTTACATTTATAGGACAAGCTTTTTTGGGAGTGGGGTCTACCCAAAGATTTTTCTGCAAGAATTCACTCACCTTCTGAGTAGCAGGCAAAGCCTCTGACATCCTGTTCTCTGGTATACTTTGGGGTCACTTTCTGCAGAGACAGCCTCCCTAATCTTCCAGACTTTTATTAGATTTAGCTTGAAGGGAATTTTTATTTCTCAGCTGGTATACATGGTAGTTGACATTACTGATTTTATCTCTGATCTCATAGGTTTGCTGCCATTTGCCAAAAATTAACTCTCTAAGGTCCCTTTCATATTTGTGCGACTTGTCTTGCGACTTGGGACTGCAAAGTTGCATGACAAGTTGTGATCCATGATTTCCAATGTCGTGATCCATGATTTTCACGTCATGTTCGTTGATTTGCAGCAGCACTTGGTTTTCTCACGGCCACCAGTGATTATTTTTGGAATTTACATGAACACTGGACTTCATTTGCACATTCATCTATTTAGTTTTTTTCTGGTGGAGTTGTTCACTGAAAACACATTATATTGATTTGCAAGAGAAACCAGAGACTTTGTTCACTCACATTTTCATTTGTTTTAAATTGTTCATATCTGTGCAACTTCAAGTCTCAGAGACTTCAAAGTAGTCCCTGCATTACTTTGGTTTGAATCTGATGCGTTTTGAGATCCATAGACCTCAAGATTACACAGGCATTGCTTTACGTCCAGTCAAAATTGCATGACTTTTAGGTCACACAAGTGTGAAGATGGCCTGAAGAAGGCACCAAAACTAAGACTTTATCTTCTGGGTTAAAGGTTCTGATTTTAGTAAAACATTTATAAACTCTGACCTGTGCCTCCTGGGATTGTTGCAATTTTTTCTAAACTATGGGAATGATTGCTGCTATCCTATCCTGGATCCTAGCAATGAATCCAGTGTGTGGCATTTCCCTTATGGAAGACATTAGGGTTGATTTACTAAAAGCAAATAGAATGTTCACTTTTCAAATGAATTCATCCCAAAGCTTAGTGAATTAAGTAAAACTCTAATGACTTCTTTCACTCAGTCATGTGCAAGCAAAAATGTTTTTTTTATTTTATTTTCCTTGCACAATATTGGATATTCTTTACAAAGTGAAATTTCACCACATTCATTAAACTTTGGGGAAAATTCTCTTTCACAGTGTAACCTCATTGGCAAAGTGAACAGCCAATTTGATTTTAGTAGTCATTAATTATGTAGTGTAAAAAAGTCTGGTGCGCTACTAAATTGCAATAAAATGAACAATGTCAATCATGCATACAAAATGATGTACAAACAATTTGAAACAATTTAAAACAAATGAAAATGTGAGTGAACAAAGTCTCTGGTTTCTCTTGCAAATCAATATAATGTGTTTTCAGTGAACAACTCCACCAGAAAAAAGCTAAATAGATGAATGTGCAAATGAAGTCCAGTGTTCATGTAAATTCCAAAAATAATCACTGGTGGCCGTGAGAAAACCAAGTGCTGCTTCAAATCAACGAACGTGACGTGAAAATCCCATCACCTGGTGAATTCACCGCTTACCACCTTGAAGTAGATTTAGGGCAGATAGACAGAATATGAGTCCAAAGGGACCTCTGTAGATAACCAAAGGGAGTGCTATGTTGGAATCCACACTATTTCATTTATACACCTTTGGTAGCAGCACACTCACATTTATCAGCGCACTTTTTCATTTATAGTCATTAATTATGCTAGCAGGAAGTTCTGTTTTTTTTCCCCAACTTTATCAACCACTTTATTTTTAGCATACCTATCAGGGTTCCATTGAACTGTTGTACCATCCCATCAGTTTGGGGGTGGTACACTGAAGTAGATAGTTGAGTAATTTTCGCCAAACCACAAGGTTCTTTGGTTATATTGGACATAAAGCAGTTCCTAGGTCTGCCAAAACTTGTTTAAGAGAATACCAGTCTGGGAAAACATGTAAAAGAGCTTATTCTCTGTAACCTCAGAAGATGGGTTTCTAAGAGAGATTGCTTCTTAATACCAGGCGGCATAGTCAAGGACTACCAATATGTGCTTCTGTTCCTTCGTGGACTTCAGCAGTGGCCATAACAGATCCATAGCAACTCAATAAAAGGGACAGTTATATGCAAAGACACCAGCAAACTTCAAAAATGTGGTTGGAGTGTAACAATTTAACACTCAGGGCAAGATTAACAATATTTCCCAACCGCTTTCTAAATTTTGGGTTAACACTGCCTAATGCTTCCTTTTAGTTTTTATACCCATAAATTGCCATTGTTTATCACCTTTAGATATTACCAAGCCTTTACTAAACTGGAATCCAGCAATTGTGGGGTCCCAGAATCTTTGATGGTCACTGGTATATCTATTATTTTTGAAACTGGGCAGTTTCCTGACTCCCCAACCATGAGTGCTAGTAGGAAGTTGTAAGGTACCTCTGACATACAGTAGACGTGTCACCATTCTCCTCAAGTTCAGAGAAAATAGTAACATAATTTATTTCAGACACATTTTCAGAACTGTTTTTTGCGCAGTAGGAAACAGGCTGTGAAGCCGCAAGGTAACTTTATCTATCCCAGTCATCCATCCACGCCGCTGCACCACCTGCGCCCCAAGCCTCATTTTGAAGTACCATCCACCGCACAGCCGGCTTCCACAGTGACCAGTGAGGAGCATTCTGCACCATGCTGTTTGTCCAGCAGATGGCCACACGTCCACTGATATTCATCTGGGACTGTCCTCCCCACTCAATGTGCTCATTTTTATTCTACTCAAATGTGAGTTGCTAATGCTTTTACTCTGCATTAAAATTGTAATGCAGTCTACTCTCAGAGGTGCCTCTCCTTTTTATATTCACTTGCAGCTCACTGGAGCCCTGATTTCTGTTCCTATTGATGGCAGCCCTAAGTTTCTGGACTACTTCGTTTTCTCTCTTATGGACTTATACATGGACTTTTAAACTGACTTCTTTGGGGCCTGCAGCCTATGTGCCTTTTAACTTTTGTTCCCTTACTAGAGATGCCAGCACCTGAAGCCGATTAAAGAATCGGTTCAAGTAAGGACATCAATGGATCCATGGACAGGTAAGTGTCCTTATATTAAAAGTCATCAGCTACAGTATTTGTAGCTGCTGACTTCATTTTTCTGGGGGAGCCTGGATCGCCTCTCTAATCACACCAATCACATCCATGACATGCTTATTATTCCACTAGGTGTCTCCACTGAGAGCACTGCAGTAGGGTAGTCTGTTATTTACAAGATGCTCCAATTTGTTTACCATTATGTCTATTCAACAGAGATATCTGTCTCTTTTATGGTCTGCCTACATCAGAGCACTAAGTTGTAAGGGAAGCAGGCTCAATTTGTAATGCTAGTGGTACACCAAGCAGGAGACAGGGACACCCATTATTAGACCATGCAGGTTTCTTCTGCATGTTTTTCCAGCAAGGCAGCAAACAGAGTTTTAGCGCAGGAGGGCTTTGTGCAATCAGTCAATGGCATACAGCAATCCTCTGCTTGTCCAAGTCACTAACTGAACTCAGGTCGGTTTCTGATTAAAAGGGTGCCTTTATGGGTTCCCTAGCACGAACAGGCAGGGCTTGTAGCTTTTGTATTGTTCTGTCAGCACTGAGCATCAGTCACCTTATAAATATCAAGGCCTGTGGACAACTGTGATTTCTACAAAGCCCCTGGGCTTCAGGACCCAGAAAGAAACTAATTGGTATTAGGATTGTAACACCTGTTTTCCTAAGTTCTTCAGGCGTGTCAGTTTTGGCGTGTGGGAGCAGTGATTATGCTTTTTAAGTTACTTACTCTTTTGTCTCATTTGGGATGTTTATAGTTGCTAATGCATGATTATGGGTAAATATGTTTGCCCATGGTACTATTATTATATTAAAGGTTGAGTCAAGCCTATCCAATGGTGCATACTATCCTAAATGATCTTTTAGGTTGGCATGATGTCTGCATGTGGATTTATTTGACAAGAAAGGCCAGGGTATAATCGCTACATTATCTCTTCTACGCCATTCTATGGTTAAGTAAGTATTGGTATTGTGTGGGGAACCTACTATATGGTATTTCATCTAGGATTTTGCAACCATGATATTTTTTCTGGTTCTATAGAGGGCCCATCTGGTCTACGCCAAGTCATACTATATTGGCATTTCTTATCTGTCGTTTATCGGTAGTCATTCTGCCATCTCACGTTGATATGTATGTCACGTTGTGGGCACAGCATACTGTGGTTTAAAATGTATAAAGGAATTGTATATTGCATTCTTAAGTTTTCTGTTTCTTTGAATAGGATACATCTCTTTGCTGCCAAGGTACAAGGTCCTGAGGAAGCAATTTAATATGAAATACGTCGCCCTCTTGGATGATTAGCAAAGATGGTTTAAATGTCGTATCACATGAAGTATACAGTGAGAGCAATTTTTCTGGTTTTTAAGAATTTGTTAAGATTTTGTAATAAATATTGATGTTTTATACTACTGACATATGGCCATTCCTTTTTTTGGTACCAGTTAAGTCCTAAATCACATTTTATTTTTGGAGCGACTCTAAGGATGTGGTATTATTTTGTAGCCTCTTTTTCTTGTTGTTGAAATTGCATAAGGAGTTGGAGATTTGGTTAGGATTAATGGTGTCCTCAATGCTAAGAAATATAGGCATATACTTATCCATTATGCCATACCCTCCGGAAGGCTTGTGACTTACCTCAAATTTATTATGCAGTAGGACAACTACTTCAAACATACAGCCAATGTAATTAAGAACTAATTTCAGCGTAAAGAGGAACAAGGAGTCCTGGAATTGATGGTTTGGCCCCCATAAAACCCTGATCTCAACATCATCGAGTCTGTCTGGGATTACATAAAGAGACAGAAAGATTTGAGACAGCCAACATCCACAGAAGATCTGAAGAATTGATGCTGTTATGAAAGCAAAGGGTAGTCACGCCATATATTGATTTGATTTGCATTGCTCTTCTGTTCATTTCCTTTCAATTTTTTCAATTTTTCCCAAATTGCCCGGACCATATCCACGGCATGAAAGGCAATTTCCTTTGGATGTTTAGGCCAATGTCTTCATTCAAATGAAAAGCAACATTTGGAAGGAACGATGGACAGGGCCGAAGAGCCACCTTATCTCTGTGAATCACCAGGTAAGGTGAACAACAGGATAACGCCGCCAGTTCCGAAACCCTGCGCACAGAGCTGATAGCCACCAAAAAGGCCACCTTCTGGGACAGCGTAAGCAGGGGAATCTCCCGAGGATTCTCAAAGGGCGGCTTGTGTAGGACCCAAAGCACCAAATTGAGGGCCTAAGGCGGCAGCGGAGCCCTCACTGGAGGAACCAGATGTCGGATACCCAGAAGAAAGGTACACACCAGGGAGTGTGTGGCTAAGAGTCATTGGAACAAGACCACCAAAGCCGACACCTGGCCCTTGATGGTACTCAAGGCCAGTTTCAGTCAAACCCCCCTCCCCCCTCCATTGATGGAAGGTAAAGATCCGAGCGACCAAGGAGCGAAGATGAACCCCAAGAGACTAACACCACGCAATGTACGTCTTCCACGTACAATTGTAGATCCTCCTAAAAGTAGATTTTCTGGCTTTTAACAGTGCAGGAATCACTGACTCAGATAAACCTCTATCTTTCAGCACCTGGGGTTCAACAGCCAAGCCGTCAAAGCCAGCGACTGTAAAGCAGGATGGAGAATCGGTCCTTAGGACAGCAGATTCTCCCTAAGAGGAAGCTTCCACGGAACGTCGGCGACCAGCTGCACCAGATTGGCCAGTCCAGAGCCACTAAGATGACCGGAATCCCTTCTGCCTCGATCCTGAGTAGAAGTCTTGGCAGAAGCTTGAGAGGAGGGAAGGCATAAATCAGATGATACTGACCCCGCTGGGCCACCAGCGCATCTATGGCTTCAGCCGGAGGATCCGGTGACCGAGCCACAAACCTCTGCACCTTTCTGTAGAGCCGAGATGCCAACAGATCCACCTCAGGGATGCCCCACCGGAGGCACAACTGATGAAACACCTCCAGATGAAGGGACTACTCCCCTTAGTACAACGCCTACCGACTGAGGTAATTCGCCTGCCAATTTTCCACCCCGGGAATGTGTACTGCGTAGAGGGCTGCAACGAACCGTTCTGCCCACCTTAGAATGCCGGCTACCTCCTGAGCCACCAGGATACTTCTTGTGCCCCTTGGTGATTGACATAAGCCATGGCATTGTCCGACTGAATGGGCACTGGACAACCCTGAAGACAATCCGCCCAGTGGTCCAGACACAGTCTGATTGCACGGAGTATCAAGACATTGATCAGTAGACTGGGCTCTTCCAGCGTCCAGATCCCCTGAGCAGAATGCTTGCCGAGGACGCCTCCCCAGCCCGACAGGCTGGCATCCAAGGTGATCACTGTCCAATACAAGGGGAGGAATGATTTGCCCAGCTGAAGTGCCAGAGAACGAAGCCACTATATCAGGGTCTCTTTCGTTTCCTGACTCTGAATCTGATTGTCCAGAGACTGCGGAGTCTTGTCCCATTTGGTCAGAATCTCCCTTTGCAGGGATCTCGTATGAAACTGTAAAAACGGAACCGCTTCGAAGGCCCATAAGGCCCAGCACCCGCATGCAAGTCTGGAAGGATAACCATCTGTTGGACAGCAGGAGACGAATTGCAGCCTGCAATTTCTGGAGTTTGTCCAGAGAAAGGAGCACTCTGGGTAAGGCCGAGTGCAGAGTCAGGCCCAGATAGTCCAGCTTTGTGGAGAGAACCAGGGCAGACTTCTGAAAATTCTGGATCCAGCCGAACTCAAGCAGTTCAGCGCCTTGAGGTCCAGGATTGAACACACTTTGCCTTCCTTCCTGGGAACTGTAAACAGGTTTGAGTAAAAACCCTAAAAACGTTCCAAAGTTGGAACCGGGACAATCACCCCTTGATGTAACAGGTCTTGTACTGTCCCAAACAGACCCTGTAAGCGGTCTGCGGACAGGCGCAATTTGGAAGGAAATAACCTTGCCAAAGGACAAGGGCGAAACTCCATCTTGTAGCTGGACCAAATTACTTTGTGGACCCACTTGTCTTGCACCAGGGAAGTCCACATGTCTGGAAAACATCAAAGATGTACCCCTATTCCTGGTACGGCTGCAGGAGCCTTGTCCATGAGTCTGGAGAAGCCCACTCTCGGCTTGCCAGACCAGGATCATTTGGATCCTCCAGAGGGGGCCCTGAAAGGCTTCGAGCCTGTGTCAGTCAACCGTTAGACTAAACAATTTCTTATGAGCCGCAAAGGAAGGCCCACATCTACCTCGAGGTTCCTTGCCCTTAGTAGCCTGCGGAAGAAAGGTATTCTTTCCCCCTGTGAGACCTTTTATGATGCTATCCAGGGTAGCTCCAAACAGGCAATCTCCTCAACCTCCCTGGCGGTATAATTGTTTCGGATTTTAGGTGCTGAAAGCGGTACCATTATTTTGCATGTAATTCTTAATGATGAGCAGCCCAAACCAACTATTTACATGTGATTTCTTTTTACTGTGCATTCTTCTTTATAACATCTCGGTTATGATAAAGTTTGAAACACAAAATCATAAATTATAATAGAATAAATAACTATAAAATAAGTTAAAGTATGTATGTATGTGTATATATATATATATATATATATATATATATATATATATATATATATATATATATTGTGGGAGATTAGCTCGGTGGCGGGTATGGATGACCCCTTGGGGGGGTGCGTTTACACAGGGAGATAGCCGAGAAGTGGTTGCAAACAACAGTTTGGTTTATTCTTGCAATTTACTTCACACAAGTGCAAGCCTCAAAAACATCAAAATAAAAATAAAACACAAAATAAATCCTTGCCACTGTGGGCGGCTACCTTCTCACATACAGGAACCTACCTACAGAGTCTGTCTCCAACCTACTGTTGGGCAAACTTTGCTGATCCTACAGCAGACACTCAATAGTCCATGTTTTTTCTTCACACAACAAATGTCCATTGAACATGTCCCTTTACTCTTCACATAGAACACATTCCTTTGTTTGTCTCTTCACATAGCAACCATTCCTTTGCTTGTCTCTTCACATAGCAAACAGTTCATTTATTTCTTTTCACATAGAAATAGTCCAGACCTCACCTTGAGTAGTCTTCACACTTTTTACCCTCCTCAGGGCACATCACTTCAGGAGGTCTTCTCCCATGCTCACACAGCGTAGGGAGGCACACATCTGACTGTCCTCCTCTACCCACACGGCGTCAGGAGGCAGCAATCCTTCTCCCATGCCCACACGGTGTCGGGAGGCACACATCTGACTGTCCTCCTCTCCCCAGCTCGCACAGCGTCAGGAGGCAGCCATCAATAGGACTTCCTTTGGACAAATTATAGAGGCCTTAACTTCCTCATTCCGAACAGCTGAAGGCCTTTCAACTTCCTTAAGCCATCCTGGCTACCTTTTCAGCCGACACCCTATAGTAATTGGTGAATTTTCTAAACCAGGTGGAAATGTATCTCCTGTCTGTGACTACATCCACAGATTTACCTGACTTCCTGTCACATACCTCCCCCCCTTCTTGTTTCAACCCTAGGGTTGGGACACAGTTTTCCAGGCACGCATGTGTCAGGTACTGCTCTTGACTCTCACTGATAAGCCTCTTAGTATCTTCAAGCTTCCGGATGAAACTGTTTCTGTCATCTTCATTGACAGATTTCTCAGAAATGCCACACAGTTTGTCTCTTATCTCATATACATCTTCTTCAACTGCATTTTTGCCATTTCACTCCTTCTCAAGTTTGTCCTGCATAACCGTCTGTCCTATCCACCATGGAGGTCCGTGATCCATAGGCAACTCAATTGTGCTAGTCTTAAAGTCTTCAACATTCTTGAGCCGCCTCTCTCTGCAATCAATAAATGATTTCCACAAAACTTTGAGAACCTCTGCTTCACTTGGCTTTGATCCAAGTAGGGACTCTTGACGTCCCTCTGTGACTTGAGTTGCCTCTCCATACAGCTGTACACAATCATTGACTCTTTGTTGTAAAAGGGAATGATCTTCTTTCTTGAGCTTAGCTTGCTCTAAGATGCTGTGCAGAAGGCCTTCCATTTGCGACAACAGGCTGTCACACATTTCTTCAAAGTGACCCCTGTTCATTTTTCCAGCGACATCATCACCTTTCCTTCCACCATCATATGGGTCAAAGGCAGTAGCTTCATTAATTAGCCGTAGACAGTTGAACCCAGCGATCTGGGTGGTATCCATTACAGACCTCCTCTCTGCATCAATGAAGGAGCATGGAACTGCAACACAGTCTATTACAGGTTTCTTCAATGCACTCTCTGCTATTGCATTACTTTTCCCTTGTAGCTCCTTTTCTTTATCTGAACTCCACATGGAATGTATCTCAAGATCACGCTCAAACTTCTGCCACCTGTCTTTCACCAGTTCCATTTTGGAAATATTCCCTGAAAGGCACTTATTCATTTGCTTCACGTTTTCACCAACAGCCTTAGTTTTCTCCACTAGGTGGCGTTTTTGAAGGAAATAATTATTCCAGAGGGGTGATTCAAACAACATGTCATCAAATTTCTGATGCTCACTCAGGACAGACCCCAAAACACTGATCCTTTTATAAACTGCATCAGGCACACTATCCCCTCTTTGGGACAGATCCTCTGTTGCCTGTAATTCCTCTTCAAGTTCCTGCAACGGAATCTTCATCTCTTCTACTTGCTGTTCTAAGGCTTGCTTAGACTTTTCTAGCTCCTGAACTCTTTTCCCAACATCATCCTTGGAACTGACCAAATCTTCCATTTCTGTACACAGCTGTTTGTTAACTCTTTCTAGTTCAACCTTACACTCTAGAGCTTCCTCCAAGGAGCGAGCCAAGAACAGGGCTTTGCTCTCTTTATCACGTGCCTCCGCTTCTGCGCGGTCGCGTTCTTTTGCATATTTTGCAGACACAGTCTTCTCCTCACCAATCATCTGATCAAACTTCTTTTTCACATCTTCAACATTTTCTAATGAACCAACGCTTTCTTCCATGCGTTTTTCATATCTCCTATCTGAGCTTGCAATGTTGCGACTTGCTCTGATAGGTTTTTCTTTGCTTCCCCCTCCTCTTTTAATTGCTCCAGGAAGCCATTTTTCTCATCTTCCATTTGTTTGAGTTTTGTGCTCAAACTCAGCCTTTGACACCTCTCTTCCTGTAAGAGTTCCTGAGTGTTTTGCAGCTGCGATTCCAAGATAGAGAAATCTTTGGCAATTTCTCTAGATTTACTGTCTGCTTGAGAAAGCTGATTTGTGACATTGTCCAACTCAACCTGCAGTTGGTTTGCCTTCTCTGATAGCTTAGCACACAATCGGTCACCTTCTGACACCTTGACTTGCGATTCCTGCAGCTGTGCCTCTACTTTTTTTCTCTTGTGTTCAGAATCTCCTTTTCCCTGCATAAGAGCCTTCACCTCATTGGCTAGCTTCTGGGAATGAGAATGTAATTCTGCCACACAGGCTTCTTTCTCCTTTAACTGCTGCTGGGCACGTTGGGCTTCATCTTTCCAGCTTTCACAGTCTGCACGTAATTCATCTACCACATTGCTCAAAGTGGTGAGCTCATACACAGTACTCAGTAATTTAGCCTCTCTATCATTTTTCTCCTTGTCGCTGAGAGACAATGTCGTTTTCAGAGCGACATTTTGTTCCTGCATCCTGCAGGTCTATTTTTGTAGCTTCCAAAGACTGAAGACTTTTTTCCAGCTGATTACGCAACTCCAACATTTCACCCATACTTTGCTCCTGCAAAGTCTTAACTTCAATTTCCTTCTCCATGAGGATGGTATCTTTCTCCATTACTGTATAGTCTCTCTGCGTTTTTGTAACTCGGAAAAAAGAAGAGCAGTGGATTCTTCCCACTGTAACACCTGAGCCTGCAAGTTTCTGTGCTCCATCCTAAGCAACTCCAGGGCGTGTTCCTTTTCTTCCATTTTCCGTTGCAAGGCATCCAACTAAGCCCTGAACACATACTCGGTTTCCTCCAAACCGATGGCCTCCATTTGCTGCTGGCGTCTCTGTTTCCAGCCTGCCATGCTCTCGTGGTGAGCCTTTTGTTGAGCTGCAAAGCTCCGCTGAAAATCCGCATTTGCCTGCTGTTGAGCTGCATTTGCCTCAGTGTTGCTAGGGACAACAACCTTTCTCTTTAGCAGATTCTGTTCAGGCATGGATGGGGCTCGTTCAGGCGGTAACATCCCCTCCATCCATAGAATCCAGTCTCTCATTTCAGCTATCTTTGCATCTTTCAGGCGTTTTGATCGCCCCATCTTCAATAACTCCACAATAAATTTTTCACAGTCCAGCAAAAAATTTTGAGACCACTGTCTCTTTAAAACTAGTAGTTTTTCTCTCTCTTGCAAGTTCTCTTCTCCTGCAGACACAGTTTGTGCAGTCTCATGCACCAGACACAACAAAGTCCATCAAAAATTTTGAGACCACTGTCTCTTTAAAACAAGTAGTTTTTTCTCTTTCAGGATTTCCTCTCCTGTACACATAGATTGTGCAATCTCATGCACCAGACAAAGTTCATAGAACATATGCACTTCTTTGCAGGGATCTCTGCTTCTGCCCAATGCATACCTCCGCCATATGTGGGAGATTAGCTCGGTGGCGGGTATGGATGACCCCTTGGGGGGGTGCGTTTACACAGGGAGATAGCCGCGAAGTGGTTGCAAACAACAGTTTGGTTTATTCTTGCAATTTACTTCACACAAGTGCAAGCCTCAAAAACATCAAAACAAAAATAAAACAAAATAAATCCTTGCCACTGTGGGCGGCTACCTTCTCACATACAGGAACCTACCTACGGAGTCTGTCTCCAACCTACTGTTGGGCAAACTTTGCTGATCCTACAGCAGACACTCAATAGTCCATGTTTTTTCTTCACACAACAAATGTCCATTGAACATGTCCCTTTACTCTTCACATAGAACACATTCCTTTGTTTGTCTCTTCATATAGCAACCATTCCTTTGCTTATCTCTTCACATAGCAAACAGTTCATTTATTTCTTTTCACATAGAAATAGACCAGACCTCACCTTGATTATCTTCACACTTTTTACCCTCCTCAGGGCACATCACTTCAGGAGGTCTTCTCCCATGCTCACACAGCGTCGGGAGGCACACATCTGACTGTCCTCCTCTACCCACACGGCGTCAGGAGGCAGCAATCCTTCTCCCATGCCCACACGGCATCGGGAGGCACACATCTGACTGTCCTCCTCTCCCCAGCTCACACAGCGTCAGGAGGCAGCCTTCAATAGAACTTCCTTTGGACAAATTATAGAGACCTTAACTTCCTCATTCTGAACAGCTGAAGGCCTTTCAACTTCCTTAAGCCATCCTGGCTAACTTTTCAGCCGACACCCTATAGTAATTGGTGAATTTTCTAAACCAGGTGGAAATGTATCTCCTGTCTGTGACTACATCCACAGATTTACCTGACTTCCTGTCACAATATATATATGTATGCATGTATTTTATATATATGTGTGTGTGTGTATACATATATATAGATATACGTGTAAAACTGCAGGAAAGGGCACTTGGGGGTAATGTCAATTTATTTTATTTTGTATTGTAATCAGTGTGTTTGTGTGTATAACTTTTTGAATTTGCCGCCGTTTCCACCCCCCTGCGAGTGTCACGTAGCAGGAGATGGAAGCCGGGGCTCACAAGCATCGGGCGGAAGATCCGGCCGCCACACACCGCCGGGATACATCGCTGGATCCCGGGGATAAGGTAAGTAACCCCTCTTTCAGGATCCAGCGATGCTCCTGGCGGTACCCCGAGTGTGGCTCGGGGTTACCGCTAATTGCACTGAAATTTAACCATGAGCCAAACTCGTGAATACCGCTAAGGAGGTTAAAGGGAAGGTCAATCAAGGCCTTTTTAGAAGTCTCGTCCACAGACCAGCATTTGAGCCAAAACATACGCCGAAGGACCACTGTCAAAACAGAGAGCCGAGCCACTAGGGAAGCTGCATCTAAAGAGGCATCACAGATAAACTGCAGCCCCTGGACCAGCTGGTCCACCAGCCTAGTAAAGGCAGGGGGGAGCTGTTCTCACTCCAGGTCATGGCATAATAGCTTAGTCCACTTGGTCAGAGTTTGGGACGCCAGGGCAATGACGAATACCGGCATAAGTGCCGAACCAGCCAGAGTGTACATATTGCTGGCCACAGCCTCCGCCTTCCTGTCAGCCAGATCCTTAAAGTCCGGGGACTCTTCACCCGGAATCACAGTTGCCTTGTTCAATCTGAAACCAGAGGGTCCACCACCGGTGGAACCGTCCACTTCTTAAGAAGGGACTCCTTGTAGGGGTAACACCTAGTAAAGTGCTTAAGGACCCCACGGGGACGCTTTGGTCGTCCCCACTCTTTAGCAACAATTCAGTCAAAATAGGCAGGGAAAGGAAACACCTTTGCCACTCTGGATGGCTTGTGATGCCAAATGGAACCTGCACCACCATCGCAGCTGCACCTGCATCCTCCATCTTCAATGTCTCACACATCGATACAATCAGTGCTTCCACCAGCGCCCTTTCGTGTGCGGTTGCACAAGTGGAGGAATCATCCTCACTATCAGAGGATTCCGGGCGCATGGTTGCAGACCCAGCATGGTGACCCACGTTTGTGGTGGCCAAATTAGATCTGATGAGACAGATGAGGCATGGGAAGTCGGGGGCACTTTTTGCTAGCCTCTCGCCCGAAGATGAGTGCATCGATGAATGTGTGGGACCCCGAGGGCCCCACAGCCTCAGAGAGGGGTTCAGGTGGGGAGATGTGCTCCAAAGACTCCATGAGTCACCAGGGGGACCCCACAAAAAGTGTAAAACGCTGCAAGGGACAACCCCCACCATGTTGGCAGCACCACTTGGTCTCCAGGCACAAGCACCAAGCGATCCTCAGCAGAGAGGGAGAGAACCCCACCAGACTCACCACCCAGGCCTCAAGGACAGACCCAGGCAGGACGGGGGCCCTGGCAGGAGCCCCCACTAGGTACAACCAACCTCCCCGCACAGTCGATCAATCCGTTTGCCGGCGGTGCCCCCATCGTCAGCATAGCGCCCTGCCCCACCCTATATGTGGAGGGGGTGACAGATGACAGAGGGAGGTGCCTGATGGGAAGGAGGGGAACCAGGGGTCCAACCATCCCAAGGATGGGCCCATGTCCACCCCAAAACCCTCCAGGGGGAGAGGGGGGACAACTACTCATCATACCAGGAACCAGACGAGTCCTGCTCCAGATTAAATCTGTTTTCCTCTAGACATAAAGTGTACCCCCTTGTCCTCTGTGATGACCTTAAATTGAATAACTCAACACCAAGTTCACTATATGGACCCCTTATGTATTTATACATGTTGATCATATCCCCCCTTAATCTTATCTTCTCAAGAGAGAATAAATTCAGCGCCTCTAATCTTTCCTCGTAGCTGAGCTCCTCCATGCCACTTATCAGTTTGGTTGCCCTTCTCTGCACTTTCTCCAGTTCCCCCGATATCCTTTTTGAGAACTGGTGCCCAACACTGAACTGCATATTCCAGATGAGGTCTTACTAATGATTTGTACAGGGGTAAAATGATATCTCTCTCTCTGGAGTCCATGCCTCTGTTAACCTTCTTAGCAGTATTCCCGAGCGTGGCTCGGGGTTAAATTTCAGAGCCAAAAGCGGTAACCCCGAGCCACACTCGGGGTACCGCCAGAAGCATCGCTGGATCCTGTAAGCAGGGTTACTTACCTTGTCACCGGGATCCAGCGATGTGTCCCGGTGGTGTCTAGCGGCGGTTCTTCCTCCTGATCCTCTCCGTGCCCCAGCTTCCATCTCCTGCGACGTGACGTTCGCAGGGGGGTGGAACCGGCGGCAAATTCAAATGTAAAACACACCAAACACACTGATACAGTTCAAAATAAAAAAATCACATTAGTTTGCCCCCCAGTGCCCTTTCCTGCAGTTTTACTGTACTTTTTATGTATATATATATATATACGTATATATATACATGTGTGTATATATACGTATATATATACATGTGTGTATATATATATATATACGTATATATATAATAAATGTATACAGTTGGTTTGGGCTGCTCATTCACAAGAATTACATGCAAAATAATGGTACCGCTTTCAGCACCTAAAATCCAAAAGAATCATACCGCCAGGGAGGTTAATACAAGAAAGGACTTTGCTTGCTTTGGAAACCGCAGCTTGGCATTACATGCTATTATTAGGCCTGTGATCTACCAGAACATCCAGATCCTTCTCCGCTATGGAGAAATTGAGAAATTGTTTTTTTTTCAAAATTGTCTGTATTTTTTTGTTTATAGCGCAAAAAATAAAAACCGCAGAGGTGATCAAATACCACCAAAAGAAAGCTCTATTTGTAGGAAAAAAGTAAAGCAATTTTATTTTTGGGTTCAGCATCGCATGACCGCGCAATTGTCAGTTAAAGCAACGCAGTGCTGTATTGCAAAAACTGGTCTGGTCAGGAAGGGAGTAAGACCTTCCGGGGGTTGAAGTGGTTAAACAAGAATACAAGGATATTAAAAATAGTTTAAGACAATATAAAATTGGACATACTCTATACTTGCAATCTTAATGATAGCTTTGGATAATAACATTGGCCACAGTTCAGCTTCACATATTGTTGCTGGGAGAAGCAACTTGCCATCTTCGCCAAATGGAAGAGTGTCATCCACTACAATCTTTCTCCAACACCCCTGTGAAAAAAAAACAACAGAAAGACGTAAAATAAAAAAATACATGCACACAAACAAAAACTGTGATTCAGAGCAAGTTATCCAACTCTCCTACACAAAACCCTCCCACTGCTTTCCTGCGGTGGGTCGGGTGAAATTATTGAAGGCTTAAATGAACAGAAGTCACCAAAATTGTAGCTTAGCACCCCGCATGCACACTTTGTGTGACAGCCACTAATAATCTGTACTAATTTGGAAGCCGGCGCAATTCACTTCCGACTTGGTTCCTTTCACTGGTATATCTATATATAAATATCATTGCCAAGTGAAGTTGCAACGTGCCATTTATTCTAAACAACTGCTCCAAAGCTTTAATTTGTCTTTGAAAACATCTGCATCATATATTATTAAAATTGGGCATACACAAATTTAATATGGCATGCCAACACAGAAGCAAAATGTCAGAAAAACAACTAAACAATAATGCTGGAGAGAGGTGGGTGGAAGACAATCTACTGTATCATTACATAAGGAAACTTTTCCTTATTTTCCAGCAATTTTGCACCATACATCCCTAATACTATATTTATGATAAAATATTTTGTCCAAATACCAATTTATTTTAGAATACTGCCCTGAATACTGTTAGGGGATCAACCCCTGTAGAAAAATGTCTTTTTAGGATTTGGTAATTGGTAAAATTACATAACAAGAGCTTTAAAGTGAATTTTTACATTCTTCTAGGATTTAAACATAATTTAACCCTTTATAATACGCTACATTAGTTGTTTTAAATCCACTCCTTCTTTCTCTATAACATGCAGTTTAGACATACTGTATCCTTATCTCTCCCCCCCCCCCCCCCCACTAAAGGATGCATATGGCTCACAGAATCATAAGTAAGGATGTGTTTTTGGTTTTGCCCAAACCTTGCTTGCTTGACCACAGCCAAACACCATAGGTAGTATCAGTTTTTCTTTCTCTATAGTATATGACAGCTTTCTGGCAATAGTTGTTAAAGAGGAGCTTCAGTCAGCTATAAAAAAATAAATAAAAGTCAGCAGCTACAAAAAGTGGAGCTGCTGACTTTTAAAAAACAGCTAGTCACTTGTCCCACGGTCCAGCAGTGAGCTCACCCCAACCAACTTCCTCCGTCCTTCCTCGGTGGCGCCGGCATCTTCACTATGGGCACCTGGCTGTGACAGCTTGTGGCTTCACAGCCGGTGCGCACACTGCGCATGCGCGAGTCACGAGTCGCATCCTGGATTGGTGGATGCAGTCTTCTGAGACCTGTCAGTATCCCAGAAGACAACAGGGGGTGGGAGAAAGGAGAACTTCCGTTGCGGAGCGCCGAACGGAAGTGGGAAGAGATAACTGTCAAAATCCGGTACCTCCTTCACCCCCCCCCCCCCCGCTCCTCAAAAGTGCCAAATCTGCAAGAGGAGCGGGGGACAATTCCTTAAAGCATAACTTTACCTTTTGGGTGGCGTTCCGCTTTAGAGAAGCAGCAGGGGCCGGAACTCACCACAATCTGTGATTACCAGCCTCATTCATTTTCTGGTCGGTAGTCCCTGGCCATGTATATAAAGGGGCAGCAACAGCACTGACATGGCTGTCCAAATATGGCAACATGGCCTTATGTGGGCAATGACATTAACCCGACCCAAAAGGCCCCGCATCTTTGTTTATTTTTAGCTGTGGGGACCAGGAGATGTCATTTGGAGATAAGCCAATGACAGGAAGTGATCATGTCGGGGGGACCTTTTTCTTTCAGCAGATGTTGTTCATGGTGATTGACATGAATCTGCATCACTGCACAAAGTTATTAACCAGTTTTGGACCGGAAGGATTTGCCCCCTTAATGACCAGGCAATTGTTTGCGAATCGGCGCTGCGTTACTTTAACGGAAAATTGCGCGGTCATGCGACGGTGTACCGAAATAAAATTGATGTCCTTTTTTTCACACAAATAGAGCTTTCTTTTGGAGGTATTTGATCACCTGCGCGATTTTTATTTTTTGCGCTATAAACAAAAAAAGAGCAACAATTCTGAAAAAAAATATATATATTTTTCACTTTCTGCTATATAACATTCCCAAAAAACAAAATTTAAAATCAAAATGATTCATCCTTTTAGGCCAATTTGTATTCTGCTACATATTTTTGGTACAAAAAATTGCAATAAGCGTATTTTGATTGTTTGGAAAAGTTACCGCGTCTACAAACTAGGGGAAAGACTTATGTCATTTTTATTGTTTTTTTTTTTTATTAGTAATGTCGGTGAGCTGCGATTTTTAGCGGGACTGCAACATTGCGGCGGACAGATCGGACCCCTAACTGACATTTTTGACACTTTTGGGGGGACCAGTGACATTAATACAGTAATCAGTGCTAAAATTATGCATTGTTACTGTAATAATGACATTGACAGGGAAGGGGTTAACACAGTGGGTGATCAAGGGGTTAAATGTAAGCCTAGGGGAGTGTTTTTAACTGTGGAGGGGAGGGGCTTTTGAAATTATCATAGAGACCTGTGATCCTATATAGAAGGATCACAGGCACTCTGTGATCATTCCAGAAAGAAGAACGGTCAGCTGTGTTTAAAACAGTGGGGCAGGAGCTCGCCGGCAGCGGCGCGCACTCGCCCCCTAGCACCAGGCGCGCAACCGACATAGTGCTACGTCGGCTCGTGCAGGAGGGGCTGCCTGCCGCAGTAAAACTGCGACGGGTGGTCCATAAGTGGTTATTGATGGATTTTTTAACTTAAGGAATTGGTAAAAACTCTGCAAGTGTGTGTAGCACTACCCTCGAAGGAGCAGCTTGGCAATATGTGTTCTCTGTTCTGCACCTCGACTCCAAGAACAACCTCAGCCCCTCAGACACACCTGGTTGAATGAAAGTCACTGCAGGCATTTTAACACCAATATGGATACCGTTAACATGACTGTAAGTTAGTGCCTTGAAATAGACAAAAGACTGTTTAGTGGTAAATAAACTCGCTGGGTACAATTCACTAAAGGTTATCACATGTGTTATGAGGGTCACACGACCACTTAATGCATGCGATAATAAAAGTGTAAATTCACTATTGCCTGTATGTTGTATTTAGCGCAAACTAGGTATTGACCAATTATCGACAACGCCAATATATTGAGGGCTGATATGCACTTTCCCCGATATATCGGAATCGGCCCCGGAGGTTACTGATATTGTCGATATTGTCGTGACGTTATTGCGTATTTTGCACCACACACCTCCGCGCACTGGGACAGCTTCTGCCATCTTAGGCCGCCTCCCTCAGCCTCGTCTGGAGTCTGGGACTCGGGACAGTGAGTGTACAGTGCAGTGTACAGTGCACAGTGTGTTTAACACAGCCGCCATACATACGCCCACCCACAGCTGCCCGGTGCCAGCCAGCCACCCACACACCCACAGGCCTGTACCAGCCAGCCAGCCACAGGCCCTGCCTATACCAGCTAGCCAGCCACAGGCCATTGGCCTGTACCAGCCAGCCACCCACCACACAGAGTGCCAGCCAGCCACCCACCCACCAAAAGGTGCCAGCCAGCCACCAACTACAGGGTGCCAGTCAGCCAGCCACCCACCATAGGGTGCCAGCCAGCCACCCACCAAAGGGTGCCAGCCACCCACCACAGGGTGCCAGCCAGCCACCCACCACAGGGTGCCAGCCAGCCACCCACCAAAGGGTGCCAGCCACCCACCACAGGGTGCCAGTCAGCCAGCCACCCACCCACCTACCACAGGGTGCCAGCCAGCCACCACAGGGTGCCAGCCAGCCAGACACCCACCACAGGGGGCCAGCCAGCCACCCACCAAAGGGTGCCAGCCAGCCACCCACCCACCACAGGGTGCCATCCAGCCACCCACCACAGGGTGCCATCCAGCCACCCACCAAAGGTTACCAGCCAGCCACCCACCAAAGGTTGCCAGCCAGCCACCCAACACAGAGTGCCAGCCAGCCACCCACCAAAGGGTGCCAGCCAGCCACCCACCGAAGGGTACTAGCCAGCAACCCACCACAGGGTGCCAGCCAGCCACCCACCACAGGGTGCCAGCCACCCACCAAAGGGTGCCAGCCAGCCACCCACCAGAGGGTGCCAGCCAGCCACTCACCAAAGGGTGCCAGCCAGCCACCCACCAAAGGGTGCCAGCCAGCCAGCCACCCACCACAGGGTGCCAGCCAGCCACCCACCAAAGGGTGCCAGCCACTCATCACCACAGGGTGCCAGCCAGACAGTTTTTTTAAGCCTATATTCAATTTCAGTAGTGCCTTTCAAATTTCAATGGAGATGGATGCAGATATAAAAATTAAAAGTGTGGTCTGTGACTATTTCTCATCTCCATCTCCAGGAAAAGCAGCAGTGTGCAACACGTGCACATACAATGTAAGCATGGGATCAATAACTGCAAAAAACAAAAATACGTCAAATCTTTGGGTCTATCTAAGAGTTCATCATGTTGAATTATATCATGCAGCACAGAAAAAACTAAATGAATCACAAGGTGAAACATCACTATCCCAGGCAACAATACAGATATGTTTCAGAAAAAAAAACAGGTCGCTAAAATTGGATGGAAGATCCCAACAGCTGGACAGAGTAATCACAGAGATGATGGTCACTGATAACCATCCATTTACAATGAAATTTAGAAAATATTGCCAGAGATTTGAGACAGTTAGAAGCACCACATCCCTAAACAAATGGTAACTACAACTGGAAGGGGCAAAGTGGGACTTTTAAGGTGCAAATGATGGAGAAAAATCAGAATTCTCAAAAAATCACATTTTATTGTACACAAAAGACTAGGACATAACAAACATCGATTAAAATGTTAAAAGCACAAAAATGTACTCAATAATGTCAACTCTACATGTTTCGCCATCTTCATAATAGCTTCTTCAGGAGTTTGATAAACATTTCTCGAGAGTGAACATTTCTAAATTACAAAAGAAAAAGAGTGAAAATAGAACAAGTACAATCAAAACATGGGGCATGTATCAACGGTCCTATATTGAATGCCCAAAAAATTCCATGATATCAGTAGATATAATATCAACAAAATATACCTTAAGAAGACCTAAACCCTTTTGTTTGCCGGGGGTGGAGATGACGTGGGTGCAAAGGCAAGGGTGGGTGGAGAGGAGGGGATTGAGAGACCTGACCCCATAACGTTAGCCCATAGAGGAGATGCAAGCAAAGCCAAGAGTAGCACACGAAAAAATGATGATGAAACTGCAATATAGGAATATAATTGGCATAAATACCTTATGAATGAATCAATGGAAATTATTTATTTATTTATTTATTTATTTCAGGTTCTTATATAGCGCTGTCAATTTACGCAGCGCTTTACATATACATTGCACATTCACATCAGTCCCTGCCCTCAAGGAGCTTACAACCTAAGGTCCCTAACTCACATTCATACACACATAGTAGGGACAGTTTTATACAGGATCCAATTAACCTACCAGCATGTCTTTTGAGTGTGGGAGGAAACCGGAGTACCCGGAGGAAACCCACGCAGGCACAGGGAGAACATGCAAACTCCAGGCAGGTAGTGTCGTGGTTGGGATTCGAACCAGCGACCCTCTTGCTGCTAGGTGAAAGTGCTAACCATTACACCACTGTGCCGTTTTAAACTAATGGTATAATTACCAATTACCAATTATAATTACCTATACCATTTTAAACTAATGGTATAATTACCAATTAGCTAAATGACATAGGAGTACCCTGGAAAGTGCCTTAATGGTAATGATGAGGAAATGGATATCCCACCAGATCAGGAAAGAGAGAAGGACTCCTTCAAAACTATTAAAATAGTTCCATGAGTATATCCTCCATAGGAAAAAATAGCCATGATAATATTTATTGAAAAAGATGTAAAATATAAACATGAATGCTATTTACCCTGGTAATCCAGTGTAATGCAAGTCCAGGTTCTTAGGGTATTGTGTAACAATCCCATAAGGATTTATCTGATTCCGAAGGATCTTTAAATGGTTTGCTCAGATGCAGAGCTGCATAGGAAACAAGGCAAAATATATATATAAAGGGGTATTTCAATAGCCATGTTAGATTAGTCAAAAGATAGAGCAAAAGCCAAAAAGGAAATTCCATTACCGCGTGTGTCTCCAAACAAGCGTCATATTCCCCGGTGGTCTAGTGGTATACTGACCATGTGCGCCGGCATTTAAACATCTCCTCCACTCCCTCGGCGTCTGACGTCACCGAGGGAGTGAGAGCGAGACATACCCCGCCGTCCAACTGGAGCCCAATGTTAAAGTGCGTCAATAGGACGCAACCGCGTCACATCATCAAACCGGAAACCGGAAGTCGAGGATGACAGCATCCGGTCCGGTTGCCATGTCCATAGCTGTCAGCAAGAAGATAAAGATGGAAAGATGCAAGCTGAATAGAGGGAAAAGACCCATCTAAGCAGAAAAAAGGTCCCAGAAAGACCAAACCAGACATTCAGAAGGAAATCAATATCTAGAGCAGATAGATCACTAAAAACTATAATCTAGCACGAATGCATTCAATTGGCACTATAATGGATTTAATGGGAACTACGTCACATACATAAATCCAAAACGAAATACTGTAATAAAGAAAAACAGTACGATCATTAATTGAATGTATTGACCAAATGATGATAAATGAATATCTTTTTAATCTTATTTTAAAGTATATTTAAAAGGGTTCCAGCCAAGGGCGGCATTGGGAATGGGGGGCGGTGTCTCTACTAACCAGGTCGGACCAAAAACCTGGAAAAAAGTGTAGGGCACCGCGGGTGCCCATATGGGCAACAAAATTGGGGCAGGAAAATTATACTCAACCCACCAAACCTCTCACAAAGATGGAAAACTCTCACCATTCCTGCCGAGCACCCATAATCACATCCACTTACCGGCAAGGATCAGGAATTAAGAATTTTTGATTAATTTCAAAGAGGATCCTCTGTTCAATTATAGTAGATGAACTACAACTGAAAAATACAAATAAAGTGTATGGTAGATACACATTAGCATGTAATGATACATAAGACAAAGAAAAGGGACTTGTGACATATGTACTAAGTCCAATTGATCAGTCCATTACCTGAAGGTAGGGCTGAAAATGAATCAGTTGACATTTTCCTAGCCAAGAAAGGGCTTGAAACTAATGGATTCATTTATACCAGGATATTGAGTGGCCGATAAATTGAATATCCATTTAGTTTCACGTTGTAGTAAATTTTTATCTACACTTCCTCCTCGTTCATTGAGTGGAATGTGTTCCAAAGCAAAAAAAGTCATCATTCTATCATTGAAGCTATGATAAAGACCCATATGGCGGCTAATGGGGCTTTCAAACTTTTTGTTTTTTACAAGTTTAACATGATCACGAATCCGATAGAAAAAAGGCCTTTTGGTTTTTCCAACGTAGAAGGCTTTACAACTACAGGACATTATGTATACAACTCCAAAAGTCTGGCAATTGGCGTAGAAGTTGGGTCTATATATTTTACCATTTGGGAGGATGATTTCACTGGTGTTAGACACATATTTGCAGAAGTAGCATCTTCTGCAAGAGTATGTGCCTGTCAGTGATTTTTTGGACTTCCCAGAAGGGGTATAGTGACTGTGAACCAATTGATCCCTTAATGATCGCGATCTTTTAAATGTTAACTGGGGACGATCCCCAATATGTTTGGATACCTTTTCATCAGCCTCCAAAAGGTACCAAAACTTTTTTAGAATTGATCGTACCTGGTCATGCTGGCCTGAGTAACGCGTGATTAGTCGTACCCCTCCAGCATTGTTTGTTCTTTTGGTGCCAAAAATTAAATTGTTTCTATCTAATTTTTTTGCCCTGTGGTAGGATCTTAGTTAATGAACCCGTCCAAATCATAAAAATGTCATCAATAAATCTTCTCCAGAGGAGCACACTGGAAAGGAAAATCTCCAGGTCATCCTTGGAGAAGAGGTCACGCTCCCACCCTCCCAGGTGCAGGTTGGCTATGGGGACCAAGTGTGCCCCTTCCTATGCCAACCTGCACCTGGGAGGGTGGGAGCGTGACCTCTTCTCCAGGGATGACCTGGAGATTTTCCTTTCCAGTGTGCTCCTCTGGAGAAGATTTATTGATGACATTTTTATGATTTGGACGGGTTCAGTAACTATGTTGTTGAGATTTTTTGAGGTTCTGAAAACCAATGATTTCAATCTCAAGTTTACCCATATGTATAACCAGAAATCCTTGAATTTTTTGGATATTACAATCTACATTAGTGATGATGGTACCCTAGGCTCCACCCTTTTCCGCAAAACTACTGCGGGCAACACAATTTTGAAAGCAGATAGTTCTCATCCCCAACCGCTCGTATCGAGTATACCCTATAGTCAATACCTTAGATTACGGCGAAATTGTACTAAATTGGAGGATTTTGAGAGAGAGGCCAAAAATCTACAAAGGCGGCTCTTATGTAGAGGCTACAGTAGGGCCTGTTTAAAAAGATCCTACCACAGGGCAAAAAAATTAGATAGAAACAATTTAATTTTTGGCACCAAAAGAACAAACAATGCTGGAGGGGTACGACTAATCACGCGTTACTCAGGCCAGCATGACCAGGTACGATCAATTCTAAAAAAGTTTTGGTACCTTTTGGAGGCTGATGAAAAGGTATCCAAACATATTGGGGATCGTCCCCATTTAACATTTAAAAGATCGCGATCATTAAGGGATCAATTGGTCCACAGTCACTATACCCCTTCTGGGAAGTCCAAAAAATCACTGACAGGCACATACTCTTGCAGAAGATGCAACTTCTGCAAATATGTGTCTAACACCAGTGAAATCATCCTCCCAAATGGTAAAATATATAGACCCAACTTCTACGCCAATTGCCAGACTGTTGGAGTTGTATACATAATGTCCTGTAGTTGTAAAGCCTTCTACGTTGGAAAAACCAAAAGGCCTTTTTTCAATCGGATTCGTGATCATGTTAAACTTGTAAAAAACAAAAAGTTTTAAGGCCCATTAGCCGCCATATGGGTCTTTATCATAGCTTCAATGATAGAATGATGACTTTTTTTGCTTTGGAACACATTCCACTCAATGAACGAGGAGGAAGTGTAGATAAAAATTTACTACAACGAGAAACTAAATAGATATTCAATTTATCGGCCACTCAATATCCTGGTATAAATGAATCCATTAGTTTCAAGCCCTTTCTTGGCTAGGAAAATGTCAACTGATTCATTTTCAGCCCTACCTTCGGGTAATGGACTGATCAATTGGACTTAGTACATATGTCACAAGTCCCTTTTCTTTGTCTTATGCATCATTACATGCTAATGTGTATCTACCATACACTTTATTTGTATTTTTCAGTTGTAGTTCATCTACTATAATTGAACAGAGGATCCTCTTTGAAATTAATCAAAAATTCTTAATTCCTGATCCTTGCCGGTAAGTGGATGTGATTATGGGTGCTCGGCCGGGATGGTGAGAGTTTTCCATCTTTGTGAGAGGTTTGGTGGGTTGAGTATAATTTTCCTGCCCCAATTTTGTTGCCCATATGGGCACCCGCGGTGCCCTACACTTTTTTCCAGGTTTTTGGTCAGACCTGGTTAGTAGAGACACCGCCCCCCATTCCCAATGCCGCCCTTGGCTGGAACCCTTTTAAATATACTTTAAAATAAGATTAAAAAGATATTCATTTATCATCATTTGGTCAATACATTCAATTAATGATCGTACTGTTTTTCTTTATTACAGTATTTCGTTTTGGATTTATGCATGTGACGTAGTTCTGTAATGTTCCGGTACCTTTGGTACCCTAAATTACACTTTCCACAAGTGTATGCGCCCTACCATTTACTTTTGGAAAAGTGCGCATACACCTTTAAGACTGGAGCTGTCATCACTCAGCGCCGGACTAGATGGCTATTTAAGGCGTCGGTTCTCACTCACATGTGTTCGTTCAAACACCCTTATCTGGATGCTAACCTTGCTTGAAGCTTCCATGCTTGCAAGCTTACTTAGCTGACGGAACCTCGCTGCGCTGATCCCTGTATCCCGCTACTGGATCATCCGCCTCTCCTGAACCACCCTTCGGCTGTATCGCTAATAGTGCTAAGTACCCCGCAGGGGAATTCTCTATAAACTTATACTAAGCTTACACTATCTAGCTCTGCATAGTAGAGACTGTTTATCACATCTGCATAAACTAGATTGCTAGCTCTTGAGACTACTGCTACTTTTCTGCACTGGGTTGATCTCTTTTGTATGTCCACCTGCTATTCTATCATCTGCTATCATACAACATTGCTAAACCTTCCTGCATCCATCTGCTACTGTCTCACCTTCAAGTGTCTATCACCTACCACCTCCACTCAACCTATCCCTCAACCTTCATCATTGTGTTACCACATGCATAAAGTCACTCTAAGAACCAGCTTGCTAATTGTGTGTATTTACTGGCTGAAATAAGACCTTCCACACATGATGAGTCATTGAGGTTGGGAATGGTATCTCAGCATATCTCTTACATGGCTACTGACGTGGAACTATTTCTGCAGCTGAAAATCCACACCATATAAAAACGCAGGAGCGTTACAGATTGAACGAACCTAAAAATGGATTCAGCAGAAATAGTTCCAGAAATAACCACTCAGGTGACACAATTAAAACAGCAAGTATCTGCGTTAATACACGCACTTGCTGAATTAAAAGAAGACAATCAGGCTCTGTCGCAGCAGGTAATTAGACTGACACAACTTACCTCTGCTCAGTCCCCTGAACCCAAGATAAATCCCCCTTTGGTATTTACAGGCGATCGTAAAAAATTTCGCGAATTTAAAAACGCATGTGAGTTACTTTTTTTGCTAAAACCTCGTACCTACCTTACTGATCACATTAAGGTTTGTACTATTATTTCTTACCTATCAAGCGATCCTCGAGCCTGGGCAGATTCTCTTTTTGAGAAAAACGACCAGCTTCTCAACTCCTATACCTTGTTCCTGGCAGAGCTCACTAGCCTATATGATGACCCCAATAGGCAGAGTACTGCTGATCTTCAGTTAAGATCCTTGAAACAAGGAAGGAGGCCTGTGGAAGACTTTGTCGCAGAGTTCAAGAGATGGACCCTTGATTCAGAATGGAATGATGCATCTCTGAAAACCCAATTTAGGCTTGGCCTATCAGGAGCCGTTAAGGACGAGCTCGCCCGAGCGGATCTGCCAAAAACCCTGGATGCATTAATACAACTCAGTATCACCATAGATAGAAGACTACGAGAAAGAAAGGCTGAAAAGATGGGAATGCCATTATCCGTTTCCTCTCGGAGTCTGGCCGTTCCTATGGAGGTAGGAACCATACGCCCACCGCTATCAACTATGGAAAAAGCCAAAAGACAAAATGAAAATCTCTGCTTGTACTGTGCATCCCCGGATCACAAGATAAACGTCTGTCCCCTAGTCAATAAAAAGAAGGGTGAGTGTTCACATGTCTCTCTAGGAGGATTGACAACTTCATTCACTAACCCCTACATTTCTTTTTTTTTGACATTACAGTGGGACCAGAACAGGATTACTACTAAGGCCATGATTGACACAGGATCTTGTGGAAATTATATGGATATATGTTTTGCTGCTTTAAATAAAATTCCTATTATTTCTAAACTCAAACCTGTCTCAGTAAGTCTTATTACCGGTGTTCCGTTATCCTCTGGTCCGATCACCGATCAGACACAAGCACTTCTAGTCACTATTAACGAGTCTCATAGGGAGACTTCTACCTTCGATTTAATACCATCATCCCACTTTCCCATTGTGTTGGGACTTCCCTGGTTGCACACACACCAACCAACCATAGATTGGAAGAAACGGTCCTTGACCTTCCCTTCTTGTTATTGCGAGGAAACATGTAACCTCCCGTTTTCAGGGAAGATTCTGTCTGTGGTGACAGATGAGATTGCACCACTATGTTATCAGGATCTTTCTGAGGTTTTTCTTGAGAAAAATGCTCAAGCATTACCTCCTCATCGAGACTATGATTGTAGCATTGATCTACTCCCAAATAGCAAATTGCCGTTCGGTCATGTTTATCCTCTTTCACAGGATGAACTTTCCCATCTCAAAACCTATTTGAATGAGAACTTGGAAAAAGGTTTTATTAGACCTTCCACTTCTTCCACAGCAGCAGGACACTTTTTTGTTCGCAATAAAGATTCAAGTCTCAGACCTATCATCGACTACAGGAAATTGAATGCTATCACAATAAAAGATCGCTATCCTCTACCGCTTATCCCTGAGCTCATTGAGCAGGTGCGTGGAGCTACCTATTTTTCAAAATTAGACCTGAAAGGAGCATACAATCTCATTCGAATCCGTGATGGACACGAGTGGAAGACTGCGTTCAGAACTAGATACGGATTGTTCGAATATCTTGTGATGCCATTCGGCCTATGCAATGCCCCTGCAGTTTTCCAACGATTTATAAACGATATTTTTAAAGACTTACTAGATGTCTGTGTTGTGGTATATCTGGACGATATACTTATATATTCACGGACCCTGTCTGAACACATAAGACATGTAAGACTTGTATTATCGAGATTGCTTGCACATAATCTTTATGTGAAGCTGAAGAAATGCTTGTTCCATAAAGATGAGGTACTCTTTCTAGGCTACATCATATCCAAAACAGGAATCGAGATGGACATGAGTAAAATATCCTGCATTCAGGATTGGCCTACACCAACTACACGCAAGGCGCTACAGCGATTCCTGGGATTTTCAAATTTCTACAGGAAGTTCATAAAAAACTTTTCTGCTATTGTGAGACCCCTCACACAGCTCACTAGCATAAAAATACCATTTAAATGGTCAGAAGAAGCAAATAAGGCTTTCCACTTGTTAAAGACAAGGTTTACTTCCGCTCCCATATTACGCCATCCAGACCCATCCCTCCAATACATTCTGGAGGTAGATGCGTCAAACCTGGCAGTAGGAGCAATACTCTCCCAACGACCTACCCCCACTTCACCACTTCATCCAGTCGCCTTTTTTTCTAAATCCCTGAGCAGTCCCGAGATAAATTACCCCGTGGGTGAGAAGGAACTGCTTGCTATAAAATTGGCTCTGGAGAATTGGCGACATTTACTCGAAGGCACCCAATTACCAATAATTATATACACCGACCATAAAAACCTCCAATATCTTCAGACTAGCAAAACTCTCTCGCATCGACAGGTACGATGGTCACTATTCTTTCTAAGGTTTAACTTCCTAGTGACCTACACACCTGCAGATAAGAACAAAAAGGCGGATGCACTATCACGACTAACTGAAGAAAACTACTTTGAAATTCCTTCCGTTCCTATAATACCTCACAAACGCATTATTGGAGTTGTCCGTTCCTTGAAGGAAGAGGTTCTGCATGGTATAAGGTTGGATTCACCCCCACCACAACTAACTACCGATGCAGAAGGCTTCCTCTACTACAACGACAAACTTTACATACCACCTACCCTACGCACCAAGATCTTGGAATTATCGCATGATGTGCCTATGGCAGGACATATGGGTATGACAAAGACTTTCAATTTGATTTCTCGGCAATTCTGGTGGCCTGACATGAAAACATCTATACAAAAATTCGTCTCTTCATGCAATGTCTGTGCCAGGTCCAAAATTGACACTACGAGACCATCCGGTCTACTATGCAGTCTACCAATACCCCAAACTCCATGGGAGGTTCTGTCATTGGACTTCATTGTAGAATTGCCTCCTTCCAAAGGATTTAATACCATCTTGATGTCAGTGGACCATCTGACAAAGATGGCACATTTCATTGATATTCGCAGACTACCTTCGTCCAAACAAACGGCAGAACTCCTGATGAAACATGTCTTCAGATTACATGGTATCCCAAAAACTCTTTTGTCTGACCGTGGATCCCAATTTATTTCTAAATTCTGGCAAGAACTATGTCACATACTACGGATTGAGCGGAAGCTCACTTCTCCTTACCATCCGCAGACCAACGGACAGACTGAAAGAGTCAACCAATGCATCGAGCAGTATTTACGTTGTTACACTTCTTACCAACAGGATGATTGGTTGGATCTTCTCCCCCTGGCAGAATTTACCTACAACAACGCAACTCACAGTACAACCAAGCAGAGTCCGTTCTACTTGAACTATGGGTTCCATCCCTCTATTCTCCCTCCATGCATCCTTCCTTCAAATAACCCAGTAGCCTCAGACTATCTTTCCCAAATAAAGGATTCTCTGGGTTTACTAAATACTACCATTGCACACGCTCACAGTCAACAAAAGAAGTACTATGATCTTCGTAGAAGAACTTCTCCACAGTATACTATCGGGGACCTAGTTTGGCTCTCAACAAAAAACTTGAGACTGAAGATCCCTAGCAAAAAGCTTGGACCTCTGTTCTTGGGACCTTTCCCAATCAAGAAACTTATTGGAAAAGCTGCAGTGCAGCTTACATTGCCAATGGACCTAAAAATATATCCCATTTTCCATGTGTCGCTACTAAAACCCCATGTTCCGGACCAAGGAATAAGGCCTAATATTCCACCTCCCCCTCCTGTACAAGTTGAAGGTGGAGAAGAATACGAGATAAAAGAGATTCTGGATTCTCGTATCTACAGAAGAAGACTTCAGTACTTGGTTAGATGGAAGAACTATGGGCCCCAAGACGACACCTGGCTAAACACCTCTGACATACATGCCCCTAGATTAATCCGCAATTTTCATGCGAGATACCCAGACAAACCAGCTCCAGAGGCCTTCAGGAGCAGGCCTTAAGGGGGGGGTATTGTAATGTTCCGGTACCTTTGGTACCCTAAATTACACTTTCCACAAGTGTATGCGCCCTACCATTTACTTTTGGAAAGGTGCGCATACACCTTTAAGACTGGAGCTGTCATCACTCAGCGCCGGACTAGATGGCTATTTAAGGCGTCGGTTCTCACTCACATGTGTTCGTTCAAACACCCTTATCTGGATGCTAACCTTGCTTGAAGCTTCCATGCTTGCAAGCTTACTTCGCTGACGGAACCTCGCTGCGCTGATCCCTGTATCCCGCTACTGGATCATCCGCCTCTCCTGAACCACCCTTCGGCTGTATCGCTAATAGTGCTAAGTACCCCGCAGGGGAATTCTCTATAAACTTATACTAAGCTTACACTATCTAGCTCTGCATAGTAGAGACTGTTTATCACATCTGCATAAACTAGATTGCTAGCTCTTGAGACTACTGCTACTTTTCTGCACTGGGTTGATCTCTTTTGTATGTCCACCTGCTATTCTATCATCTGCTATCATACAACATTGCTAAACCTTCCTGCATCCATCTGCTACTGTCTCACCTTCAAGTGTCTATCACCTACCACCTCCACTCAACCTATCCCTCAACCTTCATCATTGTGTTACCACATGCATAAAGTCACTCTAAGAACCAGCTTGCTAATTGTGTGTATTTACTGGCTGAAATAAGACCTTCCACACATGATGAGTCATTGAGGTTGGGAATGGTATCTCAGCATATCTCTTACATGGCTACTGACGTGGAACTATTTCTGCAGCTGAAAATCCACACCATATAAAAACGCAGGAGCGTTACAAGTTCCCATTAAATCCATTATAGTGCCAATTGAATGCATTCGTGCTAGATTATAGTTTTTAGTGATCTATCTGCTCTAGATATTGATTTCCTTCTGAATGTCTGGTTTGGTCTTTCTGGGACCTTTTTTCTGCTTAGATGGGTCTTTTCCTCTATTCAGCTTGCATCCTTCCATCTTTATCTTCTTGCTGACAGCTATGGACATGGCGACCGGACCGGATCTGTCATCCTCGACTTCCGGTTTCCGGTTTGATCATGTGACGCGGTCGCGTCCTATTGACGCACTTTAACATTGGGCTCCAGTTGGACGGCGGGGTATGTCTCGCTCTCACTCCCTCGGTGACGTCAGACGCCGAGGGAGTGGAGGAGATGTTTAAATGCCGGCGCAAATGGTCAGTATACCACTAGACCACCGGGGAATATGACGCTTGTTTGGAGACACACGCGGTAATGGAATTTCCTTTTTGGCTTTTGCTCTATCTTTTGACTAATCTAACATGGCTATTGAAATACCCCTTTATATATATTTTGCCTTGTTTCCTATGCAGCTCTGCATCGGAGCAAACCATTTAAAGATCCTTCGGAATCAGATAAATCCTTATGGGATTGTTACACAATACCCTAAGAACCTGGACTTGCATTACACTGGATTACCAGGGTAAATAGCATTCATGTTTATATTTTACATCTTTTTCAATAAATATTATCATGGCTATTTTTTCCTATGGAGGATATACTCATGGAACTCTTTTAATTGTTTTGAAGGAGTCCTTCTCTCTTTCCTGATCTGGTGGGATATCCATTTCCTCATCATTACCATTAAGGCACTTTCCAGGGTACTCCTATGTCATTTAGCTAATTGGTAATTATACCATTAGTTTAAAATTTGATAACTTCCATTGATTCATTCATAAGGTATTTATGCCAATTATATTCCTATATTGCAGTTTCATCATCATTTTTTCGTGTGCTACTCTTGGCTTGGCTTGCATCTCCTCTATGGGCTAACGTTATGGTGTCAGGTCTCTCAATCCCCTCCTCTCCACCCACCCTTGCCTTTGCACCCACGTCATCTCCACCCCCGGCAAACAAAAGGGTTCAGGTCTTCTTAAGGTATATTTTGTTGATATTATATCTACTGATATCATGGAATTTTTTGGGCATTCAATATAGGACTGTTGATACATGCCCCATGTTTTGATTGTACTTGTTCTATTTTCACTCTTTTTCTTTTGTAATTTAGAAATGTTCACTCTCGAGAAATGTCTATCAAACTCCTGAAGAAGCTATTATGAAGATGGCGAAACATGTAGAGTTGACATTATCGAGTGCATTTTTGTGCTTTTAACATTTTAATCGATGTTTGTTATGTCCTAGTCTTTTGTGTACAATAAAATGTGATTTTTTGAGAATTCAGATTTTTCTCCATCATTTGCATCCATTTACAATGGTGTCTGGCTCTGGATTTAAGCGGTTGATGTCCATAGTTGAGCCAAGGTACACACTGAATAGTGACAAGTATTATTGAACCGAAATGCTGGGAAAGATTCGCCAAAGGATCGTTGAGAAAGTGGAGGCTATGTTGAAACCAGAGCTGGCAACTCACTCTCATTCACGACTGACTGCTGGTCAGGACAAACAGAATCACTAATGAGTCTTAGATGCCACTTCGTTGACAGCAGATGGACAAGAAGGAATTTGGTGTTGAATATAAAAGTGATGCAAGGATCCCACACTGGGAAGTACATTAGAGAAAGGTTTCTAGACATGCTAGAAGAATGGGGAATCACCAAAGACCGAGTGATGTTTGTGCTTCGAGACAGCGGAGCGAACATGGTGAAAGGAATGAGACTTGCTGAAGACTTTGGCCTACCAAAAAACAACTTGATTAACGCGGTTCCTATACGATGGAACTCAACACTTCACATGCTGCAAAGAATGCTGGAACAGAAGCGAGCTCTTACCATATATTCAGGTGAATACGGAGGATATTCTTGTCCTTCTGCTGATCAGTGGGACATTGTAGCCAATGTCATTGAGACCCTCCTCCCCACAGAGGAAGTGACACTAGAGGTGAGTCATTACAACTCATCAGTGTCATCTGTCATGCCATGTGTGAGAGTGCTGAAGATGCTTCTTCAAGAGAATGAAGGATCCAAAACACGTGGCACTAAAACATGTAGGCAGGCCATGAAGGACAGCCTCACCAAACGTTTTGAGAAGCATGAAGAGAATACAAATGTTGTGCTTGCATGTCCTCGATTCAAGAACCATCCTTTCTCTTCTGATGATGTATTGGCCAAGGAAAAACAATGGCTGACTGAAGATATTTTTTTTTTTTGAAAATTTGTTTTTATTGAATTTTTGCACAAAAAAACAGACAAGACAATGCCACGCAGGGCAACAAGCATAAACAGTGACAACAGGTCAAACCCCTCCCATACCACCCCCCACCCACCCCCCCCCCCACTCCAGGCTCCATCCAGCACGTCAAGTGGAAAAACAAAGCATCCATCAGTAATAAAGATATCCCTCAAGACTGCTCCAATTATCCAGTAGTAAGGTCATAGAACATATAGATTAGTCCAGCATAGAGCCCACTAGCAGCAACCCCATGGCTTAGTCAAAAAATAGAGAGACTTCTATACATGCAGTAAGAGCACAATGAACAGGAAAATATCACCGACCGGCATGTCCACCCCCCTCCCCCCCCAGACAATCCCGAACAGTAGCACACAGAACACTAAAGCTGATCAACGGAGGTCGAGGCCGGAGAGTCTATCCATGTTTTCCATACTTTATCAAACTTGCGGGGACATCCCCTACTGAGATACGTGGCCTTATAGAGCGGAGTCACTTTATTAACCAAGCCTTTCCAGAAAAGGATCGTGGGAGCCAAGGGACTCTTCCAGTGTAAGAGCAGAGCCTTGCGCGCATAGAAAAGCAGCAAGCTGACCAGAGTACGAACGGCCCTCGCAGGGGCCAAGCCATCCACCAACCCCAAGAGGCAAACCTCCACGGAGCTGGGGACCGGAATCTTAACCACCTCCACAATACAAGCTAAGACGGATGCCCAATAGTCCTTGACCACCGGGCACCCCCAGAAGATGTGACTGAAGTCCGCCGGTGAATGGGAACAACGCCAGCACTCCGCCGAGGCCGTCTGATAAATACGTGCCAGCCTCGCCGGCGTGTAATAAATCCGATGCAGAAATTTAAATTGAATCAGACGGTCCCTCGCAGAGACCAGGTAGGCGAACGGTGAACTCCACATATCATCCCAGTCATCACCATCCAGGTCAGGCACCTCCTCCACCCAGCGTTCCCGACACCTACGTACAGCAGGTGGAGTGATAGCGAACAATTCCCTGTACAATTCTGAGAGAGGCTTCCGCATATCCGCCGCTTGTATCGCCGTTTCAAGAGCTGAAGCTTTAATCACAACCCGAGAGGAACCGAATTGTGCCACAAACGCATGGCGAAGTTGAAGATAGCGAAAAAAATACCCATTTGGAAGATCATAACGCGCCTTCAGGGCATCAAGGGTGCACAGCTCCCCACCAGAGACAATATCCCCCAGCAACTTCACCCCTTTAACGGCCCAGATGGTAGGATCAGGGATCGAGGCAAAATGAGGAAACTTGGGGTTCCACCACAATGGGGAGGCCGGGGAAACACCAGTGGCTCCTGGCTCCACCAGCACCTGCATCTGTTCCCAGGCTTTGATGGTAGAACGCATCGTTCCTGTCAGCTTAAATGTAGCCCTGGACCCTCGATGCAGTAAAAGGCGAAGACTCTCGTAGGAGCCCAAAACAGCCGCCTCCAGCACCGTGGCGGAGTCCCCATCGTCCCCTGCAAGCCAGCGTCGCGCCACCACCCCCTGCCCAGCCAGGAAATATTTATAAAGATCAGGTAAAGCCAATCCCCCCTGACCCCAGGGCTCCTGCAACACCTGCAGACCAATTCTAGGAGGAGAGGTACCCCAAATAAAGGAACCTATCAGGCCATGAACGCGGCGGAAGAAAGAACGCGGGACCCACACCGGGGAATTTCTAAGGAAATACAGAAAGACAGGGAGAAGTTTCATTTTCACCAAGTTAATGCGCCCCAGAACCGACAAAGGTAAGTCGCGCCACACCTCCGCCCTGCGTTTAAAGACCTCCAGCAGTGGGTTAAGATTCAGAGTAAGATAATCCGCCACCCTCGCCGACACCCTGACTCCCAGGTAGGTGAACTCCGTCACCCATTTCAATGGTAGCGCCCCATCAGCTGCAGCAATGGCACCAGGATCAATAGGGAGCATAGTGGATTTATCCCAATTTACCCTTAGGCCGGAAAACTTTGCAAAGGTGTCCAGGATATTGAATACTGCCCGCAGGGAAACATTGGGGTCCTTCAAAAATAAAAGCATATCATCCGCATAAAGTGCCAGGCACTCCTTAATGGAGCCCACTTCCAGAGCCCCCACCTCCGGAGATGCACGCAATGCAATAGCCAAGGGTTCAATCATCAGAGAGAACAAAAAGGGTGAAAGAGGGAAGCCCTGCCTAGTCCCCCTACCCACTGCAAAAAAGGGAGACAGGGAGGATCCAATCTTCAACGCCATACGCGGGGAGGAGTACAAGAGGGAAATCCACTTGCAAAATTTAGGACCAAACCCCATGCGCCTCAGCACCACCCCCATGTACCCCCAATCCACCGTGTCGAAGGCCTTGGCAATGTCCAAGGACACCACCACCCTAGTGCCAACCGAGGCATGAGACACCTGCAAATGAGTAAACAGACATCGAAGGTTGGTGTCCGTGGACTTGCCCGGCATAAACCCGGTCTGATCAATGTCCACCAGGGAAGGCAAGACCACCGCCAGCCTAGTAGCCAAGACCTTCGTGAGTATCTTGAGATCCACATTGAGTAAGGCAATGGGGCGGTAGGAGGAACACAGGGTGTGATCCTTCCCCGGCTTGGGCAGGAGAACAACATACGCCTCGAGCATGGAACCCGGCAGGGCCCCCTGATCGAAACACGCAGCATACAATGCCTGGAGCCTGGGAGCCAGGGAGTCTGAGTACTGCCGATACCATTCCACCGGGAACCCATCAGGGCCCGGCGATTTATTGGAGGGAAAGGATGAGATGGCTCTCTCTATTTCCTTCAACGTGATGTCATTGTCCAGCCACGCACTGTCCTCACCCTCCAAGACCGGAACCGGCAAGCCAGATAAAAGGCGCTCCAACTCCTCCAGGTCATATGCAGGCAGGGGGGAATAGGTGTCAGAGTAGTAATCCATAAAGACCCGGGAGATCTCCCCCAGGTCCCTAACCAGTTCCCCTGAACTAGACTTGATGCACGGAACACTTACCGAAGCCCTCTGATCTGCCACCAAAAAGGCCAAAAGCTTACCATTCTTGTCTCCCTTCTCAAAAAGTGACTCCGCTCTATGTTTAAGGCTGGCATGCGCAAAATCAGTATCCAACAAAGCCAAACGCCTCCTGGCCTCCTCCAGGGCCGCATAGGCCGCCGGTCCCGGAGTGGCCGAGTATTCATCTTCCAACCTACGGACCTCCAACAGAACAGCTTCTCTGTCAGCATTAGCCTCCCTATGAGATGCCTTAATCGCAGAGATGTAATGACCCCGCATAACCGCTTTGAAAGCATCCCACAGGACTACCCCTGCCATGGACGAGGCATTATCTTCCCAATATGTAGGCATCTGGGGCTCTACCAGCTGCATCACCTTGTCAGTTTGCAGCCAACCCGGCGAAAGGCCCCATGCACCCCTAGTTCTACCCGCTCCCACCCGCAGAGTCAGCAGCAGTGGGTTGTGATCAGAGAGGCCACCCGCCAAATATGTAGCATCCTGGACCAAAGCAAGACAAGGCCCATTAGCAAAAGCCAGATCTATCCTGGACGCCGTTCTGTGCACCCCAGACCAACAGGAGTAGCCACGTACCCCAGGGTTTTTCCAGCGCCACAGCTCCGTAAGCTGAGCCGCGGAAGACCAGGACACCAGTTCAGGAGACGACAGTCTACCCGGGTTAGAGGAGTCCAGCCCGCCGTCCAGAACAGCATTGAAATCCCCCGCCATAATTAGAGGAAGGTGCATATAAGGGGCCAAGGTCACCAGGAGATCCACCAGAATCTGAGAGTGGAACGGGGGAGGTAAGTAGACACTCACCAGTACCACCTGCCGGTGAAAAATCTCCAGGAGAACAATAACATACCGTCCGCCAGGATCCGTAATTACCTTTTGAATCGAGCAGGGTGCATTTCTACCCAGCAAAATAGACACCCCACGGGCATACGTGGAGTACGTGGCATTGAAGATCCTCTGAATCCAAGGCCTCTTCAAGGCAAGCACCCTGCTCCCATCCAAATGCGTCTCCTGGAGGAGGATAACATGCGGTTGAACAGATTTAATATACCTAAAAATGGCTGTGCGTTTCACCTTGTCATTGAGACCCCGCACATTCCATGACATGATTTTAAGTAGCTCAGCCATAGAACAGCAGAGGGACACATAGCAGGAGGGAGCCGGAGGACCAAGCACAGCACGAGGACCAACCCGATCCCCCAACTCCATCCAGACATTCAGCAATACAGACACATAAGTAAAAAAGAACAGTGACCACGGGATGGAGCCTGGAGCCAAAAACAAAAAAACATCCCTGCTGTGATACCCAAACCTGGAACAAAAAAAATGCAACAGGGTACCCAGCCTAATCCCAAAACCCAGCAAAAATTTTAAAGGCATGGCTGCAACATAAAAACCGCAGCCGGCGTTACTCGTGTCCACCAAAGGCAGCCCCAAAAAAGGGGGGGCCGTTAGATAGTCATTCCTCAAAAAAGGAAAAAAACCTAAAGGGAGGAAAAATAGAGTCAAAACAAAAAAGAAAAAATTGTTAGTTCAACAACGTGTAGCACACAGAGCTCCAATGACCTGTAGACCATTCCACAGCCCCAGGAATAGAAGCATGGATCCAGCCCAGGGCAACCCAGGAAACTTCAGGGCAGGATCAGCAATACAGGAACCATAGATGTCCCCCCATCAGCAATTGAGGAGGCAGACCGTGCGTAGACAGGAGCTGCAAATAGGGAGTACAGTGCAGCAGGGCCCCAAGAGCCCCATATCATCCAAGAGAGTAGGTGCAACAGAGGAAATTAAATGGATTCCAACCAGTCAGCAGCCTCCCCCGCCGAATTGAAGAAAAGGACAGATCCCTTGTAATCCACACGCAAGCGGCTCGGGTACATCATGCCATATTTCAGGCCCTTGGTTCTCAGGAGTTTGCGCACTTCAGTAAAGGATCTGCATTTCTTCTGCGTTTCCACAGAGAAGTCAGGAAATAACATTATCTTGCTGTTCTCAAACTGCAATTCCTCCTGTTTCCTGGCCTCAGAGAGGATACGATCCCTGTCACGGAAGTTCAAAAAGCGGACCAGAAACGGGCGCGGGGGGGGGGCCCCGGGTGGCCGAGGTCCCGTGGGAACCCTATGGGCCCTTTCCACCACATATGTCGGGGGAGGGGGAGGCAATTTGAGTAGATCACAAAAGAACTTCTCAGCAAACAATGTAGAATTAGATCCCTCAGCCTTCTCTGGCAAGCCGACCACCCTGATATTGTTGCGACGCTGTCGGTTCTCAGCATCCTCCATCTTGTCCGCCAAAGCATTCACCTGGGCCTGCATGGCAATGATTTGTGCCGAATGGGAAGCGGTAACATCCTCCACCTCAGACACCCGGCCCTCAGTCTCAGTCAGGCGCCCCCTGATTTTATCCAGATCATGGCGGATTAGGGTACATTCATAGGCCAGGTGGTCAATCCGGAGCATCAGGGCAGTTTTTGAGGCGTCTATAGCAGCCAGTATGGGAGCAGTAATATCCCCCCCTCCATGCGACCCCCCAGTCTGACCAACGGTCCCCGGCAGAGACCCCTCGGTACCTGAGTCCATAGGCTGTGCCAGAGGAGGGTCCCCGGCCCCCGCAGACATCTTTCCCGACTTCAAGAAGGCCTGGGCACCTGTGGCTGCAGAGGAAGAAGATGAGGCCTGGACCTGCAAGATGGCGGCGGCCGCTTTCGCGCCTCGCGGCGGGACCGCTCGTTTAGGCCGCGGGGTCGGTGCTGAAACCCGGGATTTTCTCCCCGGCATCCGTGCCCCACCTGTGCCCGATGCGGAGGAGGGCAAAACCGCCGCGATCCGAGGCACAGGGGCCGTGGATGGAGCCGGATAAGGTCAGGATGGTGGAGAGCTCTGCTAACACACGTCCGGCGCCGTCTACATCCCGGCCACGCCCCCTGACTGAAGATATTTAACAGGAGGTGCAGGAGGTTCCTGCTGAAAAGAAAATTCAAGAAGAACAGGTTTCCAATGTGGAAGAGCAGGAGAAAAATGTCCAAAAAGACAACGAACAGAAGAGAAACTTCATCGTGGTCGAATAGATGCCATGTTCAGTGTTTTATTGGGGCCTCATACGGAGGATTCTTCTGAGCCTGGATGATGAACTTCATCTCTATTTGAAGTAACCAGTAACTGACAGAAGAAGTGGTGATCCTCTTCAGTGGTGGAAAGAAAATGAGGCACGCTACAAAAGGCTTGCTTCTCATGCTAGAAAATACCTTTCTGCTCCTCCTTCCTTGGTACCAAGTGAGCGTGTTTTTAGTGAAGTGGCAGCAATTTATGAAAAAAACAGAAGCCGTTTAACTGGTAAACATGCTAAAATGTTATGCTTTCTGCACTATAATATTGTTCTACTTAACTGGGAGTATTGAAAGTGTAATAGTATGGTACTAGTGTCCACTCCACTTCAATATATTCCACTGTCTAGCTTTATTCTAGCTTTTTTTCTAGCAGTTTTGCACTGACTAGAAAAAAGCTAGACAGTGGAATGTATTGGAGTGAAGTGAACAGGGCCATCTTAACGCACGTGAACCCATGGGCCCCACGTGCGTAAGGGGGCCACTGTGGCTTCCCCCCTTCTGCCCTCTCAGTGACTGTAGAAGCAGCAGCTTAAATCTTCGCTTTCCTCAAATCCCCCCAGTACAAATACCCAACCCACCCCTGAAAAATATGACTCCTAGCACAAATACTGTACCCCTCAAATTTCCCCTCCAAGTACACATCCTTTCCCCCACTCATAATCCCCCCTCCCAGCAGAAATCCCCCCCAAATCCCCCCCCCCCCCAGCACAAATACCCTCCAATCATCCTCACTAGCAGAATCCCCCCCCCCATAAAAATGTCCCCTCCTAGCGCAAATACTCTCTACCATATCACTTCTTCTATTTCAGGGGCTACCGGTCCATAATACGCTATGAAGTAAAGTGTTGTTCCTGCTCACAGGAGTGGCAGAAGATCCTTCTAATGAACACAAGGTAATCTATGGCCATGCATTCAATAAACTTCCTCTAATGAAGAAGTATCGATCTGTTGCATAGATAACAGGTTCACATGTAGGCTGGTATATTTCTCTGGCAGCATGATGAAAAATCTGTAACATACAATGGCTATTAACCACTATGGGCAGTCCAGTGCCCCTCTACAAATCAAGTTATTGCAAGAAGTGTCTCATTTAATTGTAATGAATTGCCCCTGATAATGCTTCAACATGGCATCAAAAGTACATGGACAAACATCCAACAAAGGAACAAATCCATAGGGGTCTCTCACCCATCTATAATCAATCCCAGCAGCAATGTCCTGGAAGGGGGTATGATTCCAAAATAGGAGTTTTCCATTACCATATGCTGCAATAGTACAGCTCAGTGCTCCCCAGCAGTGGTATCAACCTTAACCCAGCATTTACCACCTGACTGGTTTACCACATGGTTTTGAAAGCTAATCCTGGATGCCTAAGAGGTGTCTTGGGTTTGAAGAGGTCCAGAGGACAGGTCTTTAATTTTGGCATTTATAGTCCAAGATAAACCAAACAGGGTGAGGGGAGGGGGCATAGTAGCTGCAGGACTGTTAAAGCATATCTAAAGCCAAAACATTTAGCTTTCTATAGAGTGTTACAACTCCTGTTAATTCGTTTTTTTTTTTTATTTAGAAATTGCGGTGAGCAAGTACAAAATCAAGTGTGCAAAATGTATAAAGCTGTTGCAGTTAGAATGGAAATGAGTTTAAAAAAGAGTTCCTTTTTCAGCAGAAACAATAACATGCATCCCCACAATGGGGATCGTTCCTTCTGCTCCAATCCTCACCGCTGTTAGGTTTTTAATGTGGGCTGTGCCCCTGCTGAGGGAAATCACCCTCTCTATTTGTCCTGGTGACTAGTGATGGGGACATTGGGGTTGACTAACTAAAGGCAAATAAACTGTTGACTTTGCAAGGTAAATTGCTCTTTCCCCAGAACTTAGTAAAGCTCTGCTGAATTCTTCCATTATCCAATATGCTGTTTTATTCCTTGCACGTAATTGGGTAATTTTTTCAAAGTGAAATTTCATCACATTCGCTAAGCTCTGGGGGAAATTTCCTTGCAAAGTACAACCTCTCTTGCAAAATGGATAGTCTAGTTTTCTTTAGTAAATCAGCCCTATTGTGTCCAGAATTAAGAAAAGTCAACTTTCTGATTTGCACATAAGCACACACAAAAATGTAATTTAAATTTATTGCTATGATTTATTTATGTAAAAAGCCTAGACCTCCTTTGTGAAAGCTTAATTATACAGGCGCTGCTGCAAGTAATCATGTTAAAGAGTACAGCTTTACTGGTGTAATCTGCTCAAGGTTGTTAGGATTGAAGAAACCTTTAATTAACCACTTACTGACTGCCCACCATGTTTTTACTGCGGCAGTGTGGTTCTATTGCGCGAATCGACGTACCTGTACATTGTTTCGTCCAGTAGCCACTAGATGGCACGATCGCACTGCAAGAGACGCGATTGTGCCACAATTGGCTAGCGGGGATGTCAATCAATGGGTCCTGCAGACCCGATCATTCCCGGGAGAGGTAGAACGGCGATCTGCCTATGTAAACAAGGCAGATTGCTGTTCTGTCAGGGAACACGGATCTCTGTGTTCATTCAGTGAGTCCAACCCCACACAGTTAGAAAGCACCCCCATAGGGACAAACCTAACCCCTTGATCGCCCCTGATGTTAAGCCCTTCCCTGCCAGTGTCATTATTGCAGTGACAGTGCATTTTATTTAGCACTGGTCAATGTAATAATGCCAATGGTCCCCAAAAAAGTGTCCAAAGTATCAGTTAGGTGTCTGATTTGTCCGCTGCAATGTCCCAGTCCTGCTAAAAATCGCTGATCGCCGCCATTACTAGTAAAACAAATAAAATGTATAAAAATGCTATAAAAATGTTGCATCATTTGTAGACGCGATAACTTTTGCACAAACCAATCAATATATGCTTATTGGGATTTTTTTTTACCAAAAATATGTAGCAGAAGACACATTGGCCTAAATTGATGGAAAATTTTGATTGTATACATTTTTATATTGGCTGTGTTTATAGCAGAAAATAAAAAATATTGTTGTTTTCTTCAAAATTGTCGCAATTTTTTTGTTTATAGCTTTTTGTTTAAAGAACAAAAAATAAAAACGGCAGAGGTGATCAAATACCACCAAAAGAAAGCTCTATTTGTGGGAAAAAAAGAACATCAATTTTTTTGGGTACTTAATCGCACGACTGCGCAATTGTCAGTTTAAATAAAGCAATGCTGTATTGCAAAAAATGGCCTGGTCGTTAGGGGGGTAAAACCTTCCGGGGCTGAAGTGGCTAATATTAAGCTAGTTATAATAATTATTAATAACATTTTCGGTTCATATTACTAAACTTATGAAAAAAAAAAACTGCTTACCATCCAGTACAGTTTCACAATGTATTTCCCATAGCTGTTGTAGAGTGGCATATGCCCTTTTACTGCTTTGCAAAGGGCATAAATGTGTTCCCATGGTTTCCATGCCAATGTTGGTGGTTCTGCTAACGCAACTTTATTATCTGTCAGATTTTCATTATATATTCTCCAGACAGCATTGACCTCACTAATTATCCATCTCATAAGCTGTCAAGAGAAGGAGGAGAACATAAATAAGAAAAAAAAGGGGGAAAAAAAAAAAAGGTTGTAAAAATATGTTTTCTTTAAAAACCATGACATACTTCACTCTCCATTAAATGTTCATTTGCTGACATTAAATCACAGGAGGCTTCATCCTTCACAACTAATGGAGTCTAAAAGAAAAATGGAAGAGACAGGGAATGATCTTCTGGTCATAAGGGTTAGTTTGCTATATCATACATACATTTTATCATTTGGAGCCAAAGTAGAAGGGGATGCATTACCATATAATTCTTTCTCAATTAACAGATGTGGGAAAAAAAGAAAAGTAACTTTTTTTTTTTTTTATATGACAGTGCAACAACGACAATGTAGTATGCTGACCAATAGCAACCAACCAGATTTTACCTTTCACCCAGTCAGAATAGTAAAAGTAAGGAAGTATAAATAATGGCTAGCTCCAATTTATTACTGCATTGTGCATACTGCTGCTTTAATAAAGCAAAACTCCAAAGCCAAAACCTCTTTTTAGGTTTCAGTAGCACAGGAAAAATAAGAACTGCTGAACTCTCAATACTTTCTGTGTCCCCAAAGAGGATATTTCTCTTCTGTTCCTGTTCTGACACAAATCATCTGGACAGGATGCAAGGAGCAATCTGCCTCATGGGGACACAGACAGCAATAAAATCCTTACAGTAGTTCTACACCTTCTTTACTTTACTAGAAAATGTATTTCTATTGCAGCCTGGCCCTTGGGCGCAAAAGATTTAAACGCTTTAAAAAAGCACTACCGTACAGCAGGTGGTGGCTTGGAGAGGGATTTACACTGTACAAACAATTTTTTGTGCTCTGGGTAGATGCTTCATGCCTTTCCCCAAAATTGTGCTGAAGGAGGGAGAGACAAAAAAGATAAGTGCACTAAAAACTGATAGCTCTGCAATCTACTTGGGTATAATAAAGAAATCAAATGTATCCAATTACTGTGTCATACATTATCCAAGTTATATTAATAAATAAGAGACCACAAACATTTTAATTTTTCCCAAAAATTCTAATGAAATTGCACTGTGTAGTCAACTTAAAGTGAAACCAATTTTTTTCCCATGAACTGCAATGCAGCAGATAGTGCTCCAGCTGCTTTTACTTACCTGTGTTGATTTACTAAAACTAAAAAGTGAACAATCTGGTGCAGCTGTGTATTGTAGTCAATCAGCTTATAACTTCAGCTTGTTCAATTAAAGTGTTACCAAACCCACAACAGTAAAAATCAGTGTGTATATGCAGTAAAGCATGCTTGGTATACCCACTGTGCAACCTAAGGAGTTAATTCTCTGCATTGTGTAAAAAGGCTGTTTGATCCTGTTCCTCCCCTTCTTCCACTGTCCCCAAACCATCTTCTGATAGAACAGAGCCTTGGAGGCAAGCTGCACATGCTCAGTTTGCTGTGTATTGCTAGAGAGTATTTTTTTTCTTGGTAGAGTGCATGTGATCAGCACAGGGCCAATCAGCACTGTCTAGACAGAGGGTCAGGTCTAGCAGCCTCATAGGACAATCAGGGGAGTATGAAAACTCAACCTACAAGCTTTAACCAGACACAGACTAACTTCTGATGAGAAAAGGTATTTGGCATTTATATTTACTAAAACTTTTGCATTTGCATGCCATGTGTACTGTGGGAAACCAGATATAGTGAATCCAGGGTCCTTGGTTTAGCAACATTTTAGAACTGAAAGCGTATTGGTTTCTATGCAGAGCTGCACCAGATGTTGCGCTCTCCAGTTTTAAAAAAATCAACCCCACCTCGTCTTCACTCCTACACTGTTCCATTTACTTGTGGAAAAGAGAGGAAACTTGAAATTGCAACTTGTATCTAACATGATGCTCAAGACTCTGCACCCATATGATAGAGCTTGGTAAAGAGAAAACATTAAAAAAAACACATACACTCCAATACCCACAATTTTTAGGATATCAACTTGAGAAAATAATGCATGGACTTTATGGTCAACTCAAGGATCATAATATGTGTATAAAATGTACAACTTTTATTAAACGCTGTAAATAAACCAATTAAAACATTTGCATAGTGATATCATTTTACATAGTTGTGGAAGGAAGAACTCTGTATAATACAGGAAAAGCCCAAGGGTTCAACCATCCTTTTAGTAATGCTCTACCTGTTTTGCGGTGGTCCGCTTCCTCAGGAACAAGTGAAGGTCAATAGCCACTCCTGATCTAGATTCATCTAGATGAAAGATGTGTGTGTGTATGTATATATATATATATATATATATATATATATAGTCAGGTCCATAAATATTGGGACATTGACACAATTCTAATCTATACACCACCACAATGGATTTGAAATGAAACAAACAAGATGTGCTTTAACTGCATACTTTCAGCTTTAATTTGAGGGTATTTACATCCAAATCAGGTGACCGGTGTAGGAATTACAACAGTTTGTATATGGGCCTCCCACTTTTTAAGGGACCAAAAGTAATGGGACAATTGGCTGCTCAGCTGTTCCATGGCCAGGTGTGTGTTATTCCCTCATTATCCCATTTACAAGGTGCAGATAAAAGGTCCAGAGTTCATTTCATTACCTTCTTGGGACACACTTTTTGCTGACATCATCTTTACATATAGTATAAAAGACAACTATATCTACAGATCAAGCAGAGATGAGAAAAGAGCATCCTACAGTCTGAAGACATGTAACTTCCCTATTCTTTTGATGCGTGTAACCATTCTATTTTTTTTCTGTTTCCTATGTTTTGCTTTACTTTAAGAAAATATACAACTTTACTGAAGTATTGTGACAGCTGAGAAGTCTTTTTCGAACATTGTGGTAAAGAATGCAGACCCGGATGAAGTATATTACTCTTTGACTCAAGTTAACGATATTGCTACCAGGGGTGAGTTTTTTTGTCTTTGTTTCTTGCCTCTTGACAGCCTGCAGTCCAGCAAGGAGAAGAAAAAAAAAACAAAACAAAAGACCCATCTTATAAAACTAGAAAATTAATACCCGCGCTGTGACGTTAAATGAAGTGAAGATAAATATATAAATAAATTGATAATATGTCCTGAAGCTGCTGCTCACTAGGTATAATACCAGTAAAAGTTAGAAATTCATAAAAGGCAGCGCTAACAGGTAAAAAACAACAATCTGTGTATACAATACTAGAAAAGTGCACGATGTGTTCCAGATAAATACAAATTCATCCAAAATAAAGTGCATATGTGGAGTACAATTTAAATGTCCATAAAACAATCAAACATATATTGGTGCAAAAAATTGATGAATAAAGTGCAGTCCAAATAGATGGTTCCCCCAGAGGAACTAAAGTGCTGAAGGGTGCTTAAATAATCCAAAAAAAGGTGCCCAAGTGCTCTCAAGAAGAAGGCCCCCTATGGGGATGCACTCACCAAATGGAGAGAAAAAGCACGCATTACGCTCACACTGTATGGACAGATGGATGGATCCTGCACAACCTCTTTAAGATGCCTTTTGCTTCCTCCTTTCCACTTACTCAGGTCCATATGTTATAAAGGAGAGAAGGAGCCATAATAGTGAAGCCCGTAGGTGTTTTATTAAAAGTGATTAAACAAAATGCTACTCACAAGCGTAAGGTTTTTAGAGCATGGGTTACATCTACAACAGTGTCATCCACTTCTGCATACGCTGCCGGCGTGTGTTCCACGGTGGTTAACAGGAAATGACGTTGTGCAATTCTCCGCTGCCCGGAAGTGCGTCGGCGCGTTTCGCCCGCCTTAATGGGCGTTATCAAAGGGCATTTTGTTTAATCACTTTTAATAAAACACCTACGGGCTTCACTATTATGACTCCTTCTCTTCTTTATAACATATGGACCTGAGTAAGTGGAAAGGAGGAAGCAAAAGGCATCTTAAAGAGGTTGTGCAGGATCCATCCATCTGTCCATACAGTTTGAGCGTAATGCGTCCTTTTTCTCTCCATTTGGTGAGTGCATCCCCATAGGGGGCCTTCTTCTTGAGAGCACTTGGGCACCTTTTTTTGGATTATTTAAGCACCCTTCAGCACTTTAGTTCCTCGGGGGGAACCATCTATTTGGACTGCACTTTATTCATCAATTTCTTGCACCAATATATGTTTGATTGTTTTATGGACATTTAAATTGTACTCCACATATGCACTTTATTTTGGATGAATTTGTATTTATCTGGAACACATAGTGCACTTTTCTAGTATTGTATACACAGATTGTTGTTTTTTACCTGTTAGCGCTGCCTTTTATGAATTTTTAAAAGACCCAGCTTGTACGAGGTTGTTTGACATTACCATTTGGATGGTATTGTTCAAGTATTTTTATAGTCTCTGCCAGAGGAAGCTGGTAGCCAGGACACGTGAGACGCTCTCACAGGATATCAGGTTAGAGGCCCGAGGATAGTGCTATAAACGGGACTAAGACTTCATATTATTTTTTAAAGCTCACCATTGCAGGTAACCTGGCAGATGTTCCCTTTGGATGAGGCAAGTTTGGAAGTTGGATTCTGAATTTTGAAGACGGAAGTCCAAGGACAAAAGAAAGAACAAAAGGCAAAAGAAAAAAGACACTACTCATCTCTTGTTTTTCTTTATGTTCACACTGGACTGTCATTTTTAACATGGGTGAGTGTGTTTGTTCATATAAGCAGATATAATGGAATTGTTAATATCTCAAGCTCAGAAGTACAAACATGTCCCTGTACTATCAGGAGTTGATACATTCCATATATGGAATACAGGCATGCAGCGGTTTATGGAACAATGTCAGAGTGTAGATAAGTTCTTTAAAGGAAAAACAACTAAGTTTATTGCTGCATGTAAATTATTGTTATCTTTTTATGAATATTTGAGCCCTGAAAATGAAAAGAAAATATGTGTCCTTACATGTGGTCATTCCAAACACATACAAGGGGCAGAACAAAGCTTAAAGCAGAATCCATTGACTGTGATTGTGAAAAGAACTGTATGCAAATTAGATAAATGGAAAATAACTTGGTGTTTAGTGTTTAAGGTTGCATGAAACAATAAGTTAATGATTTAGCAATTTTAAAAAAGATTCCAAACTTGGATTTGGTTATTAAATTAAAGGTAGTAGAGTTTCCAAATTTACTTGAGGCTACCCAGCAAATGTTGAAACGTAAATGCTTTGCACAACCTGAAGTTTCTAAAAGCCAACTGTTTAAAGTCTTTGCAATAAAGCATTTCTGGTAAAAGAACTCTGGTTGTGGGAGGAGTCTCTCAATGAATTGGCCAATCACAGTTCATGGGCCGGCCCCAGTCTGTGAATTTCACAAGAAAATCAGTCTCCAAACCATTTCTTTGTTTTTGCTATAATCAGGAAAGTCATATTAAAATGCAGCGTACATTTTTTTTTTGCAGATGTACAATCGAAATTTGTCAAAAACGATAAACTTGATAAACGAGAAAGTTACCAACAGTATAGTAGAAAAAAAAGTGTGACAGCTACGACTGACAGTAATATATTATCTTCTGCACTCTCTGAAAAGAATGTCACATTTAAGGCATACACTATCAGTCCTTACAGAGTTGCAAAGATCCAGTTACACAAACTAGCTAGCTATCCCATGACAGTTTTCATTTCTTCTGTGGCTCAGAGAATGACAGATTTTTGTGCCAACCCCTCGAGATACATGGAAAAGAGTCCATGGACAAAAAGAAAAAAAAAACTATTTAAAAGGTACTACTACCTAATAATGTAATTGTTTTAAGAAGATTTTGAGGCCTTGTCAACTTTTCATGTCATTGAGATTTTTGCAGACAAAGCATCTGTCTGAGTAAATCTGAATGAATTATGGAGGCTTACTGAGGATATAGGGCACATATTTAATAGTAGGAGAGGCCTTGTATACAATAGGTTGAAGATCTAAAGAAAGCCCTTATGAATTCAATATTTCTGATTAATGTAGATCTCCCTCAACCATTTTACATTCAATTGTATGTGGATGATTAGACAATATGATCAGTAAAATTGTGTTAGGAGTGTGCATTGGACAATGCTATAAGTCAGACACATTGTGGGTTTTGCACCGCTTATTTTGCTAACAACTTAGGTTACACTAAATGGTGTTTAATACAAAGAAAGGCAATGGGTGTTATTTCACCAAGTTTGGCTAGTGATTATTGGATTTTGAGGAGAAGGGCTTGTCAGTTGAGATGAGAGGTAAATGTTTCTTGACTCAAATGACACAGTGTGGGAGACAGAGCCACAGTTGTGTAATTGAACATTAAAGAGTCACTCCTTCACCTTTTAGTGGACATTTGTGAGGAATACAATTCCTGTGCCTATATAGATGGATCCAGATATTGGCACAATGGAGCTTATGTGATGGGATTTGCTGTTTGGATTCTAGATCAGCAACTTTTGTTACAATATAAGCTTCCTGGTTATAGGTCTGCACAAAGAGCTGAACCTGGGGCTGCCTTGTGTTTGTTTTGCAGTCAGAAGACAGAGCACTGAATATTTTTAGTGACAGTGCAAATGTGGTTCATTCACTTACATTGTACCTTTCTATATGGTACATGAGAGGCATGGTTGGTTCTAAAAAAAAAAATCTATTTCAAGTTTATTTCAGAAATAGAACCTTATAGGAAAGATCAAAATAAATCAGTGGTCCTTTTGCAAAATGAAAGCAATTGTGAGTGTAGTAGTCAAAAGAATATAAGAATCTAATAAGAATACTTTTTTTTACAAGATTTAATTTGGTCACTGAATATAGAGGGGGACCCTGAATTTTTATCTTAGTTAGAATTAGTGCAGACTGATAGTGGAGATAAAATAGTGTATATTGTAAAAATATTGAAGTTCAATTGGTTACTTATATTTCAACGATGTAGCTGAGTGTGGAGGTAATTGGCGCTGTCAAAATGGATTTGCACATTAAATGAATATATGAGGGGAGAGATATAGAATATGTATATATGTAGTATGCCAGTATATAGCAATATGTAATATAAGATACAATGCCCAATAAATACAATAAATATATAAAAATATAAATAAACCAATAAATTAATAAATAAGTGACTCAAATATTTCACAAATATGATGCATACGTATTCAATACTAAATATTAATATAATATTAAATAAATATTAAATTGGTGTAGATAAGTGAAAGTGAGCATGTGCATACAAATGGGTCTTATAGATGAATAGACCATATACGAGGTGACTGATAAATAGTTAAAAAATTGCATAAAGACTCATTAAATACTCAAAATTAATCAATAAAAGTGCTCAAAAAATGTTTTGATAGTGAATAGGTGAGCAAGTGAATAGGTAAAATTAAATATGGGCAATATACTCTAAATTTTCATTACATACAAGTGAAAAATAATCAAATGTAAAAGGACATCCAATCAAAAGTCCATAGAAAAGTAAAAAGTCCAAGGAGGGTGGAAAAAAGTGGGTCGCGAGGTGATCCGAGGAAATAGGGGTGAGGAAATCAGTGCTTCATTTTTGTTCGAAGAATGGGTAAACAACGCAGAATGGACTATAAGCCTAGAATGGTCCATATTGATCAATTAAAATTACTTAAGAAAAACATATACATTTTTTTTATAAGAATTTGATACTTGTTTTCATTTTCTCTCCTAGATATGTCTATCGTTTCTACAAAATTATTTTCTCTGTATTTTTTTAATTCTACTATGAACATGAGACAAGTACAACTAAACCTCTATTTGTCACTATTTTTTTGTTTTTGCTTTTGTCATTACTTCCTTTCTAATTGTTTTATCAAAGACTATCATTTTTTGGATGGACTTCATCATTTGCCTCATATGGACTTGTTTCATAAGAGACATTCTGATTGTTCGATCATTATGAGAGGGGAGTTGGGATGCTATTCTCATATATGATTTTTTTTTTATGAATTGTTTGACATAGGAGAATATGAGTGTTTAGAGCTTGAAAATATTTTACAAATTGTGTTGCTTATTCAGATAGAAGGGATTATACAGTTATGGAATATTATGTGTAAAATTTGCTGTATTAATCTTGATGGTAGCGACAAGATAGAAGGAAGTGACTCCGTGTTGACATTTAAATTTGATACTTTCTCCTATACGACCTTTGTTAGTCTAGTAGATCTTTGGAACATTTATATCACAGCTAATAATAATGATACAAGTTTAGTTTACAATTATAGTTGTTACCTCTAGGTTTCTTAATTATTTTTCAAGAACACGTATTAATATAGACTTTTAAACATAGAAATAATTTTATTTTACTAATTTTGTTAGAACACACACAACTTGGGAAAGTTGGATGGATACTGTGGGTTGCTATAACAAGGATGTACAAAAATTGTACATTTGAAGCATTATTACCAATTAGAGGATAGATTTATCTTATTTTAAAAAGAATAGATTTAGGATTTTTACATGACTTATGGATATATACTTCTATTGAGGAAGATGCTAATTATATCTAGATGAAAAAAGGTATAGTTAAAGTACATACAGGCTTGTGTGGAAGAGAAGGATCTGATTTAATGTTTTCAAACAGTTACTGTTGAACTAAATAACAGGGAATGTTAAAAAAAAGTTGTTTGCCGGTCATAGATAGATAGATAGAATATATAAAAATGAATATGGCAATTTAAAAATGGAGAGTTATGATTACTTATCGTATTTAGTGTGAAAGATAATGTATAAAGGCTTATATTGTATGAATCCTTTACGAATCATTTCGTTATAGAAATTTCCTGGGATGGAAGAGATTTTATTTATTAATTAATAATTTATATTACAGAGTAATATAATTTGACATATCAAATATATAATTTACCTCTTCCTTTCATTGAAGTAGGAAAATAGTTATATGATATGGTCAAAGATGTAAGAGTTTTACAAAAAGGTTAAACAAATTTAAAAAATTGAAGGAAGAAAATCTTTGATGATATTACATCATTTGGATGGAAAACGAAATAAAAGGAATAAATAATATAATGACTAATAGTCTCTTGATGAATGAAATAGTTACATTTTTTTACAGGAAAATCTCCAGGTTTTGGAGAAATGCTTATGTACATTATCTGACATATCCAATTGTATTATTGTTTATTGTATTGTTTGTTATCATTTGTATTGTAAAAAAATAAATAAAGATGATCAGAGACATTTCTTATTTAACATAAATGCACTTTATTAGTTGATTATAGTGCAATGAGGGGCAGAATTGTTAGAGATTTAGAGTTTAATATTATTTTAAATGATAAAAGTCTCTGAAATACATATGAATGTTCTAGAGAAATATGTTAGTTTTGAAGGTGACTTCAATATGTCTTTGTGCAGGACAGTGAAGCCATTTTGCTATGTATGTACATTTATTTTTGAATGAGTTATATGTCTTACTATACTGAAGACTCAAACCATATATTCAAGAGTGGGTGTTACTTTTATATTTAGAATTACTACCTTCTTGGGGCACACTTTTTTCTGACATCATCTTTACATATAGTATAAAAGACAACTATATCTACAAATCAAGCAGAGATGAGAAAAGAACATTCTACACTCTGAAGACAAGTAACATCTCTGTCTCCTTTTGACGTGTAAAAACCTTTCTGTTTTGTTCTGTTACATATGTTTTGCTTTATTTTTAGAAAATAAACAACTTTCCTGAAGTATCGTGACAGCTCAGAAGACTATTTCGAGCACTATACAATTTTGACAGTGTAGCTAGCTTAATCTATATCATTGTCATACATTTATTTAGTATTGCTATGTGTCTATCTACTATTATTATTTCTATATATTTGTATATACTGTATATTTTTTCCCATTAGCATGTTAACATATGTGTGGCCTCTCTCTGGATATTGCTATATAGGTTGTTCAGCTGTACATCCAAGTTACATCTAATATTGTGAATATCCCAGTACTACTACCCAATAGGTTAGACGAGTTAAGCCGTTGGGTGTGCCATTATATTTTGGATATTTATTTTTGGCCTTTATATAGTATCTCACGAAAGTGAGTACACCCCTCACATTTTTGTAAATATTTTATTATATCTTTTCATGTGACAACACTTAAGAAATGACACTTTGTTACAATGTAAAGTAGTGAGTGTACAGCTTGTATAACAGTGTGAATTTCCTGTCCCCTCAAATTGACTCAACACACATCCATTCATTTCTAAACCGCTGGCAACAAAAGTGAGTACACTCCTACGTGAAAATGTCCAAATTGGGCCCAATTAGCCATTTTCCCTCCCCGGTGTCATGTGACTCGTTAGTGTTACAAGGTCTCAGGTGTGAATGAGGAGCAGGTGTGTTAAATTTGGTGTTATCGCTCTCGCTCTCTTATACTGATCACTGGAAGTTCAACATGGCACCTCATGGCAAAGAACTCTCTGAGGATCTGAAAAAAGAATTGTTGCCCTACATAAAGATGGCCTAGGCTATAAGAAGATTTCCAAGACCCTGAAACTGTGCTGCAGCACAGTGGCCAAGACCATACAGTGGTTTAACAGGACAGGTTCCACTCAGAACAGGCCTCACCATGGTCGACCAAAGAAGTTGAGTGCACATGCTCAACGTCATATCCAGACGTGGTCCTTTGGAAGTATATGTATGAGTGCTGCGAGCATTGCTGCTGAGGTTGAAGGGGTGAGGGGTTCAGCCTGTCAGTGCTCAGATCATACACCGCACACTGCATCAAATTGGTCTGCTTGGCTGTAGTCCCAGAAGGAAGCCTCTTTTAATGACAATGCACATGAAATCCTGAAAACAGTTTGCTGAAGACAAGCAGACTAAGAAACCATGTCCTGTGGTCTGATGAGACTAAGATAAACCTATTTGGTTCAGGTGGTGTTAAGCGTGTGTGGTGGCAACCAGGTGAGGAGTTCAAAGACACACACTTGCCTACAGTCAAGCATGGTGGTGGGAGTGTCATGGTCTGGTGGTGCATGAGTGCTGCCAGCAGTGGGGAGCTACAGTTCATTGAGGGAACCGTGAATGCCAAAATGTTCTGTCACATACTAAAGCAGAGTATGATCCCCTCCCTTCGGAGACTGGGCCACAGGGCAGTATTCCAACATGATAATGACCCCCAAACACACCTCCAAGATGACCACTGCCTTTGCTAAAGAAGCTGAGGGTAAATTTGATGGACTGGCCATGCATGTCTCCGGACCTAAACCCTATTGAACATTTTTGGGACATTCTCAAACGGAAGGTGGAGGAGCGCAAGGTCTAACATCCACCAGCTCTGTGATGTCATCATGGAGGAGTGGAAGAGGACTCCAGTGGCAACCTGAGAAGCTCTGGTCAACTCCCTGCCTGAGAGGGTTAAGGCACTGGTGAAAAATAATGGTGGCCACACAAAATATTGACACTTTGGGCCCAATTTGGACAATTTTACTTAGGGGTGTACTCACTTTTGTTGCCAGTAGTTTATACATTAATAGCTGTTTGTTGAGTTATTTTGAGGGGCAGCAAATTTACACTGTATACAAGCTGTACACTCACTACTTTACATTGTAGCAAAGTGTGATTTCTTCAGTGTTGCCACATGAAAAGATATAATAAAACATTTACAAAAATGTGAGACACTGTATATACATCTTTCATCTTATGTATGGACTGTCCCTTCTGCACTGTGCTCCTCCGCTCCCACCCAGGGAAGCTTTTGCAGGTCGAGATACCATTTATGCAATGGAGATTTGTTTGTTCAATTTTATTGAGTATGGTACTACATTGTGTCATTATTATCATTTTTGATATGTATGATATTTGGATTTCATATCTTTTCATATTTGTATCTAGATAAAGAGTAAGATGTACTTGTTTCCAAGAAAGCAGATCGCCACAAAACATGTAGAGCATTAGTATAAGGATGGCGGAACCCTCTGAGTGATTATCATTTTGGATATTCACCATAAAGTTTTTCCTGTATTATACAGAGAGGGAGTTCTTCCTTCAACAAGTATGTAAAGTGTTATCAATATGCCATTGTTTTAATTGGCTTTATATGCAGTGTGTAATAAATGTTGTACATTTTTTATAAATATTGTGATCCTTGGGATGCCTATAAAGTCCATATATCCATTTCTCTAGTTGATATTCTAGTCAATAGGATGCAGCACCTGTACCTATTTTTATGATATTGGAACTCCATGGTGCCACCAAGTAGGGATCCACTCCTAAGCTTTTCAAATCCCAGAATTATTAGATATGTATTATCCCTCCCAACAATTGAATTGAGTGTTAGGAGACCAAAATAAATGTACCTATGTGTAGGCTGCTGCTTGGGCAAGGAACAGGTCTGAACAATACTTGTTATCTCTTCATATCATATTCCAGTTTTATGAAATCAGATTCTGCTTAGACAACTGGGAGAGGGTACTAGGAGGCAGTAATATATGCTAAGGAAAAAGAACCAAACTCAAACTCTAAAAACTCTATGCATACTGTAACATTTTTTTAACATTTAATGCCAGGAGACCTAAACTAACATATGTTAAAACTTACATTACTTTAAAAAAATAAAAATTAAAACTACAGTATACAGTATACAGTATATCACAAACGTAAAAATGTAACAACTAATTTCAGCAAAATTCATCCTTGCATTATGCTTTTAAAATAAACTAGGCAATGAATATGCAGATATTATTTACTCCTATTTAAATGAAGCATGAGTCTAAAGATTTCCCAATAAAAGTATATAGAGATATATATATATTTACATATTTGAAAAGTACATTTGAGACTTTAAACAAGTTATATCACAGCAATGGAGGCATGGGGTAAAGTACCTCCTAACCCCTTTTCACCCAGATATTTTCCTAAAAAAAGGTTTTCCTTTAAAAAAAAAAAGTTCTCCAAATATCCTTATTCCCTAAAAATAATGTATTATTTTATATTAGGCTAGGTACATCTCCTTGGTAACAAGTGAAACTAGACTTTAATCTTTTTAATCTCAAACATTGTGACAAAGAACATTTTATGAAACTAATTAAATCTAATTATTTGTGATTTTCCCTTTAGGTCGATTAACTATGTAATCATATAGCTCCCAAAAGTGTGAATTAATTTCTCATTTTACAATTATGATTACATATGCTGAAAAAAAAATACAATTTGCACATCTAAATTGCATAACCTAGAAAAAATCATTGGTCCAACAGCCAGAATTAGCCTTTTTTTGTACACCTATTATGTATGAAAGGGGATTGCTGCGGCCCATGAACATTTTTTTGTTTGCCATTAGCTTACATTATTAAGTTAGTGGTGCTACTCTTCTACCTTACTGTTCAATGTTCAATGTAAAGTAAACTATGCCAAACAAAATCGGACTTTAATTGTGCTATCAGAAAAATATAAGGATTCAAACGGACAAAATTCTCAGAAAAAGGTTTATTTTTTATGATACATGCATCAATAAAATTGCCTTTGAATAAAGGACACGAGAATATAAAAGCACATAAAATACATATCAAGAAAGGGTGTACTTTATTAACACATGTCCTATATAGAGTTCAAAGTTGATGCATTTTATGGATTGTGGGAGATTAGCGCACAGGGATCACCTTTTCCAGGAAAGTAAGGCCAGCATGCAGGTAATCTCTTTAAAGTCTGGTGGGTTGCCAGCTTTATTTAGCAGAGGTTTGCAAATATGCAAAAACAACAAAACAGTAAAATAAATGCTTGCCCTGCGGCGCTAAACTAAGCAACAGCTTTTCTCACTATACAGTGTGGGGCTGGTCCCCATCACCCACAAAAACAGATGGTAAAGCAAACCTTTTCTTTTGAAAGTCCAAACAGAGCTCCTCTCTCAGATTCCCTTCTGAGTCTCAGGCCAGAGCATTTCTATGCTCTCTTCCTGTTCATTTAAAGTCCACCTGAGCATGGACTCAGGTGACCCACAATCTCTGGACCGGAACCTAGCCTTTCACAGAGGCTGGGAAAACCCCGGGCCGAATTCAGGTTCAGTCTCTCACTACAGAACGTATGCGAGGTGAAATATAGCGATTATCTACTACCTCACCTCGCATACCGTCACATATCCTCCCCCTCTGCTCAAGCACCTGCGATTGAGTAATTGACCCAAGCATACAGTGCATGCGGGAGAGGGCATCCGCATTGTTTCGGAGCTTGCCCGGCCTATGCTCTACTGTAAATTTAAACGGCTGTAGAGCCAGGAACCATCTTTTCACATGGCCATTTTTCTCCCTGTTGTCACACATCCACTTTAGGGGAGCATGGTCAATGACCAACTTAAACGACCTCCCCAACAAGTAATACTTCAGGGAGTCCAAAGCCCACTTAATAGCAAGACATTCCTTCTCGACATTAGCATAGTTTTTTCATGCTTGTTCAGTTTTCGGCTCAGGTATACAACCGGGTGCTCCTCACCACCTCTGTTCTGGGATAGTACAGCACCTAGGCCCACCTCTGAGGTGTCTGTCTGTACCACAAACTCCTTTGTGAAGTCCGGGGTCACCAGCACCGGTAGTACACAAAGGGCCTGCTTTAACTTCTGAAACGACTCCTCCGCTTCAGGATTCCATTTGACCATGACCGACCCTCTACCGTTCGTTAGGTCGGTCAGAGGGGCGGCAATGGTGGCAGAGTTGGGTATAACTCTAGCGGCCCCACCATCTGCACAACCCCTAAACTGTGCACTCTGCACACCATGCACTCCTAAATCCTTCACGCTGTACACTCCTAAACTCTGCATTCTGTACACTACGCACTTCTGATCTTTGCACTCTGTACACCACGCACTCCTAAATCCTGCACTCTGTACACTGTGCACTTCTAAACTCTACACACTGTATGTAGCACATTCCTGAAACCCTGCGCAATTTATACCATGCACTTCTGATCGCCACACTCTGTACATAGCGCTCTCCTGACCTCTACACTCTGCACACCGCAAACTCCTAAATTCTACACTCTGTACACCACGCACTCAAACTCTTCACACTGTACACCGCTCACTCCTAAACCCTGCACTCTGTACACCACACACTCTTAACCACTTGCAGACCGCCCCACGCAGATTACTGTATTAATGTCACTGGTCCCCAAAAAGTGTCAAAAATGTCAGTTAGGGGTCCTATTTGTCCGCCAAAATGTCAAAGTCCCTTTAAAAAATCCCTGATCACCGCCATTACTAATAAAAAACAAAAATAAATAAAAAGTCCAAAAATCTATCCCGTAGTTTGTAAACGCTATAACTTTTGCGCAAACCAATTAAAATATGCTTTTTTGGATTTTTTTTATTGGGAATGTTTTATAGCAGAAAGTAATAAATATTGTGTTTTTTTTCAAAAATATCACTCTTTTTTTGTTTATAGCGCAAAATTTAAAAACCGCGGAGTTGATCAAATACCACCAAAAGAAAGCTCTATTTGTGGGGAAAAAAGGACATCAATTGTATTTAGGTACAGCGTCGCACAACGGCACAATTTGTTGTTAAAGTAACGCAGTGCCGAATCGCAAAAAATGGCCTGGTCATTAAGGGGGTAAAACTTTCCAGAGCTGAAGTGGTTAAACCCCACACTCTGTACTCCACACACTCCTAAACCCTGCACTCTGCGCACCCTAAATTCTGCGTTCTGCACGACCCACACTTCTGATCTCTGTACTCTGTACACCACGCACACCACGCATTCCTAAACTCTGCATTCTGTACACCACACACTCCCGATTTCTGCACTCTGTACACCATGCACTCCTAAACCCTGCACTCTGTACTTTGCACACTCCTAAACCTTGCCCTCTGTACTCTGTGCACTTCTAAACCCTCCACTTCTGTGTGAAGCACACTGCTGGTATTTAATGCCCCTTTAAGACCCTCCCACTCTTAGTGCAATTTGGCCACACCTACCATATGTTGCGCTATGCTATCCTGCCCTCCTCTTGGGGAAAAATTGAGGGGTGTGGTTGAGTTTCTGCACCTATTCTCTGAGAAAAATAGCCCTGCATACATATATAATAGTACAATGACTCAACGTGTTTTCATGAGATTGAACTTGTCAATAACATCTGTGGTTCCATCTCAGGGACATATACCAAAGCATGAATGCCACACAGGTTGGGAAAACATAAGAGGAAGCAAGCATGAGACACAATGGGGGAGATTTACTAAAGCTGGTACAGATTCTGGTGCAACTGTGCATAGTAACCAATGAGCTTTTAGGTTTTATTGTCAAAGCTTAATTGAACTGAATTCTGAAGTCAGAAGTTGATTGGTTACCATGCACAGCTGCACCAGATTCTGTGTGCACCAGCTTTTGTAAATCTCCCCCAATGACTCCATAAGTGAAATTTGTGTGTAGCACCGGTCAAATTGCCAGTTATACTCCATCAAGATAACTCAAGAATTTTCAGCCCAAAGGGGTCAACCCGTCTCTCCAGCATGTGGGGAGACCTGCAACAGTAGTACTCAGGTACCCTATTTGTGGAGTCCACAATCACCAGAACACCTAATATAGTTTGGGCCATCCCCTATATTTCCCAAAGAGGACCTTCTCAGAATGCCCAAAGGGTCCTTTCTGTAAGAGTGCCCACGTGTAAAGTGTGGTGCTTTCCAGAAATGCATGGTATTAAACCTACTTTGAGTTCAACAAATGCAATTGGTAATCAAAATCGCCACATGTCAAATGATCATTTGCTATGTAGCAATTTTGATATTCACTTACTTTTGTTATTTTATTATTTTGTTTATATCATTCATCCCTGACGAAGCCTCTTCTTTTGAGCTGGAACATGTTGGGTTTCAGGGTTATTTTGGGAATGTTTTGAGCACCTTTTAAGTTGTTATTCATCAGGGGGAGCACTACGCTTCCTAATTGTTGTAGTTAAGGGAAGGTCAGTGTAGGTTTTAATACCACCATTATAAACTGTAATTTTGAAAATTGAGGGAGCTCAGAGAAAAGTAATTACCTTTATTTCAGTAAGGATAGATCTGAGTGAGCTCAGATTTATTGTAACAGCTGGTAAGGATAGATTCCTCGGAATGCTCCCCGTTAGTATCAAGCCACGTTTGTAAAACTATATATATATATATATATATATATATATATATATATATATATATATATATATACACACAATATATATAGATTTTTTTATTGATTTTAAAAAATAGAATTTATATTTTAGGTCCAAGTGGTTAAGATGCTTGGTGATTGGAGTGCATCACCTCCACGTTGATATATAAAGTTTCACTTTAGCAAAGGTTTTGAATTACAAAGTAGAAGTCTCCCCTTACAGCAGAACTCCGTTCATATGTGTCATCAGTTTTAGGTGGAGTGGAGTGGAGTGGGGTTTCAGTTGGCTTTTGTGACCCAGTTGATAAGATCTTACCCCATTCCTGGACCAGCCATATCACGGATAGTACATGTGCATGTATCCCAGGAAACATTTTAATTTTCCTCCTACAATGTACCATCTTTACAAGAAGTATTAAGGAGGAATATATAAACAATTTAAGAGTAGAAAATACCATTCTAAAAGAGTATCTATACATAAAAAAGTGAAGATCTGATTTAATAGAGAACCTCTCTACCCTATTATTTTTGAATCTATACACTATTATTAGAGCTATACATGTATTTAGTACACTGAAATATCTACCCTTTGCTTCAAATTCCTCCTGGAAAAATAGCATATTTCCTGATATGTGACGGTACCTGGGCATGGCTATTCTAGTAATCTCTGCAGCGTAAGATCATCTAACACAAATCATGTTCACTGCTGCCTCTGATTTTGATTTAGATTGGTAATGTCACTACTGTAATGCTGATTGTTCTTCTGATGGCCTGCTCTGATGGCAGCTGTACCTGAGAACTTGCAGTGCAAGGATCTCCCATGTTCTGTAGACCTGTGCTTTCTTCACCTCTCTTGATGCATATTCATCATTATCAACAGCCATAAGGTGGCAACTCTGTCATTATTAAAAGCTTAAAGAGCTTTTAAGAGCAATATAGCCAAAGCTTTTTTGGCTATACTTCTCCTATGGATCACAGGAGTGCAGTTTGGTCTGAAATCCTGTGACCCGTTTTCAGCCGACAGCAGGCTAAAGTCTGCTGTTGGCTGACATCACTGAGCAAGTCCAGGCTCTAAAAAGATCCCGACCATATGGTCAGAATCCACCCATCAGCCTGGCCTGGCACCTGGCTCAGCCTCTCAGTGACCTGATGAGAGAGCCTGAGTCAGCCTCTCCTGCCCCTCCACAGCCCAACGCTCCAGTGAGTGCTGGAGGGGCAGAGCAGAGGGCCAGAGACTGGTGATCGGTGGTGTTTGATCGCTCAGTTCTCACTGCAGTTAAACACTCACTTGAGACAACTCACTTGAGACAACGGGGACAAATAGGTGAGTATAATTTTTTTTTATTTTTTATTTTTTTACAAAATCCATGTTTCTCTTTTAAAATGTAAAACATAAATTACTCGTGGGTAATTTGTATTACCAAGGGACAGGGCCAGATCTAGACTGATCTGAGAGTGAAGTAACAGTGTGACAGAGATGCTGGGAACCAGTATTTTCTGTTCACTCGGCGTGCTTATGTACCATGAGTCACAACCTTGAAGTAATGTGTATTGTGCAGAGATTTAGGAGTGAACAGGGAATGCTAGTATGTAATAGGTTGTCATTAGATTAGGATGAATAAACAGAACCTGTGCCCCTTTATATCAGCGGTACCTGTCAGAGTCCCCCCTTACATCTGGAGTCCTCATCAGAGTCCATCTTACATCAGCTCCCTCATCAGAGTCTTTCCTTACATTAAGGTCCTCATCTGAGTACCTCCTTACATCAGGTGTTCCCATCAGAGTGCTGCCTTACTTCAGGTGTTCCCATCAGAGTGTTCCCATCAGAGTGCCCCCTTACATCAGGTGACACCATCAGAGAGCCCCCTTACATCCACTGTTCCAAGAGTGACCACTTATATCAATTGCCCTATCAGAGTGACCCTTATACTGTATCAAATGTCCCCATTAGAGCCCCCCTTACATCATCTTCCTCATGGATCAGTGGATGTACTCTTACAGACCTGGGGGGGTGGGGGGGGGCAGCACCCCCTAGATCTAAGCTTGCCAAGAGACCACACATGTCTAAAGGGGTAGGTACAACCATGCAAAAAAGCCAAAAATAAGTGTAGATTCTACATCATGCTTTGTCCTCTTTAGATTAGACTTATATATGAACTCAGGTATAATTAAATATTATCTATATACAAGAGATATGAATTTTTACTTGAATCTTGGTGTACTTTGTGTATTTCTTCCAGATCTGTGCAGTATTCCAGCAGGAAACTTTGGACTTGTCTAGGGGTTTCCTGTAATAAAGGCATGTCACTGCTGCTCTCTCTCCTTGTGCAGGGTGACTGGTCTTGTATCTGCCCCCATCTGTATTTTTATGCAGGCAGTCTGTCAAGGGTGGAGCCTGCTGGGTTCCTTCCACAGCTCTGTCTGCACAGGCTATATACAGCACAGAGATGATATCACTACAACTTTTACAAGGTGGTAACTGGGTTTGCAAAGGCATTTACTGTACACAAAGTGGACTTATGTGCTTATTTAAAGAGGAAGTAAACCTTCCTACAAAAAATGAAAAACAAATCAAAAACCTGTAATTGCAAAGGCATATGGAGCTAGTATGCATCGCATACTAGCTTTTTATGAAATACTTAACTCAAAACTAAGCCCCCGCAGTGCTGCCCACTCAGCGACAGGACGGCCGACATTGATTGGCCGGAGGCGCGATTACATCACTACAGCGCATGCACGCAGGAGTCGCCGTCCACAGCACAGGGCTCTGAAGGAACGGCCACTCGTTGACGTTATCGGCTGCATGCACTGTAAATATCTCCTCAACGGTGCATGTTTAGGAGATATTTATAGCACCTATAGGTAAGCCTTAATATAGGCTTACCTATAGGTAAAAGTATTTAAAGTGGGTTTAAAACCACTTTAAATGAAACTTTTCCTACCCAGAGTTTAGATTTAAAGTATGATTTTTTTTTGTTCTTATGGCCTTCATACAGACTCCAAAAAAGATATGTGTGCTTACATCTGAAAAGCTGTTCCTTACACATGGCAGAATGTTTTTGACCCTGCGAAATACCTATGTGATTACCTAGCACTGCACTGTGTTAAAATAAACAACATCTTCACATTTACTCATACCGTTTTTGTCTCTTGTAAAGCTCAAGAACAGAATAAGATGGTACTACTGTCCCTTACAATGCCACAAGATCTTTCCTTCCATTATTGACACTTGATGGCATTGGCATACAGAATGTGGCGCCTACAACCACATACAGTGGTGTTGTCTTTCTATTACGGTAATCCATTCTGGGGCAAACTCCTTGCTATCTTCAATGAGTGTTTTCTTGATAAAACTTTCATCTTCCCACAACTCATGTTGCTTTCCATAATTCAATCACACAATACCATCACCATCTGGCAGTCTAATAGCAGTTAGATGAGTTATTCTGAAACACTTGAACTGATCGGATGTCCCCTCCTTAGCTGGTTGAGCCGTGGCCCAAAACACATTGTAAGAATGGAGCAACTCTTGGCATAAGACAATTAAGGGAAATCTTGTAAGCTATCCAAGATAATTTCCAGAGATTCCTTAAACTTTTTTTTCTCCATGGATCATGTGGAGCTCTGATGTGCAACCCTACACCCTTTCCCTTGATCCCTCAACCCTAAATACCCCTCCCCCTCCACCATTATATTTTTTTCCTCTCCTCCCATCTCCCCTTCCTACTCTCCCCTTTTCCTTCCTGTTCTCATTCTCCTTGATTTACTAATCATTATACCAATACTGCTCTTCAAAGAATGACTGGTTACAACACAAAAGAGCAAAAAGGGGGATTTATTAAACCTGGTGTACTCAGAATTTGGTGCAGTTGTGCTTGGTAGCAAACCTGGAAGCTGATTAGTTTCTTTGCCGAGTTGCACCAGATTTTGCACTCTCCAGGTTTAGTAATAGTAAATAACCCCAAAACGTCCTTAATAAATTTAGTCTTTGTTTATAATCTCTTGTATCATCTATTGAAAGCACATACCACCTTGAGACACATTGGCTCATTTTCTGTATTTTCAAGAGGGAACACCTGACAATCCTGGAAATGATATACAAGTTTGGCACAGGCTAAAGTGGCCCCTTTGCCAGCCTGATTTATTGGGTTCATGTGGGCTACATCTTCCTCTTCCAGCCATCTTGTGTGTTTGCTGTGATTGCTGCATCAATGTGATTTTTAATGTTCATGTGCCTGATAAGTGTTTTTGTTCACTTGCTTTAATCTACCTCTTGCCTGTTATGAAGAAGGTGCTTTGAAAAGCGTTGGGATATTCCCATTCCAGAAATTAAAAATTGATGGCTTATCTAATTAGGTCAAGAGTACACATTAGAATGTGGGGTAGTAGATAGAACATGGTGACATATTAGTAATATACAAGCGCATCTCATAAAATTAGAATATCATCAAAAAGTTAATTTATTTCAGTAATACAATTAAAAAAGTGAAATGCATATATTTTATATACAGTTAGGTCCCTATATATTTGGACACAGGCACAATTTTAGTTTTATTCAGGCATTTACCAAAACATATTCAAGCTATAGTTATATCATGAATATTGGCTGAAAGTGCACACTCTCTCAGGTTTAATTTGAGGATATGTACATCCAACTCGAAGGAAGTGTTTACGAATTACAGCTCTTAAGAATAGCCATCCCCCCTTTTTTCAAGGGACCAAAAGTAATTAGCCAATTGAATCAAATTCTGTTTTATGGCCAGGTGTGGGCTACTTCTTTGTTATTTCTTCATCAATTAAGCAGGTAAAAGGTCTGGAGTTGATCCTAATTATGGTATTTGCATTTGGAATCTATTGCTGTGAACCTTCATCATGCATTCAAAGGAGCTGTCCATGCAAGTGAAACAGGCCATTATTAGGCTTCAAAAACTAAACAAATCCATCAGAGAGATAGCAGCAACATTAGAAGTGGCCAAATCAACAATTTGGTACATTCTGAAGAAAGAAGAACGCACTGGTGAGCTTAGCAACATAAAAAGGCCTGGACGTCCAAGGAATACAACAGTGGTGGATGATCGCAGGATCTTCTCTATGGTAAAGAAAAACCCATTCACAACATCCAGACAAGTGAAGGACACTCTCCAGGAGGTGGGCATATTATTGTCAAAGTATAAAATCAAGGGAAGACTTTACGAGAGCAAATACAGAGGGTTTACCACAAGGTCCAAACCATTCATAAGCCTGAAGAATAGAAAAGCCAGATTAGACTTTGCCAAAAAACATCTAAAAAAGCCAGACCAGTTCTGGAAAAGCATTCTTTGGATGGATGAAACTAAGATTAATCTGTACCAGAATGACGGGAAGAAATAAAAGTGTGGAAAAGGTTCGGAACAGCTCACGATCCAAAGCACACAACATCATCTGTAAATGATGATGGAGGGAGTGTGATGGCATGGGCATGCATGGCTTCCAGTGGCACTGGGTCACTGGTGTTTATTGATGATGTGACAGAAGACAGAAGCAGCCTGATGAATTCAGCAATTGGACGGTGCTTCACAATACAGATGGACAATGATCCAAAACACACTGCAAAAGCAACCCAGGAGCTTTTGAAGTACAATAAGTGGAATAATCTGCAATGGAAGAGTCAATCACCTGATCTCAACCAAATTGAGCATGTATTTTACTTGCTGAAGGCAAAACTAAAGGCAGAAAGACCCACAAACAAATAACAACTAAAGACAGCTGCAGTTAGAGTCTGGTAAAGCATCAGAAAGGAGGAAACCCAGTCTTTGGTAATGTCCATGGGTTCCAGACCTCAGGCAGTCATTGCCATTAAAGGATTCTCAACAAAATATTAAAAGTAAACATTTGTTTTAAGATTATATTCATTTGTCCAATTACATTTGAGCCCCTGAAAATGAGGGGACTGTGTACAAAATGGTTGGAGTTCCTAAAACTTGTACTTGATATTTATGTTCAACCCCTTGAATGAAAGCTGAAAGTTTGCACTTCAAATTCATTTGGATTGTTTCATTTTAATTTTATTCTGGTGGCATACAGAACCAAAACTATGAAAAGTGTGCCTGTGTCCAAATATATATGGACCTAACTGTAGATGCGTTAAACACAGAGTGATATATTTTAAGCATTTCTTTTTATTTTGATGATTATGGCTTACAGCTAGTGAAAATCTAAAATTCGGTATCTCAGAAAATTAGAATATTACATAAGACCAATAAAAAAAAAGATTTTTAATACAGAAATGTTGGCTTACTGAAAAGTATGTTCATGTACAGTATAGTGGTATGCACTCAATACTTGGTTGAGGCTCCTTTTGCATGAATTACTGCATCAATGCGGCGTGGCATTAAGGCAATTAGCCTGTGGCACAGCTGAGGTGTTATGGAAGACCAGGTTTCTTTGATAGTGGCTTTCAGCTCATCTGCATTGTTGGGTCTGGTGTCTCTCACCTTCCTCTTGAAAATACCCACAGATTCTCTATGGGGTTAAGGTCAGACGAGTTTGCTGGCCAATTAAGCACAGTGATACCATGGTCATTAAACCAGGTAATGTTACTTTTGCAAGTGTGGGCAGGTACAAAGTCCTGCTGGAAAATGTAATCAGCATTTCTATAAAGCTGGTGAGTAGAGGGAAGCATGTGCTCTAGAAGTTCATGTTGAAGGCTTTGCTTACTTGGACTTGATAAAACACAGTAGACCAACACCAGCAGATAACACGGCTCCCCAAATCATCATGGATTGTGGAAAATGTTGCATTTTATTTGGAAATCAAGGTTCCAGAGTCTGGAGGAAGAGTGGAGAGGACAAGCACTGTTTTTTTTTTTTTTTTTTTTGTTTCATATACAATAAAACTGACATTCATTCTTTTAAATATGTTTGTGTTACATTTTACATGCCCTAAAAAAGTCCCACTTTGTGCACTTTAACAATATGTAGATGTTAATGGATGCTGGCATGATATGACACATCACTTCTGATACAGTCCTTGGAATGGCACTAGATGTACTTCTGTCTGCATATACAAGGTCTTAGAATAACTAGTGAAGGACAAAGACAACACAGAGAGAGTAAAAGAAAGAGTATAGCTTTCTCTGCATCTATGAATTGAATTAGTAGCTAGCCAGAGCTGAATATTGAGCTTGTTAGTAACCAAGAAGCTGCTCATTACAGTATACAGTATGTAACATGCAAATAACCACTAGATGTCATTATTCACTTTTACACCATTTAGGAGAAAACAGAACAGTTCCTAACCTCACAGTATCTGCAATTTTTATTTGCTTTTCAAAAACTATCATTTTGGTAATACTTTTTCAATGTTTTCTCTCTACCCTAAAAAGTAGTTGTAGCCTTTATGATATCTATTGAGCTGTGCAGCATATGTTTTGGTGATAACTAGAAGATAAGTAACTAATTAGAAGTAATAGTTTCAGGTAAACTTTGATAGGAATTCATTAGCTAAAAAATTAAAAATGTTGGGAGCATTGCCATGGGATGTGGCATTGGATATGAAAACACAGACTGTGTTCAATGTTCAGGAATGCGTGCGTCCCCATGCACATTACCGCAATCAGGGCTGGCCCAAGACATTATGCCGCCTGGGTCCAAAAATGAAGTGCTGCCCCTCAAAAAAAAAAATCACGCCCACCAAAAGGCCCACACAATTTTATTTTATATCATGATAATTAAAACTAAAATTAAATTAATCAGGAAGTCAGATTTATATGCAACAGCACCTTGTCTACATGCACAATTATATGACAAACTCCAGCATTATTTTATTTGTCTGAAGGTCTGACGTCATTGCGCACACCACAATCACATAAGGAACGTTCCCCAGAGGAGACTCTCCGCCTCCTCATACTCCTCAGTTTGCACTACGGGCGGCAGTATGAGATGGGGAAATGCTGTCCGTAATGCTCTGCAAGCTGATAACACACAAAACTGCTGGAAAAAAAAAATTTTGGGTATCAATTTGCTGCCCCTCAGAAAGTTTTGCTGGGGTCCAATGGACCCAGTGGGACCCATGGTAGGGCCGGCCCTGACCGGAATGCCTAGTACTGCATGCTACCTGCATTGGTGCAATACAGTGCCATTCATTTTGAATGGCACTCTAACGCATTTTGACGACAGACCTGCATCCTGCACAGGAACACGTGTTGTGGTGCACTGCCAGAAAGGTGCAGGTATGTTTTTGGCTGTTGAAGTGGATTTCCAGCCTAATGCAGCTTGCGTTAACACAAGAAAAAATGTGCAGGCATTAACGCAATGCACCTCAGCGGTTAGGGGTAAACCTTTGTGGGATATGGTTTCTACCTACTGAAAGCCAAATGTAGTCAAAGTGATCGTAAACGATCACCTTGTAAAACAATTCATTCAGTTTAAAATAGAAATGAAAGGCAAAACATTTGTGTATGGATCTTAAACATTATCAATACCTTGTAAAGGGGGTCACATTTCCTTTGTTCCCTCGGTTCTCAGCTGCATAAGACATAGGGGTAGGAGAAGCAACAGTGCACTGAGCTTGTCAGGACAAGTCTGATCATTGGAGGAGAGCAGGCTGAGTTCCCAGCATAGCTAGAGAACTGACCACACTATGCTCTCCTGCTTAGTGTGATCAGGTTTTAATAGGAGCTGAGGGACTCCAGGGATTGCATCGCATGCTAGCACATTATGACAGACTTAGCTGAAAAAGAAGCCCTCCATCGGTGCGCTGTCACCCCTGAAGGCGCTTCCATCTTCACCCGGTCTTCTTTCCCAGTTCATGGGCTTCGGCATTATATATGACCTGCGCGCGGGAGTCGCTATTTTTGGCATGGCTCTGAAGGAATGGCACGGGTATGCCATTCCTTCAGAGTGCATGTGTCTGTGATTTTACCGGCTGCATCTATTGTAAATATCTGCTAAACAGTGGACATTTAGGAGGTATTTACTGTACCTATAGGTAAGCTTTATTATAGGCTTACCTATAGGTAAACATTTTACATGGAAGTTTATGCCCACTTTAACCTCCCTGGCGGTATGATTCTGTCAGGAATTCTGTTCCAAAAGCGGTACAATTCTTTTCATGGAAATTTGGCGTTATGTATTATAGGCCTACAATTCTTAGTAATTACTGACTTAAACCTGACCAAAACAAGTCTCTAGTAGACATCCCAGATGTGATAAATTTGAAACACAAACAAGTGAATTATAATCGAATCAATAATATTATTTTATTATTTAATATATAATATATATAATAAAATTATATTATTGATTAGATTATAATTCATGCGTTATATATTATATATATATGTGTGTATATATATATATATATATATATATATATATGTGTGTGTGTGTGTATATATATATACATATAACGCATGAATTATAATCGAATCAATAATATAATTTTTATATATATATATATATATATATATATATATATATATATATATATATATATGTGTGTGTGTGTATATAGGTATATATATATATATATATATACATATGCATATATATATATATATATATATATATGTATATATATATATATATATATATATGCATATATATATGCATATATATATATGCATATATATATATATATATATATATATATATATATATATATATATATATATATATACATATATATATATATACATATATATATATGCATATATATATATGCATATATATAATATAAAATGTGTTATGTGTTTTGTGCAACGTTTTTTTTTTTTTTTTTTAATTTCCCTCCCTAGTTCCGCTCCCATGCAGCATTGCTGCTGCAGGGAACGGAACTAGGAAGTCCTCCTACCGACAGACGAGCGGCGGAGATCTCACTGGCGGTCACAGCAATGAGAGCTCATCGCTGGATCGCCAGGATAAGGTAAGAGAAGCTCCGCTGCGCTGTCTGCACGCTCTGCCCATTGACCCCGAGCGTGACTCGGGGATACCGCTAATAGCAGAAAATTCCTACCCCGAGTCACGCTCGGGGATACCGCTAAGGCGGTTAAGGACAAAGCTTCAGGAAGTCAAGCAAGCAAGTAGCATCTTCAGAAGACGAGCTTGCCAACTGCAGCCTTCATGCTTCTCTGCCCAACAGGTTTCCTTTAAAGTATACCCAAAGACAAAACTTTTTTAATTTTGGATAGAGTGGACAGGAATTAGAATAGTGGGCAGACATTACCATATACATGCTTTCCTTCCTCCCCAGTAGGGCCACATAATGATCATAGGTGTGTGCAGCCTATTGCATTAGGGTGTGCACCCCAAAGTTTAAATACACATGCATGTGTCAGAGGGAGATCTTTTCCATTTCCTCACTGGCAAACAGAGCTATAATGCTAATGTGCCCTAGGTGATTAGGGTGTGCCCAGGCACACCCAGCACACCCTGTGCACACACCTATGATAATGATTGCACTAAACTACACCACTTCAGTCAAAGTCCATGGGTTAGCTGAGAAATGAAAATATCAATTGAATACAGTACTATGTCTCATTGGCTTAGCCTTATTTTATCTCATTGGCTATTTAGAAAAGGTGGTAACTATGCTGTCTAACTTACACCTAACCACAAGATGAACTCTATAATTAATTTTTACAAAGACAGCAAAGAACAGAAATGCAGCTGAACTAAAGTAGGCTAAAGGGACATAACTATAGATTATGGGGTTCTATAGAAAACTTTTGATGGGAGGTCTCCCCCTCCCTTCCCTACTGTCAACAGACAGTAGGTAGGTAGCAGGAGAGCAGTAGGCATAGTATACTAGAGGTGTGGACTGAAGCTATCAGCAAAGAAGGGGCAGCAATGCAGAGAAATCACTTTTAGCCCTCGTTCACACCGAGGGCAGGTTTGAAATCATGCGAGTTCAGCTGAACTCGCATGATTTTAAACCCGCATTTCAGTGTGAGTTCGGGGGCGGTTTGACAGGCATCTGTGCAGGTTCATGCACAGATATCTATTGAAATTACTCCCGAAGTGACCAAAAGTAGTGCATGAACTACTTTTGGGAATCGGTGCGGTGCCGCACTGATTCGGACGGTGCCTTTGCCGGCAATAGGCTCCGATTTTGGCATGTGATTTGACATGTCAAATCGTCCCAATGTGAACAGGGGCTTAATGTGATTTTTCTAGCTAATCACCCAGTGCTCAGTAGCTCATCAATCTTTTTTAGCATCTCAGGTGTCAGTCCAGGCTCACACATATGCAATGCGGGAACCCTGCGAATACACTTCGGGTTCCCGCAATCGCATTCAACTCGCAGGCAGTTCACACTGCCATATGTGAATCGCTGGGGGTGGCAATACAAAGTTAACCACACCCCCAGATCAGTTTGCATAGCGCAGTGTGAACTGTCAGTTCGGACAGAAATCGGATCGCATAAGTGTGAACAAAAAAAAGGTCCAAAAAAAGGGTCCTGTGCGAGTTGTGTCCGAATGTGATGTGAATTCAGCCATACAATCTGTATGAATGAATTTGCATCGCACAGACATCACATGTGATTTGCAGAGCAGTGCGCTGCAAATCACATGCGATGTCTGTCATCGCATATATGTGAACAGGATCTTAGTGTAAATTCTGAGCCCTCCAACAATATTCAGAGCCTCAGCAAGCGTTAAAAGAGATGGTGTAGCAGTCAGTAAGACAAAAAAAGTTATAGTAACAATAATATTAAAAACCAAGAAATCACAGGCACTAAAATAAATAATAATATAGTCAAAAGCTGCTGTCACTATAATCCTGGTCAAGGAACATAAAAATGTTAGCACACAAATGCAGCGCTTAAGACCTCTTAAAAAGTCCAATATGCAAATGAAAAACAATATTCTAAAAAAGAGTCCATAAATGTGCAAAAATGCATGCAGGAGAAGTGTTGAGAAGAATCCACTACCGGAGGAAAGAGTTCACACTGGCCCCAAAAGATGGACTACTTGTGCAAGAGTAGTCAATACAGCTTAGGCATATCTCACTCCAACTCTCCACTGCTATGGCATCAGGGATCTTCAATAAAATGGCATATACCACCATATATAGACTCTCATAATAGATATACAGTATCTCACAAAAGTGAGTACACCCCTCAGATTTTTGTAAATATTTTATTATATATTTTCATCTGACAACACTGAAGAAATGACACTTTGCTACAATGTAAAGTAGTGAGTCTACAGCTTCTATAACAGTGTAAATTTGCTGTCCCCTGTGACATAACTCAACACACAGCCATTAATGTCTAAACCTCTGGCAACAAAAGTGTGTACACCCCTAAGTAAAAAAAGGCCAAATTGGGCCCAATTAGCCATTTTTCCCTCTCCCCGATGTCATGTAACTCGTTAGTGTTACAAGGTCTCAGGTTACAAGGCTCAGAGGAAGAGAGCGTGTCTCCCGAAACGCGTCAGCAGTCCAACGATAGGGACGAATACCTCCACATGTGGTGGACTCATTATATGCAATATATGTTATTCATGTCTGTGAGTATGTATTTGGCTTTTTTTTTTTTTTTCAAATTATATCTTTATTTCTTTAAGTTCAGTTACATATACAGTATATTCATTACATTTTAACTTTCAGGGTTATAATTACAAAACATTTATTCCCTTTAAAGGAACACTAGCCTTTCTTTGGCAATCTATTACCGAACCCAAAACTCCCATTTCGTTCCTTTTCCTTCTCTCCCCGTCTCCCCCCTGTCCCCCCAAAAAAAAAAAAAAAAAAAAGGAGAAAGAGAGTGCATAGGTCTCAACACTCCTATATTATTATATATCTATTTTCTGCACACAAGTTCTTGTCCTGTACTTAGAGATTACCTTTCTTCTGAATTAACATAATCTTTCCACTGTTTCCATTTCTTCTCATATTTGTCAGTTTGTTGATGAGCAGATAGAACCAATTTTTCTAAGTTATTTATTTCCTCAACTTTCCTTAGCCACATGTTTATGTTAGGTGGTTCAATCTCTTTCCATTTAAGAGGGATACATATCCTGGCTGCGTTCACCAGATGTGGTATAATGGATTTTTTATAATTTTGTATCGGTATGCTGGGGGTATGGAGCAGAAAGAGGGCAGGTTCTTTGGGAATATGACATTTCATAATTTCCTGTATTGTCCTCCAAATCTGTTCCCAAAACTTTTCTAATTTAGGACATTCCCAGAATATATGGAGCATTGTCCCTCTCTCTGTCCCACATCTCCAGCACAGATCTGTATTTGATATAGAAATTTTATTAATCTTAACCGGGGTATAATACCATCTGGAAAAAATTTTGTAATTCAGTTCTTGGATTCTAACGCACATTGAAGTTGAGAATACTGACTTAATTATTTGATTTTCCCGTTCTAGTGAGAAGATAATACCCATTTCCCTCTCCCATTCCCTCAAAAAAGGAAGTTTACGCCGTTCTACTGATGTCATTAGCAGAGAGTAGATTTTATATATAGTGTGTTCCAGAATTCCATTTTGGGTGCATAATTTTTCATAAGGTGTTACCTCTTTATCGCCCTGGGAGGGAACTTGCAATGTTCCCAAAAAATGGCGTAGTTGAAAGGCCCTCCATGGATCTAGGCCAAAGTGGCCTGAAACGTCTGTTAATTCCTCTATCGTTACCCAAGCTGTCTCTGTTAGGAAGTCAGATATTTGTATAATTCCTCTCTCTGCTAAGGCCTTAAATTTCCTGTCTTGATATCCTGTCTCATAGTGGGGGTTTCCCAATATTGGATACAATACGGAGTTCTCCCGTATTAATTTATCCTGTTTAAATATTTTTGCACATGTTTTGATCGTGTTTCCTATAATAGGATGTTTCTTTATTGATGCTGGTAGGATTTTATAACACCATGGGGCTCTTTTCAACGAGATCTCACATTGTGCCTGCTCTAAGTTTGGCCAGAGCTTATATTCTCTGTGTCGACACCAGTCAATCACTCTTCCCAGTTGGATGGCTTGGTAGTATTTCTTTATGTTCGGGACCGCCAGCCCCCCATCTGTTTTAGATTTAAGTAAATATTTTTTCCCTACTCTCGGACGTTTTGAATTCCAGATGAAATTCATTATCATAGTTTCAATCTGCAACAAGTATCGAGGTGGAATGTGGATGGGAAGTGCCCGAAAAATATACAGGAATTTTGGTATGACACTCATTTTGATTATGTTGCACCTTCCCATCCATGAGTGCATTCCTCCTCTCCACCCTTGCAGTAGTAGTTTTATAGATTTTAGTAAGGGAATAAAGTTCAGATTAAACAATTGCGATATTTTTGGTGTGATCGATGTCCCTAAGTATTTTAAGGCTATCTTAGTCCAATTCAATTTAAAATTTGCCCTTAACTGTTGTTGGAGTGTCCCTGTAAGTTCTATTCCCATTGTTTCGGATTTAATGAAGTTTATCTTCATATTAGATTGGGTTCCGTATCTCTCCAACTCGTGTAACAAGTTGGGGAGTGATATAGTTGGATTCGTGATCGAAAATAGGACGTCGTCGGCATACGCTGATATTTTATATTGATCCTTTCCCACGCTGATACCCGAAATATCCGGATTCATTCGGATTCTGCACAGGAAGGGTTCCAGTGATAATACAAACAGGAGCGGGGACAGGGGGCACCCCTGTCTCGTTCCGTTTGTAATTAAAAACTCTGTGGATAAGATTCCGTTTACCCTTACTTTTGCAGAAGGGACTGAATAGCTCTGTGTTATCCATTTTAACATTTTCTCACCTATCCCTATATAGCGGAGGACCGTAAACATATACTCCCACCTGACCCTGTCGAACGCTTTCTCTGCGTCGGTATTAAGCAAGACAGTTGGTATCTTATTTTGGTGTGTTATATGTAATAAGCTCAATAGCTTGGTCGTGTTGTCCCTTGCCTCTCGGGTTGGGACAAATCCGACCTGGTCCAAATGGATCAGCTTTGTCAGGTATTTCTGTAGTCTAACTGCCAAAATCTTTGTAAAAATTTTAAAATCAGTGTTCAACAGGGAAATTGGTCTGTAACTTTTGCACGAGGTAGGGTCTTTCCCTTCCTTAGGGATTACCGATATATGTGCATGTATGGTTTCTTTGGGGATTCTATTTTCTGCCCCCCAAAGTATTTGGCTTTTTAATAAAAATTCAAAGGTGTCCAAGGGTAATGCACCAGGTGTTTGCGCCTCCTTTTCTTTCTTTTCTATGCACTTCTGACTTAAGGTCTCAAGTGTGAATGGGGAGCAGTTGTGTTCAATTTGGTGTTATGGATCTCACTCTCTCATATTGGTCACTGGAAGTTCAGCATGCCACCGCATGGCAAAGAACACTAAAAAAAGTATTGTTGCTCTACATAAAGATGGCCTAGTCTATAAGATTGCCAAGACCCTGAAACTGAGCTGCAGCACAGTGGCCAAGACCATACAGCGGTTTAACAGGACAGGTTTCACTCAGAACAAGCCTCGCCATGGTCGACCAAACCTGTTGAGTGCATGTGCTCAGCGTCCTATCCAGAGGTTGTGTTTGGGAAATAGACGTAAGAGGCATTGCTGCAGAGGTTGAAGGGTGGGGGGGGGGGGGTTAGCCTGTCAGTGCTTAGACCATATGCCGCACACTGCATCAAACTGGTCTCCATGGCCGTCGTCCCAGAAGGAAGCCTCTTCTAAAGATGATGCACGAAAAAGCCCCCAACCAGTTTGCTAAAGACAAGCAGACTAAAGAAATGGTTTACTGAAACCATGTCCTGTGGTCTGATGAGTCCAAGATAAACGTATTTGGTACAGATGGTATCAAGCGTGTGAGCAGGTGAGTACAAAGAAAAGTGTGTCTTGCTTACAGTCAAGCATGGTGGTGGGAGTGTTATGGTCTGGGGCTGCCGGCACTGGGGAGATACAGTTCATTGAGGGAACCATGAATGCCAACATGTACAGTACTGTGACACTGAAGCAGAGCATGATCCCCTCCCTTCATAGACTGGCCCGCAGGGCAGTATTCCAACATGATAACGACCCCAAACACACCTCCAATACGACCACTGCCTTGCTAAAGAAGCTGAGGGTAAAGGTGATGGACTGGCCAAGCATGTCTCTAGACCTAAACCCTATTGAGCATCTGTGGGGCATCCTCAAACGTAAGGTGGAGGAGCGCAAGGTCTCTAACATCCACCAGCTCCATGATGTCATCATGGAGGAGTGGAAGAGGACTCCAGTGGCAACCTGTGAAGCTCTGGTGAACTCCATGCCCAAGAGGGTTAAGGCAGTGCTGGAAAATAATGGTGGCCACACAAAATATTGACACTTTGTGTCCAATTTGGACATTTTCACTTAGGGATGTACTCACTTTTATTGCCAGAGGTTTAGACATTAATGGCTGTGTGTTGAATTATTTGGAGGGGACAGCAAATTTGTGTACTCACTTTTGTTGCCAGAGGTTTAGACATTAATGGCTGTGTGTTGATTAATTTTGAGGGGACAGCAAATTTACACTGTTATACAAGCTGTACACTCACTACTTTACATTGTAGTAAAGTGTCATTTCTTCAGTGTTGTCACATGAAAAGATTTACAAAAATGTGAGGGGTGTACTCACTTTTGTAAGATACTGTATATAGGGACAAGCAGAAAAGAATCTCATTGCGCAGTATTACTCATAAGTAAAAATCTATTGGTAAGATCCAAAATACTCACAAACAGGACTCTTTTGGAATATTGTTTTGCTTTAACAATAATTATGTTCATCAAAATATTTTATATATGAAAATATTTTTAGTACTCCTGGCCTCAATTACTCTATAACCCTGTCCAAACTTTTCTAAACTATGTTTTTTTTTGTTTTTTTTTTTTTGCAAAAAATACAAACTGCTGTATGTTCTTAACAGAAGAGATGCTCTCATTTTATTACAACCTTAGAAAGGCTGTGTGAAGCATACAGGATTAAATTCAATTTTGGCCAGCATGACCAGAAGCTATGAGAGCAACACATCTACACTACAAAGACAGCTAAACAAACGCTCCTTACTGCACAGCCTGCAAAGGGAATCTTTGACTAGCTACAATAATTCCCAAGTCGCCTAATGTATAATCTGAGTCAGTTCTTCCTGATTGGAAATGTTACAGGGGGTGCAGGGTCAGGGTCAACAGCAAACTCAGCAATTCTCAATACAGTGATGGATATGTATTTACGCATAAACAGATATTTTTATGTTTAAATTGCCTCAACAACCCCCGCCCCCCCCCCAATGGGGCCCCATTTAACCTCAGGCCCCATAGCAGTCATGTGGACTGCTATTCCTATTGTTGCAGCACTGCATGAAAGTATGTAAGTCGAGTAGTTCTCTACAAAGGGATACATTTTTCTTTGGGGCTGGAGTTCAGCTTTATATGTGCGTAGGGATGGCTAACTACACCTACTCTTACATGTGAAGGGTGTAGAGCAGGGGTCTTCAAGCTATGGCCCTTCAGTTGTTCAGGAACTACAGTTCCCATCATGCCTAGTCATGTCTGTGAACGTCAGAGTTTTACAATGCCTCATGGGATGTGTAGTTCCACAACAGCTGAAGGGCCGTAGATTGAGGATCCCTGGTCTAAAACAAAGTGAAAAGTAACAAGAACTGTTGGAGTTCACACCTTAAAATAAGCCTGTAGTCAGGCTATAGACTTTCGAGTACTTTACTATTTTTAGCAATCAATAAGGCTACATTCACACCTGAGCGTAGCGTCTTTAAGCGTTTTATCGTGCATTTTTTAGCACCATTTTGGGCATGTTTTTATGCGCGACTTGTGCGTTTTTATACAGCGTTTTTGAACTTTGGCATTTTTTTATTAGCCAATAGAGAAAACTACCATCTGTTGCATCAATTGTTGTTAAGCATTTCAGCTTTTTTAGCTTTTCCATTAGCTTTTATTTTTTTTTTATTATTATTATTCATTTATTATTTTATTTCATTGGGGTAAGGGGTTAGAGTTAAGGTTAGGTTAGAGTTGGTATTAGTAGTTGGGGTTAGGGTTAGGATTAGAGGTTAGGGTTATATATTATATTTATATTATATAATATATTATATTTTTTTTGTTAGGTATTAATAATACTACTACTAACAATAATAATTAATGAATAAATACATGTAAAATAAATACGCAAATAAATAAAAATAATTAGTAATAAATACATTGTATGAGTACTAAGTAATAATACATAAATAAATTAATAAATAAATAACCCCTAACTTAAGCCTCTAAGCCTTAAAAAAAAAGAAAAAATAATAATAATAATAAATAGCTAAACACCCTAACCCTAACACAAAATAAATAAATAAATACATTTTTATTATAAATATAGTAATATTAATTTATTTATTTTTTGGGGTTGGGTGTTTATAATATAGTAATAGTAATTTATTTATTTTTTGGGGTTGGGTGTTTATATATTATTATTTTTTTATTATTATTATTATTATTATTAATAATAATAATAAAAATAATAATAATAATAATAATAATAATAATTTATTTATAATTTTTTTAAGGTTAGGGGTTCATTGTTATTAATGTATTATTACATATTATTCATTTTTTTAATGATGATTTTAGTTTTTTCTGTATTTATTTTACATTAACTTATTCATATATTATTACTATTTTATTTTTTACATTTTTTCATTTGAGCAGAAAATTGCACAAATACGTGCAACAAAACGTGCAAATGAGCACAAAAACGCGTGAATGATGCGTTTCCATTTATTTCTATGGCAATAAAAAACGCGCCAAAACACTCATGTCCATCCGATTCGAGCTACAAAAAAAGCTCCAGAACTTTTCTGAGCTTCAGGCATTTGGTTTCAGGCGACTTGAAGTGGAGATGTGAACCATCTTTATAGAAAATAATTGTTTTTTTTTTCTCCACCAGCGTTTTGGAGCTTTGAGCTTCAAGCTACAAAATGCTGAGGTGCCAATGGGGCCTAAATTAGCTTTAAAACAAGCCCTCACTGGCATCTATTGCTGCAGGCACAGTGGAAAAATTAATCCTCAAATTTAACAGCAAAAGCACTGAAGTTGTTTAAGTCAGCTCTCTCATCAGCTCAGCTCACTGTGCTCTGGCTACCTTATTACTAGCAAGTCCTGGCTGTCAATTGCCCAGAAAGAGCAGACAGAAGAATAGCAGCAGGGGGAGAGGGGCACGCCCTGTTACATGCACTTTGTGAACTTTGATAAAGTTTTTGGTATATGTAGCACATCCAAGGTAAACAAATTGTTAAGGTATCGGGAAAAATGAGCATGGACATTACTAGCAATTACTTGAAGAGACAAAAATTATTACTTCTTCCTCTAGAGAACAAATGGGAGTGTGAAATACTGGACACATCAAAGTGGAATGATGGTTTTGTTCCCATTAGTAAAGTAACATTAAATAGGAACATAAAAATATTCATTCTGATCCCAATATCCTTTTCAATAAAAAGCATTTTAAGTTAAATACGTAATTTAACCACTTCAAAACAGGGCACTTTCACCCCCCTTCCTGCCCAGGCCAATCTTCAGCTTTCGGCGCTGTCACACTTTAAATGACAATTGCGTGGTCATGCAATGCTGTACCTAAATGAAATTTTTACACAAATAGAGCTTTCTTTTGGTGGTATTTATTCACTACTGGGTTTTTTTATTTTTTATTACAAAAAAGGAAAAAGACAGGAAATTTTGAAAAAAAAAAAAATTGTATTTACTGTCAGTACATTTTGTATATAAGTAATTTTTCTCTTTCATAGATGTGGGCTGATGAGGCAGCACTGATGGGCACTGATAGGCTGCACTGATGGACACTGATGATATGGCACTTATAGGCACTGATGATGAGATGGCACTGAATGGCACTGATCAAGTGTCACTAATATGTCACACTGATGGGGATGAATAGGTGGCACTGATATGTGACACTGATGGTCACTGATAGGTGGCACTGATAGGCGGCACTGATGGTCACTGATACGCGGCACTGGTGAGTGGCACTGATGGGCAGTGGTGGGCGGCACTGATGGCTGGCACAGATGAGCAGGCACTGACTGGCATCACTAATGGGCACTGATTGAGGTCACTGGTGGGCACTGATTGGGGTCACTGATGGGCCCTGATTGGTGTCACTGATGGGAACTGATTTGTGTCACTGATGCTGGGGTTTTTGCTTTACTGTAATTAGGGCACTCATGACCAGTGCCCTGATTACATGTCCTGGACTCCCCTTTGAGGAGTAGCCGCTGATTGGCCCTCCTTGCCACACACTCTGACAGTGTGAGGCAAGGAGCACCGATAAACGGTACTTCTGCATTTATATGTTACCGGCTGTTATTGGACACAGCCGATAATATGGGTAAAGAGTCAAGTCATCGGCTCTTTACCAAGATCGGGGTCGTAGCGTGTCCTAGGAACAAGGCGTAGCCATGATCGCTACACTGCGTGCCCCCGTGGGCACATGAGAGCGGCCGTTCTGGGGCGCCGTCATATGACGTCCTCTCAGAACGAGAGCCACACCGTTCTGTCGTCATTTGACGGTGGGCGGGCGGTAAGTAGTTAAAGAGACAGCTTGACTGCAAATATTGCTAAAGTGTATGGGTAACAATAAATTGTGACCACATGGTCTGGCATGAATTAAGCAACCCGTGTAACCAAGTGCAGTCAGTTAAAGTGATTGTAAAGTCTTTTATTTTCTATTAAAATACCAAACATATTATACTTACCTGCTCTGTGCAGTTGGTTTTGCACATGGCAACGCAGATCCTTCTCTTCTCGGGTCCCTCTTTGGCTGTCCTGTCTCCCTTCTGTTGAGTGCCCCCACAGCAAGCGGCTTGCTATGGGGGCACCCGAGCCGAGCAGCAGCTCCATGTATGTATTGAGACATGGAGCTGCAGTTCGGCCCTGCCCCCTATCTCTCCTGATTTTTCTTTGATGGATAGCAGCGGGAGCTAATGGCTAAGCTTCTGTGTCTCAGCCAATCAGGAGAGAGAGTCCCGGATGGCTAAGGCACATGTGAACATCGCTGGATAGAGAGGGGGCTCAGGAAAGTATTAGAGGGGCTGAGGGGAGCTGCAGCACACAGAAGGCTTTTTATCCTAATGCAAAATGCATTAGGATAAAAAAAACGTCTGACTTTACAACCCCTTTAAATGTGATGTTTTAAATATAGGCGGACACTGATGGACTACGTTATCCTCTAAATTTATTTTTCTCCGATACCCCAGCATATCCACTGCATTAATCCCTAATTTTTTTAAACCTAGAAGTCCTCAAAGAGATTTAAGAATATATCTGGTGGTTTAGTGCCCCATCATCCATCGAAAACGAAATATTATTTTTAGTGGACTTCATGTTAAGCCGTATTTACGGCAAAGATTGTTTGAGTATTAATATCTAATTTGATATTAACTACTCCATCATTTAACATACATTTTTTGTGATTAAAAGGTTGTTCTAAGAAAATGTAAGAAAATAGTACATAAAAAACAATCTTCTAAATAATATTGATCACCAATAGAACATTGGATGAAACATTTTATTTTAGTAAGCAGTGCAATCAGCTATTCTCAAAACTGTATAATAGAAGGGGGTGGCTACAGGCACATCATTTTCAAGGGTATCAGCTGTCCTCTAATTGAGAACAAGCCCTGTAAATATATTGCTTAATGGTCTTTATTTATTTATTCACCCTTTCCCCTTTAGCTGTCCTCTTGATATTACCCTGCAATCACCCCTAGGGTAATCTATGGTGCTGACCAAGCTCATTTGAACAAATTTAGCCACACATCCAGTGAGTACTTTTAAATTATGGAAAATATGGACGATATTGAATGTCTGAAGCACACTGATAATAGTATTATGTTTAATATGTTCTTATTGCATTGTTAATACAGATTGTTGTTCCCCTTCTTCCTGAAGAAGTGGGGAATCTCACAAAGGTGTAGAGGAAATTAGGACCCCCATAACAATTCTAACTAGGGTAAAAGTTTGACATCAATTGAGGCCTCACAGCCTTGTTTGAACACTCAATATAAAAAATTGTTCAGGAGGATCCATTATTAGAGCGGGCTTTCAATTGCAATTTTTATGTGTGTATATTTAACCATTTAAGGACCACCCCTATGCAGATATACTGCGGCAGGGCGGCCCTCCTGCGCATATTCACATACATGTAGGTGATATGCCTTTAAGGCTCCAGGGGGCGCACGCACGCCCCTGGAGCCAAGCTCCCACTGGGATAAGACACAGCGGGAGCCGGACCGCGGGAGAGGCAGTCACGATCGCCGCTGGCCTTTCCGCGATCGTCGGCTAGAGAGGCAGGAGCTCCGTCTGCCTGTGTAAACAAGGCAAATGGCTCAGCTGTCACACAGGCAGAGGGAGATCCTGTGTCGCAGCTATGCTGCAACACAGATTTCTCTCTGCCTGCGATCGAGTCTCCCCCCCTACAGTTAGAAAGCATACCTTAGGAGCACACTTAACCCCTTGATCACCCCTAGTGTTAACCCCTTCCCTGCCAGTGTCATTATTACAGTAACAGTCCATATTATTTAGCACTCATTATTGTGGTAATGTCACTGGTCCCCCCAAAGTGTCAAAAATGTCAGTTAGGGGTCCAATCTGTCCGCCGCAATGTCACAGTTCCGCTAAAAATCGCTGATCGCCGCCAAACCAATCAAAATACGCCTATTGGGATTTTTTTACCAAAAATATGTAGCAGAATATAAATTTGCCTAAGATGATGAAAAAATTTGATTTTTATTTTTTTTATTGGGAATGTTAAATAGCAGAAAGTAAAAAATATTGTTTTTTTCCAGAATTGTCACTCTTTTTTTGTTTATAGCGCCAAAAATAAAAACCGCAGAGGTGATCAAATACCACCAAAAGAAAGCTCTATTTGTGGGAAAAAAGGACATCAATTGTATTTGGGTACAGCGTCATACGACTGTGCAATTGTAATTTAAACGAACACAGTGCCGCATTGCAAAAAATGGCCTGGTCATTAAGGGGGTAAAAACTTCCAGGGCTGAAGATATAATTTTTATTTGGTGAATAAAAAAACCAACAGAAATGTATTTGTCCAATTTAAAACTGAACACATTAAAGCTTTTAAATGCATCAAAGGGACACCACAATAGCTCTGAGACATATGGGTTTCTTTACTTATTCAATCTGTAGACAACATGTAATTAAATTAAGCAGATTCATTAAGAATTGACCCAAGGGCCAAACTAAATTACCATTTTTGGCGATGGAATAAAAGGGTTAAGAGCAATTTAGATAAAGCTTTCTGATAGCTTAGATTTTTTTCAACATTTAAGCTCAGTTAAGTAACATTTATTCCAATCAAACAATAAAAAGTGTGCTATCCTTGTGCTAGGTATAAGTTAATAAATCACATAAGAAACACACACAATAAAAGTGCATTATGGCCACAGTCCCCCTGTTTGCCTCTTATCTACCTACTCCTAAGTTTGACCCATGGTTATTGTAGCCATTATTTTGTTAGAGCATCTGGCTTGTACTTATCTTGTCACTCTGTTTACCAATTGTTACCTGTTTACTTTGTTCTCCAATGAAATGTTTGAACCAGAAAAAAAAAAAAAAAAGTGCATTAAACATACTGTATGATGAACTCATCCTATATTGACATATCTGTGCAAATAAAGTCCATATAAAATTTGAAAAAAAAAAAAAATATATATATAAGGTGGAAATAGATGCTTAGATTTTCTAAACTTCAATAGTCCCTCCTTCTTTGCCATGAAGGAATGATGATAACGTGCACCATCGAAGAAAGAGTGCTCCCAAAAGGAATCACCACAAACAATTAGATGAGCTCCTTACCAGCTGCTCTGATCCCCCAAGGAGACCATCAGATGCCTTGCTGCGTAGACGCCATACTGTATATACCACGATCTTGCATGCAAAGGTTCCATGATCTCCTAAGCCATGATACACTCCATGGAGGAAGTTAAAGTACAGAGGTAAATCTACATAGTGTAGCATTTCACAGACATGTTATAAAAATGATAAAATCCCACTTACACTTTTAAAGGAATTAAAGAACTACAAATTACCGTAGTAGGTAGCCCATACCCCTTGAAAATATTGAAATCAAATAACTAAGAAAGAAAAGATGGGGCTTTGTATAGGCTGGTGGAAAGAGGAGGATCACAATTATCACACAGTTATATTAAAAATAAACTCTTTATTATGCATATATATATAAAAAATATATATCATATAGACATATATCCAATAGAAAATATAAAAGAAAGAAAAACGCATGTGTAGAAATATATAATATATATATAATGCTGATACAGTGTATCACAAAGATGGTATGGTCTCTATGTAGCACAGTCTAGGGTCCCCAGAAAGCCGACGCGTTTTGCAAAAAGGCTTCCTGAGGGCCAGAGAGACCAAAGCGGACCGATATTTCCCGCTGTGACAGAGACCTGGGCAGACACATGCGTTGAGGGGCAGATCACCAGAGATGACATGCAGGAAAGGCGTGCGTTGGCTTAACTGCAATCATGCAGGTAAGGGAAAGGTTCCATTCAATGCCTTAAGTATCAACAGTGTACCCTCAACATATTTATGATAGGAAGATCCCTCTCGCCATTCTAGATTAATGTTGATGGGGCCTCCATCTAGCCCGCTGTATATATGAGGCAGGCAGTTCCCAGAGTGTATTCTATATATTCAAGTATATTGGCAACATCACAGGTATTGCCTCCCTGACCACCCAAGTAGAGGGCTTCTTACATCCACCAGCACCGCACGAACCTGCCTGAATTACAGAGCATGTTTTACAAGCAGGTCCAAGCAGTCAGGCTGACTTGCGGAATAATGTCACATGTGAGGCCCCTCCCAAGGCACGCATTTCCTTGTAACAAGCATCATCTGGGGATATAAGGCTCATATCCCCAGACCAAGCTGGTCACAGAGAAACTCTTTCTTCGGTGGTGCACGTTATCCTCAATCCTTCACAGCAGAGAAGAGGGACTTTTGAAGATTAGAAAATCAGAGTATCTTTTTGCACCTTATATTTATATTTTTTTATAACAGATTTTTTTACACCGGTATGTCAATTTAGGATGAGTTTATCATATGTTTTGTTTTTTTTGTTTAATATCTGTTTATTAAGGAAAAATGATTACAAACATAGAAGGCGTAATGACATTACAGGATATCTGTAGCAGGAATGAACACAAATGAACACAAGTTAATACAAAGGAAAATCCCCCGTAAACCAGCAGGGAAGTAATTTTCAAGGATGAGAGATATAAAACAGTACAAAGGTCTGGGTTCGGGGTAGCATTAGGGGGTTTGTATTGAGCAATCTGAGTTTTAAGAAGAGGAATAGAAGAAGGTTGAGGGACAGAGTGGAGATGGAGGTGAGGCGGGGATGAGAAGGAAAGGAGAGGGGGAGAAAAGGAAAGGGAGAAAGGAGAGCTGCTGGTGGCAAGTAGATTAGGCAACATAGAAAGTAGGATTACAGAAATCAAAAATCATCATTTTCAATAATACTCAGATCACAATGGTAGTGAAATTATTACATATTGGAGACAGAGTACAGGATTCATTGCCAGAATGGTTGGCTGATCGCTCTAGTACCAGTGGGCCATATTTTGGTGTAACGATTGATATTGCCTTTGGTTATATGAGTAAGTTCTTCTAATAGACAAACTTCCTCTATTTTTTGCATCCATTCTCTCAAAGTGGGTACAGCTGGTTGGCCCTAAAGGGCCTGGATAAGAGCCTTCGCTGTGTTCAAGAGATGAGGGGTGAGAGATCGTTTATATGGGCCGAATGGTTCAGCAGTGCCATGTAAAAGTCTAGTCCATGGATCTGAGGGAAGAGAGAGTTTAGCTATTTGGTTTATTAGTTTGATTACATCACACCAGTAGGGACGTATTAATGGGCATTTCCACCAGATATGGACGTGAGAGGCAATGTACCCACAACTCCTCCAGCATAATGGGGAGCTGGAAGGGAACATATTTTTTAACTTGAGTGGGGTGTAGTGCCATCTAGCTAAAAGTTTGTAGTTAGTCTCTGCCATTTCGGATGAAATTGAGGTATGTGAGAGAAGCAGGATTTTGTCCTTTTGCTTATCTGGGAGATCCCATTTATCAATAAAGTCTGGATAGGGAGGTCCTTGAAGCATGATGAGAGCTTTATAGAACTGTGAAACACAGTGAAGTGGAGGGTCCTTGTGACTAAACATGGCCTCGATAGGGTTAAAATCATGCAGGTCTCGCAGGGGATGAAGTAAAGAGTGAAGAAATTGAGTTAGTTGTTTGTATCTCCATTTGTCCAGGAATTAAATTGGTTTGGAGCCCATCAGGGATCGTAGAGGTTTGGGAGAGTTGGAATGAGTCACATGGTGTAGCAATAGAGGACCTTTCGGGGACCAAACTTTAAAACTGGTGTCCATGGAGCCGCTTAGGAAAAAGTTATGAGTTAGAAGGGGCATTAGTAGGGAATTGTAAGTCCAGGAGAATGTTTTGTACAGCGTATCCCAAATATCTAGTGAGGAGATAGTTAGAGGTGAGGTGGATGGGGAAAGAGCTCTTGTTGAATGAGGTATCCATGGAACAATGGTAAGATCTGTGCCACTTTAATTGGTTTCAAGTTGGACCCACAATTTAGCATTACCGGCATATTTCCAGTCAGATAAGCGAGATAAAATAATTGCAGCGCAATCAAAATAAAAGTTTCCATACAAACAATGGAATAATGGATAACATGCATTAATACGTATGTCAGAAATGAACCCCAATCAGTGTAAGTAGATCAATAAGACAATGTATATAAAGAGCAAATAAATATCAGTCCATAAGTAAATCCTAATGGAGGTATGCAGTCAAATGAAAGAAAGATATTCCCTGGAGTGCAGTCTAGGTGCCTTTATTCAAATGCGTGATGTTCAAAGTGCTCTTATGAACCCATCACCATGGCATGCATATGCGCTCACCTCCAGATCAAGACCCCGCAGGGTCAGACAGCATATATGATCAATAAAGTAGAAGTCAGTGATGACGAAACGCGTAAGGGCGTGAGTACGCGGTCGCCATAGCAGCGAGAGACGCCACGCTGTGAGTTCCGGCCTGCTGAGGTACCGAGCGGTCGGCGCATTGAGAACAGCGGTGGATTTACATTCTTCTATGCATTCGCAACGCCTGAATTTCTTTTGTGTTTGTGAGTAGCATTTTGATGGGAGCGGGGAACTTGATTTTATATTGTTTTTGCAATAAAGTGTATGGAATTAAACTATGTGTCCCCGTTATATGCTTTCACTTACATCACATGGTTGGCATGAGCTGATTGCTTTTGGAGATACAGAGTCCTTTGGGAGCCAAGCCGCAGCAGTGCACTTGTCCACAGGTGGAGATTCTATCTGTTATATACAGGCTTATACTGATTGTCTGTCTGGTGAGTGTCCATTCTGACGGGGTGGCACAGCTTGATGGTGGAGGCGCACTGATTTATACAGATATTTGCACATCTATTTCACCAATGTTTGACATCTGCACCTGAAATTGGACTTTTTATGTCTATCATTTGGTTGTGTCATTAGAACTGATTGCATGCGGTTCTCTGTGGGCATCATTATTTATTTATTATATCATATTTTTTATACGTTATATTAGTTATAGATAAACGAATAATGTAAAAGTGCGCTATTTCTTAAAAAAATATATAAGAAATTATATATACAATCTGTGGTTGATAGGATATTCAACAATATCAAAATAAAAATTAGGTACAGATGTTTTGTGACAAAACAAAAAACATTGAGTGATTCAACAGTCCAAAATAAAGAGTCTTTCTTCAAATGGTGATTACTGTGATGCAAAATATAAATGTGAAAGGAATCCAACCAAATCAATAGTGACTGTGATATCCCTCCACCTGGTGAATTTCCTCCTTACCCGGCGGAAAAAAGGTAAGAGCAATAAGTGAATCCAATTAATTCCAAACTATGCTTTTCATGTGATATCCACCTCCAATCTTGTGATAAAACACCGGTGTATGTAAAGGTAATGGACTCTTACCAAAATAAAGAACCATATACGTTTAGAAAAACACTGGTGTAGGAATGGCGCTGATTCCTTCTCCTTTAGATAGGGTAGACGGCTTTCCCAATTTATCCAGCAAGGGTGATTTGATCCACAGCAGGAACATGTAAATGAATGGAGGCTGATAGTGCATTACCCTTTATCAAATTTATTAGTAAAGAAATTGCACTTACATGAATAAGACAGTAGACAGGCTTGTAATCGGTCTTAGAGCTGAGGAAATGTTGTTATGGTACTCGCATCCGGCTGCAGCGCGGACCGCGAGTGACGTAGTGATGAAACGCCTCCTTGCTGACGCGTTTCGTCCAATAGGACTTTGACAGAGATAGGAGATGATCGCGCGCCGTCACATCCGCCTTTTTATGCAAGAAGGAAACAACTTCCCTTCCTGTGTTTTTTTTACAGAAAATACAAACAGTCCTATCCTGGTGTCCTTGTGTTGTACATTTAAAATGTTTAAATCATATAGTCCATCCCAGATGATTGGAGCAAGCCAGGGAGTAATAGCATTCAGACTAGCTTTCACCTACGCGTTTCAACTTTTTGAGAAGTCTTCCTCAGGGGGAATATCGATCCTACAGACTCCTTATGGACTCGACATACTAGACAGTCCTCCAAAGAAAATGCACCAAAATATAAAAGAAAAAACGATGTACAATGCATTGGCTGTATGCAGATGGAAGACCCCGGGACAACCCAACTGCACGAGTCCAAACCAGGGACCACAATGGCCAAGGCATTAAACAGATGGAGAGAATCCTTAAGGCGAGGCCCAGTTAGGGATCAGTGTGTCCACAGTCCAACAAAAAAACTTAGCCCCTAGAATGAAGGCTTGGTGACACAAAAGATAGCTGTAACCAATACTCCTTTCTCCACACTGTCACACAGCAAGCGTACCTCCCAGCTGAAGCAAGGGAAATTCCCTTTCCCTTGCTTCAGCTGGGAGGTATGCTTGCTGTGTGACAGTGTGGAGAAAGGAGTATTGGTTACAGCTAACTTTTGTGTCACCAAGCCTTCACTCTGAAGGCTAAGTTTGAGTGGGATTTGGACAACTATTTATTTAGTGGCCTTCTTGCTCCTTGTTTATAGCATATATGATCACTCAAACTGCAATCTTCAAAACCCCAGATAGGGCAACCATCAAAATCAGGGAAAATTATCTTTTGAACTAGGTGATGGTCTCCCTCTCCACTTGTTCCACTTCACACTTCTGTGTGCGAGCAAGTCCCATGAGTTTATCAAGCAGCAGGAATGTGATGTGTGCAGCTGCTCTCTTTTTTCTCGCACCAAGTTCAAAGAGTTTACCCCTCTTTTTGGCCCTATGAGCCTCCCATCGGAGAGATGGAGAATTATCTATGGAAGAGTTTTCCGCAAAGTATTGCTTCATAGTGGCAGATAATGCGGAAACAACTGCGGGACTAGAGAGGAGGGAATCATTGAGTTTCCAATTGTTGGTGCGGGCTGGTAGGGAGGGCATTGCCAAGCGAAATGACAAAGGGGCATGGTCTGAAATCGAAGCTCTGCCTATAGAGGCAGAACGCAGGAGAGGGAGCTAGAAATGGTGAATAAAAATGTTGTCAGTCCTCGAATAGGAATCATGGGTCTTAAAACAGTATGAATAGTCCTTCATTTTATGGTGTAGAAGGCGCCAAGCATTAATCAGCTGTAAGTCATGACATTTTTTCTTGATGAGAGACAGGCGTTTAAACAGGATTGCTGAGCGACCTTGGGAGGTGTTGAGGATGGGATCTAATGTCATGTTGATGTCCCCTGCAAGCGTAACAATTCCCTTGGCAAAGTCAACTAGCTTAGTTAAAATTTGTGACATGAAAATGGGCTGGTTGTGGTTCAGGCAGTAGACATTCACTAGGGTGCAATGGGTGTTGCCTATAGTTCCTTTAAGAAAAAGATAGAGACCATGATCATCTGCTAAAATATCAGAAAGTTGAAAAGATATGCTTTTGCTAAACCCAATGGTCACTCCTTTGGCTTTGTTAGTATCAGATAAACTATAGTACCAAGTGGGATAAGGGGAGGAAAGTTTAACATTAGTGGAGTGTGTTAAGTGGGTTTCTTGTAGGAAGGCAATGGAGCAAGAGGCTTTTTTTCATTCTCTCATTACCTGGTGGCGTTTTGTGGTGAAATTCAAGCCTCTAACATTGTATGAAAGAGCTGTTAGAGTGGCCATTGTGTCAGCAGAGCATAATTTTCCACCTTAGCCAGAATAGGAAGAGAAGTAGGAAAGAGGAGGAAAGGGAGGAAGATAAGAACAGAGGAGAGAGGAGAAGAACTTGAACGAGTAAAAAGCATGCAAAAAAAATGACGTTTGTGAGATATGGGTAAAATACACGCAGGGGGATGAGGAGGCCAAGCAGCTAGCATGGACACTACATGAGGTCCGGCTAAAGTAAAGCAGGTGCTGCCAGCACTCCACAACCTCAGAAGGGAGGGGGTGTGTGGTGTTGGTGAAAAACACATATGGCCCTGGGTCTGTATGACCCTCGTCAATGTGCCATCGTTCTAAAAACAATTGAGTGACATCTGGGGTTAACCTCTGGAATAACTGAAGAAAAAGAAAAACATAAAAAAATGTCAACAAAGGAACTTAGCTGTTAACAAGGAGCGGGTAGGAGACCTGTAAGGTGTTGTACCGAGATAATGAAATGATATGATATGACGTGACCTCCGTATCAAGGAAGGAAGGTGATAGAAAGTCATGAGACACCATAACAAATAGATGGTCGGCTTTGGTATGAGCAAAAAGATGAAGGTGCTGGATATTATCTCACCCATTTTTCTGAGAGGATCCCAGGGTCGCCGTACGCCTCTTTATGGATTTTGCACCACTGAGACTCCAAGGTCACAGAGAACACAGGGACATAATCGTGTTAGCCAGGGAGGTCTATCGGTGTTGTACCGTCCTGAAAGAAAGCTGAAAGATCTTCAGGGACCCTCACGGTGGAGGAGAGACCATTCTTAGTTGCAATGAGGCATGAAGGAAATCCCCATCTATAGGTGGCTCCATTGGCCCTCAGTTGTTCTAGGAGTGGGTGCCCGGCGGCATTCCAGGGTTTCCTTGGAAAGATCAGGGAAGATTTTGAGTGATGCACCATCATAATCGATAACTGGAGTGCCGCAAAGTTTAATCAAAATAGCATTCTTGTCTTCAAAATAGTGAAGGTGGCAGATGACATCTCTGGGCGGGTCTGTTAATAGGTTGCGTGGGCGTAGGGCATGGTGGATGCAATCGAATCTTAGGGTTTCGGTAGCTGGTTTACACAGCATTGAGTTAAGGATGTTCCTGACCATGTCCTCTAGGATTCTCTAGGATACACAGATCGTTTCTGAAATTTCTGTTTTCTAAAGGCCCGTACACACGTACCGATCGTCGGCATACAAACGTCGGTGGACGAAGGATCTGCCGATTGTACGCGTGTTAGTATGGTGCCTCCGACAGATGTCTGCGCACAATCCGCGGACAAAAGTCTTTCGTGCAAACATGAAAATATTTGTATGCCGACACCAGAACGGACGATTGTTCGCCTGTCAGTACACAATTCGGCCGACAGACCGCAGATTTGCAAGACTGGGCATGCTCAGAAAATAGAAAACACAGGGAAAGTTAACCATTACATGACATCACTTCTGCAGTCGGCGGACAAAATTCTTGTGCTGTCCTTGTGCTGTCTTTGCACTTTTCAGCAGACACCGACATCCCGGGGAGAAAAGAGGAACATTTGTAAGCCGACCATCGGTACGTGTGTACGGGGCTTAAGTCCTCCAGTTTATAGAGAGCCAAACGATGTGCGATTGCTAGTTGAGTGTCCTGCATATTAAAAAAGAATAGCGCACACATGCAAAAGAAATGACTATCAAATATGAAGACAATCCATAAATAAAAATGGGGATTTGGTCCCACCATATGGCCATATCGTGCTCAAGCCCACCACTACGTCAAAGTACCCCATTGTCAGTGGGTCTTACACTATCCATAAAAAAGGATGAATCCAGCCTCTCTAACCCTTGGAGACAACACTCCTTGCTAGGATAGATGTGCTAATGCACTACAAGGGACTCTTCCTATATCTACTTGCTAGTGGACACTGATAGAGTACAGGTGTGAGTGGGGGGTGGGGTGGGGTGCTCAACCCCAGAAGTCTGGTCAGACCGAATACATAATAAACAAGCAAAAAGTTGGGGGAGCAAACCCTGAACATGTATTTCTAGTTGAGTGTCCTGCAGTTCTTTATTGACTTCTTCCTATATGTCTTGGCGTTTCTCTGTTTCCTCCACTCTGGTCAGCAGATGATACATGTCTGATCCAGCAGGGGATGCAGGGTCCCCCAGGAGATCAGAGCAGAAGGAAGAGGTTGGTGAGCAACCGTGGGGGGGGGGGGGCAGCATGTGTGGATGGAGATCTTCCCTCTTTATAATTGTATTATTCTATTAAAGTGATCCTGTCATTGCATAAAAGTGTACATGAGCAAAAATTCCTACCGTTCCTGCTGTCCACGTTCCTAGACCACCTAGAAATCCTCCTCTGAAGTATGCTGGGAAACCCACACTTCTGAAAGTATCAGTCGCCAGTATTTGCTGCAGCTCTCACTTGTTCCACCCTCTTATACCCATTGCAGAATACAATACTGACATTAATATCAGAACATGGAACCATTCAGACCTGCAGCGAATTGAGAGCAACACTCCTGAAAGTGACATTTTTAGAGGGGATTTAGTAGAAGTTTTCTCAGCATTTATGCGGAGTTCAGCAGGAATGGTCAGTATGTATATTATGTATATTGACAGAGCAATTTTATAGAATAAATACTATCTTCTTATTTCAATCTGTAACCTAATATGACCATCAAAAATTACCAAACAATTCGGACTTTGCTACCTTGTAGCCTTGGTAACAGTAATCTGTGTACAAAAAGCCACTGAAATCTTTTTTCTTACTCATTTGATTGTCTCACAGCATAGAGCCTAACAAAAGAATTTAAACGTCCCTAGCATAGTGCTTATGCTTGCAGGTAGCCTTTCTTTTTCGATGATTTGCAGGCCATATTGACTACAGGTGTACTGGGAATGCAGTGTTTCGCTATTCTGCACCACTGGGTTTGATGGTGTAATTATAGCAGGCAGACCCTCTTACTCAGTCTCACTTAAAGCAGTTGTAAACCGCTGGTTGTTTTTTTTTTTTTTACCTGCAAGGTAAAGGCATAATATGCTAGTATACATCGCATACTAGCACATTATGTGAAACTTACGTGAAAACAAAGCACTCCAGCGATGCAACATAATCACTGAAGGCAGTGTGCATCTTCTCCTGGTCTTCCCTCCGGGTCCGTGGACTCTGGCTGTGTGACAGGCCGGAGCCGCAATGACGTCATGCGTGGGGGAGTCATCAATCACGGCACAGGTATCTGAAGGAACGGCATGGGTGGCCGTTTCTTCAGAGTGCATTCGCCGATGACATAATGTAATGTAAATATCTCCTAAAAGGTACACTTTTAGGAGATATTTACATCACCTATAGGTAAGCCTTATTATAGGCTTGCATATAGGTACAAATTATGCCTTAGGGTTTACGTCCTCTTTAGGAAGAAGTTACTGTATGGACCTTTATTCAGTCAAAGCATATTAAAAACCTGCAATGAGCTTTCACTTTATACACATACTGTTGTTTGTTAGAACTTAATGGCAAGTTGTGGCTACTTTTGCTGTAACACATTTTTATTTAAAATGTAACAAAGTTATAAAAAAAGGTTTCAGTTACAGTACCTCAAACAGTACATCACCAGAAAGTTGGACTAACAGACCCCACACTCTCACGCTTTCAACCAAATGTAAACTTCAGGAGCCTCTCACTCCCTCCCTCCTAAAGCAATTTTTTTCAGGCTGATCATAAGCACTGATCTAAAGGTTAGGTGCATGGCAGAAAGTATGCTATCTTCTATCATTTACGTTGTAGTAGAGATCTGTAGCTTACGCTTTCAGGGAGTATACTGGTTGGTCAATAGATGAGCAAGCTTAGGAAAAGTTGTAAAAAAAGATCAGAAAAGTGGGGAGGAGGGAAATGAATAGTGGAAGATTCAGGGAGGAAGGGAAAAAGTAGGATCTAGGTGGGGAACCAGGGGTGGATCCATACTATCCAATAGGGATGGGCTTAGGCGTGTTTGAATCCTAGTCCCAACCTACCTGAGCAATCCCGCCAGGAAGTCGTCACTGCACACAGCCAATCATAGACAGTGAGACATTTTCTGGCCCGCAGCTGCACATACACACAATGCTCATGATTGGCTGTGTGCAGTGACGGCTTCCTGGCAGGATTGGGACTAGGATCCGAACACGCCAGAGCCCATCCCTATTAACCACTTAAGCCCCGGAAGATTTTACCCCCTTCCTGACCAGGGGGTATTTTGCGATTCGGCAAAATGACTTTAACGGACAAATGTGCAGTCGTGCAACGCTGTACCTAAACAAATTTGGCGTCCTTTTTTTCCCACAAACAGAGCTTTCTTTTGGTGGTATTTGATCACCTGTGCGATTTTTTGATCACGCGCTATAAACAAAAAAAGAGCGTCAATTTTGCAAAAATTACAATATTTTTCACATTTTTTTATATGAAATTCCCCAAAAAAAAAAAGTAAAAATCAAAATTTTTTAACATTTTCGGCCAATTTGTTTTATGCTACATATGTTTGGTAAAAAAAATCACAAAAAGCGTATTTTGATTGGTTTGCGCAAAAGTTATCGCGTTTACTAACAAAGGGAAAGATTTTTGTCATTTTTGTTGTTTTTTTTTTTAACGCGTAATGGCGGCGATCTGCGATTTTTTTGCGGTACTGCGACATTGCGGCGGACAGATCGGACCCTTGACTGATATTTTTGACACTTTTGGGGTTACCAGTGACATTTCTACAGTAATCAGTGCTATATATATGCACTGTTACTGTAAAAATACACTGGCAGTGAAGGGGTTAACTTTATTTGAGAGGGAGGGGCTGTGTGTGTCCCTAGGGGCGTGATTCTAACTGTGATTGGCTGTGGCTTGAGGTGTAGTTACACTGATCAACGGTTCTACATAGTAGATCCGTATGATCAGTGTCTCTACACATGGAGAACTGACAGGCAGCTTGTTTACACAAGCTGCCTGCCTTTCTCCCTCTCCCCCGACGATCGCAGAGTGACCGGCGGACATCGGGTCCGCTGGTCACACGCGCGGGGGGGGGGTGCGTGCCTGCGCGGGAGCGGGAGCGCGCCGCCGGCGGCGCGCGCTCGCTCCCCAGACCCTCCCAGGCTAGTGACGTACCGCTACGTCACTCTGCCTGTGAGGGGCTGACCGCCGCCGTATATAGTCGGGCGGCGGTCGGCAAGTGGTTAACCAATATTCTCGCATAAACTGGCTTTTAGAATAGTTTTGTATATTAGAGGGCCAGTAAGGATCAGTCAAAGTCTCTATGAAAATATAGTTTTACCTACACAGTCCAGACTGATTCCAGGTTTGTTCTACTTTTACATGGAGTCTTTGAGGGTCGAAGCCATTTTTTAATTTACTAGGAACCAAGTAATTTTTTGCTTACGTGATCATTGGGTTTGCCACTAGCCGACCAGGAGTTGAACATTTACCACTGGCCGGCATGTTTGTTTTTTTTTCCTGTGATGTACTTCCTGGTTTACAGGTGCGCACAACCGCACCCCCCTGCTGCTTTTGCTGTGGTGGGACACAGCACAAGTTTGTCAGCAGGTTCGCAACCAATTATTTTGGCTGTGAACTTGCTGATGGCTGTGTTAGTAAACACACAACCCAGATCTGGCTGATTCTTCTCCCTGATTTCACTTACCCTTGAGGACTGCAATCAGGAAGAAAGGCCAGACATTCTGTGAGTAAAATCAGAACACATACACTTGTTAGGCACACAGTTAACTCCTAGATTGCCCTCCTGATCACACCTGTCACCCAGCTAGTGTCCTTAATACAGTGATAGCGTACAGTATTATCACTGATCACTGTATTAATGTCACTAGCGACGTCAAATATTGTCAGCACCAGCCCCTGATTGCCCACCACACCATCACAGTCACACTATAAGTTGCTGATCACTGCCATTACTAATATAGTGTCTGTCCGGATCAGTATACTGGTCACAGTCAGAACTATACTAGTGTCCCCAATAGTATAGTGTACCCAAAAACACAGTGTTAGCAGGATCAATGCCAATGCCAGCACTTGCATTTAGCCCCCCCAAACAAGTGCAGTATCAGTTTAAGTTTTTCTGATCATTGCCACCTCTGATACATTGTCCGCAAAATTGCAGTGTTAGCACTAGCAATTAAAGCTATCCGCCTGGAGAAAAAAAAATTAAAAGTCAGCAGCTACAAATACTGTAGCTGGTGACTTCTAATACATAGACACTGACCTGTACAGGAAGCCCGCGATATTAACACCCCAGCCAATTTTCACATCGGCTGCCGGGTGCTGCCACCGCCATTCTTTCTAAGGAAAACAGACAATGAAGCCTTTCGGCTTCACAGCCGGTTCCCTACTGCGCATGCGCGAAGTGCGCTGTGCATTCTCATAGTCTCGGCGGTGGGGGAAGGAAAAGGAGGACGGAACTTCCGGTGGACGGCGCCTCAGCGCTGTCTACCAGAATTAGGAAAGGGTACCTGTCAAAAACAGGTACCCTTTCCCCCCTCCCCCTAAAAGGTGCCAAATGTGGCACCGGAGGGGGGGAGTAAGCAAATGAGGGGAAATTCCACTTTTGGGTGGAACTCCACTTTAACTTTATTTCTAGTGCTCAAGCAATCCCTGATTTCTAGCCAGGAGCTCTTTTTCCTATAGTCGCCACTAGGTACCTGTAAAGTTAGTGCCCAAAAGGTCCAAAAAAAAAAAGTACACTAGTGAGGGGGGAGTACAGGATTCTGACTGAGCATGACAGAGCGAAGGAGAGGCGGAAATGTCAGAATCAGGCTAAGAATATGAACCTGTAGAACCCTCACAACTAGCTTGGATGATAGTGAAGAGGTCCCTGCTAAAATCAGGCATACCAGTCCAGACCCCATGTTGCTGAAGTGCTTGAAACACATAATTATGCTTCCCCCAATAGCTTGTTAAAACCCACTTAGAAAGGGGGAGAAAGCCTGCTTGTGGAATGAAGAACTACTTATGATAAAATGGAAGGACAACCGTAATGTTTTCATCCTGTCTTCTTTTCACCCAGACAAGGCAGACATGATGGTCCAAATTCACACAGCACCCAGTGCTGTTGAGAAGCCTGCATCCACTACTAAAATCTAAATATGGCAGGTGTAGATTTTACCATCCAAATTATAAAGCCCTATTTAGCCTCCTGCAGAGCTAGATACCGATACAAAAATAAATAAATAAATAAATGTCTATCTATTTATTTCAATTGGCTCTATTTATTTGTTTGTTATTTACTAAGCTACTGGAAGAACTGACTCGTTCTTTAAATTTCAGTAAGAGATCATCTCAGTTCTTTTGTATCCAGAAGGCGCTGTGGCCCAAAGCCCAAATCCCAAATCCAGATGCAGATAGGCTGCATGAGAGGCATTTTCCAGATGTCCTCCAACCCCAACACAAAGCTCACCCCAAAAAAGATGTTGGGGTCATTTTGCTAAAGATTACAGCATGTGATGACACGGTCATGTGACTCATTTGCATGAATTATCACATTTGTTAAAAAAAAGTAAATGTCCAATTCACAAAAAAAAAAAAAAAAAAGGATTATGCGGTATTTAAGGCAAAATTAGAAATGTGCCGGTAAATTTTACAAAAAACTATGTGGTGAGCTGTTAAGTCCAATTCACAAATGAAACAGAAAGTAAAAAAAAGATGCAATATTTATCACCAGGGTTTGCTGAAGAAGCTGCAGCAATGAACCACATAGTTCAACCTGACCTGTTGCATACTTCAGCAACTCCGAAGTTACTAAAATCCTATGCATTGCTTTATGTACCACCGCAAACTTTCCAAAATCCAGCTCACCAAATCATCTCAAAACAGGTAGTGCAGGGATGGTTCAGGAGTTAATAGAGAATGCTAGTATGTATTAGGCAGCTATTAGATAAGAATAAGCAAAACATGTGCCCCCTTAAATCAGATGTTCCTATCAGGTAGTGCATGGATGGTTCAGATGTTAATAGATAATGCTAGTGCGTATTAGGCAGTCATTAGATAAGAATAGGCAAAACCTGTGCCCCCTTAAATCAGATGTTCCTATCAGTGCCCCCCCTTAAATCAAGAGTCCTCATCAAGGTATATTTTACATCAGTTCCCCATCAGATTTTTTCCCTTAGGCTCCGTTCACATGTAGGCGTTTTTGGGCGTTTTTGGAGCGTTTTTCTGCTCACTGATCAGCTCTCAAAACGCCCAACAAGACAAATCCCATTCATTGCAATGACCCCTGTTCACATCTGAGCGTTTTGATGCCCTAAGGAAAACGCCCAACGCTCAAAAAAGTACTTGAGCTTCTTTTTGGGCAGATCACAGGCGTTTTGTCCCATAGACCTCAATGTAAAGTGATATTTGGCGTTTCACAGGCGTTTTACAAGCGTTTAGTTGCTCCTGATCAGCTCAAACAGCACAACTCTCCACCCAGCTCTCCACCCAGGTCTCCACCCCCTTGGCATGCCTCTGCTGTGAGCACATTTTCCTGAAACATGGAGAACAGCAGTTAGGCAGTTTTGGTGACCAGACCCTGCCATACCAAGGTGACCGTAGCCTGCTGCCATACCAGGGTGACCGTAATGTAGTTTAGGTGAACTGACTCTGCTATGCCAGGCTGACCAAACTCTTCCATGCCAAGGTGACCGTAACGAAGTTTAGGTGAACTGACTCTGCTATGCCAGGCTGACCAAACTCTTCCATGCCAAGGTGACCGTAAGGAAATTTAGGTGAACTGACTCTGCTATGCCAGGCTGACCAAACTCTTCCATGCCAAGGTGACCGTAACGAAGTTTAGGTGAAATGACTCTGCTATGCCAGGCTGACCAAACTCTTCCATGCCAAGGTGACCGTAACGAAGTTTAGGTGAACTGACTCTGCTATGCCAGGGTGACCAAACTCTTCCATGCCAAGGTGACCGTAACGAAGTTTAGGTGAACTGACTCTGCTATGCCAGGCTGACCAAACTCTTCCATGCCAAGGTGACCGTAATGTAGTTTAGGGTAAATTGACTCTGCTATGCCAAATGTAGATATATATATGGAATGAAAAAACACCATTTGAAGCCCTAAAACCCAATAAATGCCCCTAAAAAGTGCCTAGGGTTTTGGATCATGCCCCAGGGACTATGAATCAGGCAAAAAAAAGTTCTTAAAAATTGTCGTTTTTGATAGAGAGCCAATTATTGAAAAAAATAAAAAAAAAAATAAAAAAAAATAAAAAAAAAAGATTTCTTTGGATTTAGTTTTCATTTTAGTGTCTGGGGGGTCTAAAAAGTGTACCTGTGAAGTTTCAGCTCTGTAGCATGTCCAGAACCATAAAAAAAAAAAAGATCATGCAGAAGAGGAGGTCCCTGGGAGGTCCAATGCAGAGGAGGAGGTCCCTGGGAGGTTCCTTTGCAAATGTTGTAAAAAAAAAACACTCTGCTTTTCCATTGGTCACCAAAAACACCTGTTAAAAACGCCCAAAAAAACGCCTGTAAAACGCTTGCAAACGCTTGCAAAAACGACTATAAAAACGCCTGTAAAACGCCTGAAAAACGATAAACAAACGCCTGAAAAACGCCAATGCCTACATGTGAACGGAGCCTAACATCAAGATCCTCATCTGAGTGCCCCCTTGCATCAGGTGTCCTCAATAGAGTGTCCCCTTACATCAGATGCCTTCATCAGGGTGCCCCTTTACATCAATTGTCCCTATCAGAACACCCTGTACATCAATTTCTACCATCAAAGTGACATCAACTTCTTACATCAACTGCCTCCCTGACCTCATGTACTGTATATATTCTTAGGGACCTGGGAGGCACAACTGAAATCTGGAGCACATCCTAGCACCCTGGGCCTGTCTCAAAACCTCCTGAGAGTGGTTAAACTGTTCTCGAGACCCACACTATGAGACCTACAAATATCAAGACTTTACCTCTACTGAACCCATCTGCTACTCCATTCTCTTCCCCAACACATAAACACCAGGCATTAAATACTGCCACCAATAGCAATGATGAAGGAACACCAGTCACCACAAGGCACAGACATGTCAAATTGTTGGCTCCCGCTGCTGTCAATAAAACTCAGATAGCTAATCAGGAGAGAGGCGGGGCTGAATGGCAGCTTCATGTCTGAATGGATACACAAAGCTGCAGCTCAGCTCAGGTGCCTTCATATAAAGCTACTTGATGTGGAGGCAATCAACAAAAGGGAGGGGTCAGGAGCTCTAGCCAGGGACCTGAGAAGAGGGGGATCTGGTCTGCCCTGTGCAAAACCACTGCACAGAGCAGTTCAGTATAACATGTTTGTTATTATAATAGAAAAAAAAAACAACTAGACTTTACAATCACTTTAAAAAGCATAGTACATGACCTCAGCATTCCACCCAAGAAGAAATTAATTTGTTAATCAGATGGTTAGGTCCTCAGTTGTTAGAGTGTGTTAAAAGACATAAAACTGTTCCTATCCATGAATCAAACAAAGACCAAACTTAAGGGAGATCTGAAGTTATTGAGTTTGCCTTGTTCGAGAGACCACAGAACTTTCCAAAACTATTCAACAAAGACAATTAGAAGTGCCAGGAAATAAGCCATCGTCCTCTTAAGCTTGAAATTGCCAAGGAAGACCCACATCTACCAGGTCTTATGTACTTAGATGCTCCACAAGGTGTTTACCCAGCTGTAGCAAAAATTACTATACAATATTACAAAAGTAAAAGCAATGGCATCAAGTGTCCTTACCACCCTTTTCATTCTTTTCAAAGTTCACTGAAGACTTAGCCAGAGCTAAGAATGACCTGAGCTTCTCTGCTATCAGCTTGAGCATTTTTAGCCCTTCAACTAAAAGAAGAAAAATACTAACCACTAGGGATGAGCTTCGAGCTCGAGTCGAAGGTAAGTTAGATTTGAACATCGCCAATTCGACCGTTCGTCGAATGACAAACAAATGTGCTTCTTCACGGGAAATTCAAGTTCCCCATAATGCACTGCACGCGCGCAGCGCGTTATGTGATTGGCCATGCACCCTGACCTCATTTTTTGGCCAATCAAATGAACTCTGCCATGATTGGACTAAAGGCAGGCTGCCTTTAGCCAATCATGGCTCAGGGGCCAAGTACACACCCCACACTACATAAAGGCTGCTCGCGCAGCCACAGCATGTAGTGTCATTGTGCAGGCGATCAGACAGGGACAGGCACGCGTTTCAGGCAGGAAGAGAGTAGTTTTTTTTTGGAGTCAGACAGTGCAGAGAGACATTCCTAGCAGTGTAGGGAGGGACAGGTTCCTGTGTTAGGTAGGGATAGATTGATTTCTTTACATCATATCAGACAGTATAGTGCCAGTGAGTGAGTAGCAGTGTAGGGAGGGCCAAGGTTCCTGTGTGAGGTAGATACCAGTCACAGTATTGTTCATCGGTCAGTTATTGCAACATTCTAAAATATTCATAGACCTGTAGGAATAGAGATCACTGCTGATACCAGCCACAGTAACCTTTGCTCAGTTTTGGATCTTTCTATAGGGGTATCAGACCTGTAGGAATAGAGGTCACTGCTGATACCAGCCACAGTAACCTTTGCTCAGTTTTGGATCTTTCTATAGGGGTATCAGACCTGTAGGAATAGAGATCACTGCTGAAATCAGTCACAGTAACCTTTGCCTAGTTGTGGCTCTTTCAATAGGGGTCTCAAACCTGTAGGAATAGAGATCACTGCTGATATCAGCCACAGTAACCTTTGCTCACTTGTGGATCGTTCTATAGGGGTCTCAGACCTGTAGAAATAGAGATTACTGCAGATATCAGCCACAGTAACCTTTGCTCAGTTTTGGATCTTTCTATAGGGGTCTCAGACCTGTAGGAATAGAGATCACTGCAGAAATCAGCCACAGTAACCTTTGCTCAGTTGTGGATCTTTCTATAGGAGTCTTAGACCTGTAGGAAAAAGATCACTGCTGATATCAACCATAGTAACATTTGCTCAGTTGTGGATCTTTCTATAGAGGGTCTCAGACCTGTAGGAATAGAGATCACTGCAGAAATCAGCCACAGTAACATTTACTCAGTTGTGCATCTTGCTATAGGGATCACAGACCAGTAGGAATAGAGATCACTGCAGAAATCAGCCACAGTAACCTTTGTTCAGTTGTGGATCTTTCTATAGGAGTCTCAGACCTCTAGGAATAGAGATCTCTGCTATCAGCCACAGTAACCTTTGCCCAGTTGTGGATCTTTCTAGAGGGGTCTCAGACGTGTAGGAATAGAGATCACTGCAGAAATCAGCCACAGTAACCTTTGCCCAGTTGTGGATTTTTCTATAGGGGTCTCAGACCTGTAGGAATAGAGATCACTGCAGAGATCAGCCACAGTAACCTTTGCTCAGTTTTGAATTTTTCTATAGGGGTCTTAGACCTGTAGGAATAGAGATGCCAGGTCGTCATATGCCTTGTCAAGCATGTGGTGCCCAAGCGGCTGGTGTTCTGGCCATGCTTGATCCGCTTTAGACAGATGTTGCAAACAGCAACGCTGCGGTCTACTGCACATGCTCCTCCAGGAGCATGTCAGTAACAATATGATCGAATAGTTTAGGTGACTCCTCCGTGCATGATGGTGGGGCAACTGAAGGAGTAGCTGTGGAGAAGGAGCCTGTTGAATGGGCCACTTTGGCAGCTGCGTTGGAGGTAAACTACTGGGAGCGTGGGTGTCAGAGGAAGAGTAGGATGAGGATGGCTTATTGATCCACTCCACCAACTCTTCCACATGTTGTGGATGAATAGAATGGGCAGCACCAGAAATAAAGGACGGGCGTGCCCCGCCTGCAGAGGATGCACTATGTCGACTGTGACCACCACTTTTCATAATGGACATAGAGGCTGCTTGCCCTCTTTTCATGGCCTGTGAGCATCGGCCTCTCCATGTCGGCCTTTCGGACATGATGTGGATACAGACCAATATAGGGTATACGCAACTGACTAATAGATACTCAATGACCTGATATGATGTAATTAATAGCCCTATAGATGAGCTGTATAGTTATAGATGTACGCACGTAGACTTGGCTCCCTTTCACAAATTTGGGGAATGTGCTGCACCACAGTGGCAGGTCCCAAAAAGGCATTTCTTTTTGTGTAAGGCCATTACGGCTCTCTACCGTCATGTGGAAGGTAGTATTTTGGCCTTGTTGGACAAAGTGGTCAGCAGGAAGGTGCACATTACTGCTGATTCTTGGTCTAGCAGGCATGGACAGGGACGTTACATTTCTTTCACGGCGCACTGGGTACCTCTGCTGGCAGTTGGGAAGGATGCAGGACAGGGTTCGGTCTTGCAGCTTGTTTTGCTACCACGCCTCCAAAAAGCTGGTGCTGGTTCTGCCACATCTGGCTACTCCACCACCACCTCCTCCTCCTCCATGTCCTCTTCTGCTCAATTCTCCTCTGCAGCAGCGCTCCCTAAGCGTTCAAAGGGGCTCCGCAAGCAGTCAGACTAAAAGATGCCATGCTGTGCTTCAGTTGGTCTGTCTAGGGGATAGTAGTCACACAGGTGCAGAGATTCTGTCAGCTCTGCAGGGGCAGGCTCAGAGATGGTTGACGCCACGACAGCTTGAGCCAGGAATGGTTGTATGCGACAATGGCACCAACCTTCTCTCTGCCCTCTGACAGGGACACTTGACACATGTTCCATGATTGGCACATGTTCTGAATCTGGTGGTGCAGCATTTCTTGACCAGATACCTGGGCTTCCAAGATCTCCTGAGGCAGGCCAGGAAAGTCTGTGGTCATTTCCGCGGTTCGTTCAATGCCAGTGCTCACTTATCTGTCATTCAATGGGAATTCAACCTGCCCACCAACCGCCTCATTTGTGACATGCCCACCAGGTGGAACTCAACATTGGCAATGCTGCAGCGGCTGCACACGCAGCAGAGGGCCATCAATAAGTACCTGTGTGAGTATTGCATAAGGACAGGGTCAAGGGCGCTTGGCTTTTTTTCGCCACGCCAGTGGTTTTTGATTAAGGATGCATGCATCATCCTGTCACCATTTAAGGAGGCCACAAGAATAGTGAGCCGGGATGATGCATGCATCAGTGACACTATCCGGATAGTCTACCTGCTGGAGCACACGCTGCATGGAATCATGGACAGGGCACTTGAGGCAGAACAGCGGCAGGAAGAGGAGGACTTCCTTTCCTCACAAGGCCCCCTTTATGCAGATATCATTCCTGCAGGGCCACAAAACACACATGAGGAAGAGGAGGAGGAGGATGAGGATTTTGGCAGCATGGATGTAGAGGAAGAGGATAGCATACAGCAGTCTTCAAGGGATGGTTTTGATTCCCCAGAAACCACAGAAACCACAGGAGTTGTACGTGGTTGGGGAGAGGTTGCTCCTGCTGACAATGTCATCCTTAGTGACCCAGAGGACTTAGAAGCTCATGCCTCCTTCAACTTACGTTGCATGGGCTCCCTGATTCTGCAAAGCCAGCGAAAGGACCCGAGGATTTGTGCTATCAAGGAGAGGGATAATTACTGGTTGGCAACCCTTCTTGATCCACATTACAAGGGTAATGTTGCAGAAAAAAAAATTGTGTACTGCCTTTCCAGACACTGGGAGGTCAACATTCTCCGGACGTGTTTCTGAGGCATCGTTCAGCCAAAGGAGGAGCGGTGGAGAAGGCGGCCGGCTGACCTACGCCTTTAAACAGTTCTTTTGTCCTCAGCAGCACCCAGGGCTGTTAGGTTTAAGCAACCATCGCCAGTGTCTCCATCATATGGTGAATGATTATCTAGGCGCAAGAGCAGACTTGGAGACCTTTCCAGGTCCCATTCCTGCACCCAGCAAGAGTAACTGCGAGGCCTTGGTTACGGTGTTCAGGCACCACCTTCTGCAAAGGCCCAATTTTTGGCACTTGTATAGGACATGCAATTTCAAATTTGCATGGAATTCTTACCAGCAGGTCCCATTCCTGCACCCAGCAAGAGTAACTGTGAGGCCTTGGTTACGGTGTTCAGGCACCACAAACAGCAAAGGCCCAATTTTTGGCACTTGTATAGCACATGCGATTTCAAATTTGCATGGAATTCTTACCAGTAGGTCCAGTTCCTGCACCCAGCAAGAGTAACTGCGAGGCCTTGGTTACGGTGTTCAGGCACCACCTTCCGCAAAGGCCCAATTTTGGCACTTGTATAGAACATGCGATTTCAAATTTGCTTGGAATTCTTACCAGCAGATCCCGTTCTGGCACCCAGCAAGACCCAAACTCCTACTGCCTGATTCACCACAAACCACATACTCTCATAAAGTGTTGTATATTTAAAGGAAAGCTCTTTGAAGATCACAAGGAGTTTTTAAGGAACTAAGACATTTGCTTTAGATGTTGCACATCCACAGGCCCTTTGCGAGAGACTGCAATGTTACGTTTAAGTGTTTGGTATGCAAAAGCCACAGGAACATAACAGTCGTACATTAAGGCCCCTTTAAATGAGGCTCTATGTCTACTTTAGATCTTACAACTGTGTCAGATCATGGAGGGGAGAGCAGTGAGCGGTCATCTCCTACAATAATACCTAAATATAGTGATCACAAAGGACTTTCAGTGAAAACCAGTGTTAAAACATGTCTGTTGAAAGTGTTTCTTCAGGGACAATCATAGGAATCTGTACAGATGTAGGCTGTTTTTAATGACCAAAGCAGTCATTTGCCAATTTAGAGTTCCTTGACATGTTCAATGTAAGGGGAGAATGACTGTCCTATATCTTGCACACATGTACAGGGGAATTAATGATTTCAGACATAACAGGGACTGAAGAAATTCATCTTCCTACACTTACTGAATTTAATTAAATACAAATGATAGAGAAAATATCCCTACATGTTATATGCATGTCTGTAAAGTTTCAAAATACGTCTACATACCCTCATTGGAAGATAATCAAAAAATCATGCTTTCTATAAGAAGAGACATTCCAAGAGTCCACAAGGTACAAGAGCAGGGCTTAGGTGATCTTGGTAATGACTCTTGTGCTCAAAGGAGCAAACTAGCTTGGGTCATTAATAGCACTCCCCCTTCCAGTAAGAAGCTGAGTTTACTCAGTGTGTGCACTTGTAAAGCTATTGTTGAGAGAATCCAAGTCATCCCCTTCATCTCTTAAAACTTGTGTTACTGGAGCTCAAAATAGATACCCACTCCTTCAATTAGACTTGAGGCTTCAATGATTCCGTCTACATCATAGAATCATCTTACAGCAACATCAGTGAAACAACATCTCAAACTTCTAAAGATGGAAACAAGCCTAAATCTTGAAAGGTGTCCAGGAATCTACTAATGGCAAGATCCTGCATGACGATACTGATGTTCATCAGTTTATAGACTGTGTAACTAGCAACACTATGTCACCCCTAATTCAGTAGATACTACTGAGTTGCTCACAGTGAGCCATCTGCAACCTCAGGCTAGTCCTTCCATCAGGGGAACTACACTTGTCAACTACAAACCACTGATGTCATTTGAAGTTGAGAATCCTGGAAAGAGCCCCAAGGACTTTGATTCCTCATTACTGAAAAGCCAACTTGACCTAAGATGCACTTCAGTTGCATATCTAGCAGCAAAGATCCAAGGTGAAATGGCTGACAGTTTGAGCAACACACAACACCAATCTTGTTGGTAGTATGCAGCCTAAAAAAATAATTCAAGTCTTCTTCTACCCTAGTCTTCAGACAAGAACATTCTGCACTTCACAGGTTGAAAACACAGCTTCTGGAGGATGGAATTATCTGGAGACTTTTACACTCCAGTTTCACAGTGGTTAGGCATGTTTTGATTTACCCTCAAGGAGATTTCCATCTAAGGGCCCTATCTCACATGTTTACATACACAAAATCACACACATACAAGGGCTAGCTTGGGCAGGAGCCAATCAACCTACCAGCATGTCTTTGGAGCATGGAAGGAAACTGGAATACACAGAGGAAACCTATGCAAGCACAGAGAGAACATTAAAAATGTATGCTGATAGGGCCCTGGGAAGTTATCATAACAAGGATCCTGGTGTTGCAAGGCAGAAGTGTTAAGTACTAAATCACTGTGCTGCCCAATACATCTACTCAGTTATGTAGTGAACTGTTTATTGCGTAAATACACAATGGAATTTTAGGCGTCGTTAATATTGTGTCATAACTATGTTGTCACTGCTGTCATATGTGTTAGTGATAGGTTGTATATTTGGAAGAAAACCATAATTGTCATGGTAAATAGTGATGTACAGTAAACCCCCGTTATATTGCGGTTCAGTTTTCGCGGTCCCGGTATTTTGCGTTTTTTTTTTTTCTGTAAGACCTATTTATATTATTTTACTAATTAAATCATTGTTCATTAAATATTTTTGTGTTTTCCATTGCTCTTGCTCTGTCTCTCAGTATCTTTTATGTGTTTAAATGTGTTTCACTTCAACTTTTTCATTTCCTAAGATCAATCCCTAACCCACAGAGGTATAATCGTCAGCTCACAATATTGGAAGAGTATTGTAGTGATTCAGGGAACATATCTTATATGTTGGCAAAAATATACTCTCTGATAAATACCCCCAAAGTAGAATACCAATTATCTTATATTGATAAATGGGAAAGGGAATTATCGTGCGTCTTGCCCACTGAGCAGAGACAACAGATGATTAGTCTTTCCTTTAAATCGTCTATATGTACTAAATTTCAGGAATTAAACTTTAAAATCTTGACAAGGTGGTATTATACACCATATAAATTACATAAAATAGCGATAAATAATTCTGATAGATATTGGCGATGCTCAGTGGAAGAGGGAACATTAATACACATTTTCTGGTGGTGCCCTAAATTATCAGACTACTGGGGAAAAGTCAGAGAGATAATGCAAAAATTTTCAGAATTTGAGATCCCGGAAGATCCGGGGTTCTTCCTTTTACAATTGAGCGGGATACCAGGGAAGAAATATAGGAGATCCTTATTATGCCATATGGCAAATGCAGCCAGAGCCTGTATCCCTCTTAAATGGAAAAAACAGGAACCCCCAACAATCAACTGTTGGATATGTAAAATAGAAGAAATAAATAGAATGGAAGATCTGGTCCTGACAGGCCAACATAAAAGGGAAAAATATATAGAAACATGGGGAGCTTGGAACAGGTTTCTAATACTGAATCAGGGGATAGATAGGATGGAGGAGGACATATTAAATTCTTGAGGACTATAATAAATAAATAAAAAGATAACACGGAAGGGAGGAGGGAATATTTTTTTTTAATTTCCTTTTTTTTTTTTGGGGTTGTTTTGAGTTATAGAATAAAGAATAAAGAAGGAAGGGTGGGAGGAATATTGCTGGAATTAGTGGTAGAATAAATAGAAGATGTAGGAACTAAGTGTTTAAGGGATATGTTGTTCAAATTGTTTTGATGTTCTTATGTTTTCTTCTTTTGATGGAATATGTTACCTCACCCGAAAAACTTCAATAAAAATTATATTTGAAAAAATAAATAAATGTGTTTCTATTTTTTTAAAAGTGTGTTTAAAGACCTTAAAATGATTTTAAAAGTACAGTGACAGTTATAAAAACATGCCTAGAGTGTATTTGAGTAGGGTATTTCTATTTCGCGGATTTTCACTTATTGCGGGTGGGTCTGGAACGCAACCCCCATAATGGAGGGGGGGTTTACTGTATATTAAATCACACTTTACAGTCTCTATCCCCAGCTACACTCACTCTATGAAGCAGTGTAAGAAGTCAGTGTAGAGCTCACCCAAGCACAATGACAAAAATGGAGACCCTATTAGTGACCCTGCTTGAACAGAATAGGAAACGTAGGTAAGGAAGGTGCTTTCTTGGCCAAAAGTTGCAGGTCTCAGAGAAATTAGGAGTTAATGGCGTGCAGAAGCTAGGTGTCACATGTACTCTTTTTTTTACGAAGTGCATCTCATAAATATATAGGATAAATACTGTATACAGTATCTCTTTTATATGACACGCTTTCTTCCAGAACCACCTCTACTGTTTATATGATTTTTTGCTGCAGGTCCTTTGAGGACACAACAGGGAGACTATGGGCACCATCATAGCCTGGGCCCCCTTGCACCCTTACCACCTACCATCCTTCACAGACCTTCTCTTCTCAATTCCAAAACCATGTTCTGCAGTATGATAGTCTACCCAGAGATACCAGTTCACTGCCAATCTATTTTTTATAACAATATATACCACCTACCTCTCATCAGTACTCTCATTATGAAAAGGTAAACCCCCCCCCCACAGTGGAAAAGTTTACAATACCATTGTTTTATAATGTTATTCATTTTTAGATCATTAAACACTTTCACGATACAAATTTTCAGTGTTTGGTCACATTAGGTTCATATTACTTTTTCTTAAAACGATTTATATGTAACCACTAAAAGGATATGGGTCAGATGTAGGTTACCATATTTGCACATTAGTATCTACAGTAAAGCTGAGAGATTACCGGAATGTAAACGCAGCCACGGAATTCTTTGCTGGCAAGAATCTGATCGTTAACCACAGGAGAAAAGGATATACACATGTACACAAATGTATGTATTCTGTCAGAAGTAGTGTGTCCAGATCTGTGCCTATCCAGAACCTTTTATGACACAGATCAATGTACAAGCAAGTGATCCGATGAATTCCTTCGTATTAGCGACAACATCCTCTCTGCACAAGTTTAAGGTGGGTCCAATGCCCATAGTGATGATGCATTTAGATCAGGGAATTTTCATGATCTAGATGTATGATCATTGTGGCGCATGTAACATTCTTTTAGGTGTAGGAAGTCCAAAAGTTCATACACTTTTTGACAATCAAGCTTTTATATTTGGCTTGAATGGAGAAACAAAAAAACATACACAATTTGCCTATTTAAAGTTTTATTACAGATTATAACAAAGCAGTGTAATGCCAACAATGCCAAAGAACAATAACTTTTTCGTGGAAGAATTTCAAGGGAATGACTGGTTTGTGGATCTCAGATCACTGAACCTAACATTTGGAAGGACATTGATATAAACAATGTTAACACTGCTGTTAATTTCTTTTTGTAAATTACAGTAAGAAGTCCGAAAGTGCACTCCACTATTCACCTTGTATGGCTAAGGTGGTAGTTAAAGAGGAGCTCCAGTCATAATTGTGTTTATGAAAAGTCAGCAGCTACAAAAACTGTAGCTGCTGCATTTTAATAAACAGACACTCACCTGCCTGATCCAGCATTGTGCCCACCCATGCTATTTTTTCCACCTGCCTTTGGTCCCTGGTGCCGGCATCCTAACTGTGGGCACCCAGCTGTGACAGCTAGCCAGTTGCCGGGTGCAGCTTTGGAAGCCAAGCTGTGCATTTTGAATTGTCCAAGAGTCTTCTGGGACCTGTCCCAGAAGACTGCGGGGAGAGAGGGGGGGAAGGAGAACTTCAAAACTTTTGATCTGCTCTGATCCTCCCCTTCTTTTGCTGTCTTCAATCCATCTTCTAGTAGTACAAAGTCTTGGAGGCACTCTGCACATGCTCAGTTTGGTGTGTATTGATAGAGAGTTTTTTTTTTTTTGGGGGGGGGGTGCATGTGATTAGCATAGGGGCAATCAGCACTGTCCAGACAGAGGATCAGGGGTCCTGCAACCTCATAGGACAGTCAGAGGAGAATGCTACAAGCTTTAACCAGTGCTCGGCTGGACACTGATAGAAGTCATAAGACTGCTGTATACAGCTGATGAGAAAAGGTATTTAGCAGTTTATCTTTACTAAAATAATTGCATTACCATGTTGTATGTACTGTGGGAGACCAGATATAGTGATTGTTGGGTCCTGGGTTTAGTAACACTTTAAATATTGATTCTCTTAGTTTATAATAGGACTTTCTGTCATATTTCAAGTTGTCAGTAAAAAATGTGATCTGTCAGGAAGTTTTTTATGTTTTGTCAGTTGAAAGAAAAAAAGCTTTGGGGTTGACAACCCTGATCTTTTCCTATAGAACTTTTGAGGTTTGCTGCTAAATCCTGTTGGTTGTAGAAATTCCAAGATGTTATTGTTGAAACAAAGAGGTAAAGGAATCAACAGTTGCAAGTCCCTTTGTTTATTAGTAGCAATCTGCTCGAATTTATCTTTTATGTTTATGTCCACACACTGCAGGACAAAATCAGGAGGTGGAGCTCTTTTAGATCCAGGTCCTGTTCCATATGGCAGATTACTTCCAAAAAGTTCAAATCCCCCAGACGAGGTGTGATCTGTCATTAATCTGCAGCAGTTATGGAAAGCCACTTAGATAATTAGGAATGGAACTTTTGCCAGTTTTCAATTAAATAAAAACTTGCGTGGGTGGTGCACATAGATCTAAAACTGGTCTATCTTCCTTATGTAATGTGGCACACACCACCCATGACATTTTGATGCACCATTAACGCAAAAACCTTAACCCCCCCCCCTTCTTTAAATCTGCATACAGTCCACAGAAGCATCTGGTTCTGCTCTGTTATGTCACTGATGCCTACCTAGAGCTGCAGTTTGAGTCTCTTGTTGGAGTTTGTTTTGGTTAATGCACAAGGTTGGTGTTCTTTCATACAGTTCTACAAAAATTTGAGCCGTATCCAAAAAGTACAGACAGAAAAGAAAAGAAAAGATAGACAGATGTGCGCAGCCTATTGCATTAGGGTGTGCACCTCAGAGCACAAACATACATGCGTGTGTATCAGCAAAGCAGTGGATGGTGTCAGTGTTTATTATTTTTTTATTTTATTTTTTACAATTTTATTCTTTAATTATTTTTTACAATATTATTTTTTATTTTACAATTATTTTACAATTTTACAACTTCTTTAGGAGCCTCATTTGGGAGCTTTAGTGAAATATCAAGGGTCTAAACAGAGAGAAAGTGACTGAGAACAGAGCTTCCCCAGCCCCCTTCTCTACAGCATCAGCTGCACTGGACAGTGAATGAATGGGGAAGTGCTCTTTGCTGAGCTGCATCCTGTTCATTCACAAACAGAACCATAGTAAGCATAGTTTACTATGCTTCCGTTATGAATAAACACAGGAGCGATCGGTACAGATCATTCACTCATCCATCCTGAAACACCCCCGTAGCAGCTGGTGGGAGAGGAGATAAGGTAAGCTGGCAGCACTGCAGGGGGGAGACAGGGGACATGAGAAAGCAGGAGGAATTGGCACAGCCCAGGCACACCCAGCACTCCCTGTGCACGCGCCTATAAGTGAGAAAGAGGCAGATAAACAAGCATAAGGGTAAAAAAAGACAGAGAGAAAAAACAGAGAGAAAGAAGTACAAAGATCTACACATACATATTAAATAATATTTACATGCAGACTCATTATGGGTTTAAAAATAAATGCTCCTCAGGAGACACACTTTTCTTTTCTTAATTTGGCCTGCACAATGCTGCATTTATTATGTATGTAAAGTATGCATGCAGTTGTAGAGCTTATACATCTACAGAAAAAGTTTCTGACAGTACAGCAAACAAAAAAAAAAAACCTGTGACACCATCTGTGACATGATTGGGTATATCTAATATCAACATCAGATTCTCCTCTTCTCCTTTTTCTTTCTAGTCTTCCTCAACAAAAAGAAAATCTTAAATATATAATTTTCTTCTTGCTCGCCCATTTCTTAATGTTATGCCTAGTATACACAATCAGAAAATCACATAATCTGATCTTTAGTACACAGCTCTCGAGAGCTAATCCTGACAGTTACATAGTCTGGTTGAAAAAAGACACAAGTCCATCCAGTTCACCCAACAATATTTAAAGGGACAAGCATGTAATTTTTTCTCTTACTATACCAGATCAAACGAGTTTTGTTTAACCACTTGCCTACAGTGCACTTTCACCCCCTTCCTGCCCAGACCGATTTTCAGCTTTCAGCGCTCTCACACTTTGACTGAGAATTACTCAGTCATGCAACACTGTACCCATACAAAAATTGTGTCCTTTTTTTCACACAAATAGAGCTTTCTTTTGATGGTATTTGATCAATACTGGGTTTTTTATTTTTTGTGCTATAAATAAAAAAAGACTGAAAATATCGTTAAAAAAAGCATTTTTCTTTGTTTCTGTCATAAAATTTTGCAAATTAGTCATTTTTCTTCACAAATTTTGGCCAAAATTTATACTGCTACTTATCTTTGGTAAAAAAAAAACCCAAATAAGTGTATATTATTTGGTCTTTGTGAAAGTTATAGAGTCCACAAGTTATGGTGCTATTCATTGAAAATTGATCACACTTGATCACACCTGATGTACTGAAGGCCTATCTCATTTCTTGAGACACTAAAAGGTCAGGAAAGTACAAATACCCCCCAAATGACCCCTTTTTGGAAAGTAGACATTCCAAGGTATTTAATAAGGGGCATGATGAGTTTTTTTAAGTTGTAATTTTTTCCCACAATGCTTTGCAAAATGAAGATTTTTTTTTTTTTATTTTTTTTTTTTTACAAATTGCCGTATTAACAGGTTATTTCTCTCACACAGCACATGTATACTTGCAACTACACCCCAAAACACATTCTACTACTCCTCCTGAGTATGGCGATACCACATGTGTGAGACTTTTTCACAGCCTGGCCACATACAGAGGCCTAACATCCAAGTAGCAGCGTCCGGCATTCTAGGAGCACAAATTACACATATCATTTCCTGACAACCTATCGTACTTTTGAAGGCCCTGGAGCACCAGGACAATGGAAACCCCCATAAAATGACCCCATTTTGGAAAGCAAACAGCCCAACGTATAATTTATGAGGCATAATGAGTCTTTTGAATATGTCATTTTTTTCCACAAGTTTTTGGGAAATGTGGAAAGAAAATGAAAACACATTTTTTTTACACAAAGCTGTCCATTTATGCAATATTTCTAACACATCGCATGTACATAGCAAAACTTGCACCCCAAAATACATTCTGCTATTCCTCCTGAGTATGGCGATACCACATGTGTAACACTTTTTCACAGCCTGGCCACATACATAGGCCTCACATCCAAGTAGCGCTTTACACAAAGTTGTCCATTTATCCACTTTAAGACTGGGCCTATTTTTGACACTTGGTGTTTACAAGCTAAAATCATTTTTTTTTGCTAGAAAACTACTTTGAACCCCCAAACATTATATATTTTTTTTTTAGCAGAGACCCTAGAAAATAAAATGGAGATCGTTGCAATATTTTTTATCACACCATATTTGCGCAGCAGTCTTCCAAATGCGATTTTTTTGAAAAAAATTCACTTTTTTGAACTAAAAAATAAGAAAACAGTAAATTTAGCCCAATTTTTTTCCATAATGTGAAAGATAATGTTACGCCGAGTAATTAGATACCCAACATGTCATGCTTCAAAATTGCGCATGCTCACAGAATGGCGCCAAACATTGGTACTTAAAAATCCCCATAGGCAACATTTTAAAAATTTCTGCAGGTTACTAGCTTAGAGTTACAGAGGAGGTCTAGGGCTCAAATTATTGTACTCGCTCTAACGATCGCGGCGATACCTCACATGTATGGTTTGAACACCGTTTACATATGTGGGCGGGACTTGCGTATGCGTTTGCTTCTGCGCGCGAGCTAACGGGGACAGGGCGCTTTAATTTTTTTTTTTTTTCCTATTTATTTTATTTATTATTTTTTTATTTTTACACAGTTTAAAAAAAAAAAATTTTTGATCATTTTTATTCCTATTACAAGGAATGTAAACATCCCTTGTAATAGAAATAGGCATGACAGGTCCTCTTTATTGTGAGATCTGGGGTCAAAAAGACCTCACACCTCACAACTACACTAAAAAGGAAAAAAAAAAAAAAATTGTTGAAAGAGGAAAAAAAAAAAGCAAAAAAAAAAAGCGGCCCTTTAAACCGGTTGCTAGGCAACGTCTTTTGACGTAGCTCCGGTCCTCCAAGACCATAGAGTTGAGTGAGGGCCATCTTGCCCTCACTCGACTTCCTGTCTCTGAGGATCCGGGACCGGATAGTTTTCCCCGCTGCCGGCGGGTCCGGTAAGCTGGGAAAACGTCTGGGACGCGGCAGGAGGGGGGGGGCACCTCTTCCCCTGCACCGTAAGGGTAATTCCGCGGCAAATCCGCCACTGGGACCACCCTTATCTGAAAGCCGACCGCCCGCCGTTTCAAAAAATACCGGGGTTATGGGGGCTATCTGCTGCCATAACCCCAGTATTTAGCTTTTAATGGCCGACGCATATAGTCGTTAGGCGGTCAGTAAGTGATTGCATGTATATGGCAAACAGGTGACGATGACTGACGGGGTGACAGGTGACGATGACTGATGGGGTGACAGGTGACGATGACTGATGGGGTGACAGGTGACGATGACTGATGGGGTGACAGGTGACGATGATTGATGAGGTGACAGGCGATGATGATTGATGAGGTGACAGGTGACGATGATTGATGGGGTGACAGGTGACGATGATTGATGGGGTGACAGATGACAATTACTGACGGGGTGACATGTGACGATGATTGATGGGGTGACAAGTGACGATCACTGATGGGGTGTCAAGTGACGATGACTGATGGGGTGACAGGTGACGATGACTGATGGGGTGACAGGTGACGTGATTGATGGGGTGACAGGTGACGGGCGATGGTCACTGATGAGTGACAGGTGACGGGCGATGGTGCACGGCGGTACTGATGGCAGTCTCTGGTGACAGGTGCACTTTAGGCTACATTCACATGTGAGCGTAGCGATTGCGGGCAGAATCACTGCGATTCTGCCCGTGATCCAGAAATCATTGCAAATTGCGGGGCGCCTGTGCGTTGCCTGTGATTTGCAATAGCACCCCAAACGCTGTGCGATGTTGCTGCGATTTCCGCCTGCCGATTTGCGGTAACATCGCGCAAACAACGCATGACGCTCCAAAGAAACTCTTGTACCTTTTTTGGGCGTCATGCGATGTTTGCGCGATGTTACCGTGATTCGGCAGGCGGAAATGGCGGCAACATCGCACAGCGTTTGGGGTGCTATTGCAAATCAGGGGCAACGCACAGGCGTCCCGCGATTTGCAATGATTTATGGATCGCGGGCAGAATCGCTGTGATTCTGCCCGCGATCGCTGCGCTCACATGTGAACGTTATGGGTGTCAATTTCTGGGCACTGATGAGGTGACTGTTGGGTGACAGGTGACATTGGGGGGGGCTAAGGACTGTGTGGGGACATTTATTTTTGTGATTTTTACTTTGTGACATGTGTACAGAGCAGTAACTCACTATTTCTAGCTCTTCTCCCCTCATACTGGAAACTGTATGAGGAGAGAAGAGCTAGTAACAGTCAGTTACTGCTCTGTGTTTACATTTTGTGATCGGCTGTGAATGGATTCACAGCCGATCACATAGTAAACAGTCACTGTCAGTGACTGTTTACTACCGCCGGTGACAGCTGTGTTCCTACGGAACACAGTGCCACCGACATGACCGCGCTGCGCGCTCCCGATCGCGCATGCGCGGTCATCTGGTGGGCGCCTTCATTGTGATCGGCTGTGTCATTGGAACACAGCCGATCACGTGGGAAACAGCCACGCCCATTGGCTGTTTCCCCCCTGCCGGTGACGGGGGGTGTCCCGGGGACACCCCGACACCGGCAGTGCAGGGCGGCGCGCACGCGATCGCGCGCCTGCCCTGCTTAAAGTGCCGCCGTCATATGACGGCGGCCCAGGATAATGGTCGCTCCGCTCCGCCGTCATATGACGGCGGGCGGGCGGCAAGCGGTTAATCAGTGCAGAATTTGTATAAGAAAAAAAAAAATCAGAAGATCAAGACCTCACATTCTCGGAAACAAAAGAATACATTATAATACAACACAATACATTACATGTGAAGATAATATAGTGCTAATAAGTAAACCGCGCTCTCAGACACTATTTTTTATGTGCTAATAATATTGTCCATCAACACCAGTGAACTAAAATTGGTGACGTAGATGTGAAAATTCCAACTCCTCCAAAAAATTGTGAGCTGTGATGAGTGATCTTCCACCACCGATTTTTGAGATGCCTACTCACCAGTAGAGTTGAGCGGACACCTGGATGTCCGTGTTCGGCGGGTTCGGCCGAACTTGAAAGAAAAGTCCGGGTCCGTGTCCCGGACTTTTTCCGAACTTTACCCGGACACAGAACCCCATAAAAATCAATGGGGACCCGAACTTTCAGGCACTAAAATGGCTCTAAAAAAACAATGGAAAGGGCTAGAGTGCTGCAAATGGCAGCAAAATGTAGTTAAGAGCATGGCAAGTGCTCTTCAAACAAATGTGGATAGGGAAATAACTTAAAACAACAACAAAAAAACAAAAAATAAAACAACTTTCTTCATCTGTGAAGGACGAGGCCCATATGGAGTAGGAGGGAGGTTGAGGTGGCGGTGGATGTGGTGGTGTAGGTGGAAGCGGCGGTGGAGGGGGACGAGGTAGCCAACACTGCTTTTTTTTAGTCATTTTAAATTAGGGTACACCCCAAAAGAGTGAGAAAGATCAAAAATATAACAATGGCTGGGTAAGGTCGGTATCCATCTCTATTCTGCACAAGGTACGGAAAAGTCCTGTGGGATCCATGCCTGGTTCATTTTAATGAATGTGAGCTTGTCCACATTGTCTCTGGACAGGCGGCTGCGCTTGTCTGCGATAACGCCCCCAGCCATGCTAAATACACGTTCAGATAATACACTGGCTGCAGGGCACGCCAGCACCTCCAAGGCATAAAGGGCAAGCTCAGGCCATGTGCCCAATTTGGAGACCCAGAAGTTGAAGGGGGCAGACCCGTCATTCACTACATGTAGGCGTGTGCACACATACTGCTCCACCATGTTGGTGAAATGCTGCCTCCTGCTAAGACGTTCCATATGAGCTGCTGGTGCTGCTGTTTGTTGTGGCGTGCTGACAAAGCTTTACCACATTTCGGCCATGCTAACCCTGCCTTCTGAGGTGCTGGCGGTGCCCTGGTTGCGTTGGCGACCTCTTCCTCCTCCTCCTCTGCCTTGGCCTTGTGCTTCCAATGTGGCCCCGCTGTCAGGTGGGAATGCCAGCAGCATCGCATCTACCAGCGTGCGCTTGTACTCGCGCATCTTGCGATCACGCTCCAGTGAGTGAATTAAGGACGGTACGTTGTCCTTGTAACGGGGATCCAGCAGCGTGGCCACCCAGTAATCAGCACAAGTTAGAATGTGGGCAACTCGGCGGTCGTTGTGGAGACACTGCAGCATGTAATCGCTCATGTGTGCCAGGCTGCCCAGAGGCAACGAAAGGCTGTCCTCTGTGGGAGGTGTATCGTCTGTGTCCTCTGTATCCCCCCAGCCATGCACCAGTGATAGCCATGAGCTGGCCTGGGTGCCACCCTGCTGTGAACATGGTTCCATCTCCTCCTCCATCTCCTCCTCCTCATCCTCCAGAACTGTGCCCCTGCTGGACAATTGTGTCCCTGGCGTTTGTGGGTGCAGGAACCCACCCTCGGAGCCACTTGTGAATGACTGCCCTGAAAGCCTTGGAAATGATCCCTCTTCCTCCTCCTCCTCCTCCTCCTCCTGTGCCACATCCTCTTCCATCATCGCCCGAATCGTTTTTTGAAGGAAGCATAGAAGTGGGATAGTTAAGCTGACAACGGCGTCATCGGCACTGGCCATGTTGGTGGGGTACTCAAAACAGCGCAACAAGGCACACAGGTCTCGCATGGAGGCCCAGTTATTGGTGGTGAAGTGGTGCTGTTCCGCAGAGCGACTCACGCGTGCGTGCTGCAGCTGAAACTCAACTATGGCCTGCTGCTGCTCGCACAGTCTTTCCGGCATGTGCAAGGTGGAGTTCGACCTTGTGGGCACGTCACATATGAGGCGGTGAGCGGGAAGGCCGAAGTTACGCTGCAATGCTGACAGGCGAGCAGCAGCAGGGTGAGAACGCCGAAAGTGCGCACAGACGGCCCGCACTTTCTGCAGCAGCTCTGACATATCGGGGTAATTTTTAAGGAACCTCTGCACCACCAAATTCAGCACATGCGCCAGGCAAGGGATGTGGGTCAAACCGGCTAGGCCCAGAGCTGCTATGAGATTTCGCCCGTTATCGCACACCACCAGGCCGGGCTTGAGGCTCGCTGGCAGCAACCACTCATCGGTCTGCTGTTCCATGCTCCTCCACAACTCCTGCGCGGTGTGTGGTTTTTCCCCCAAACAGGCAAATTTTAAAACTGTCTGCTGTCGTTTACCCCTGGCTGTGCTGAAGTTGGTGGTGAAGGTGTTACGCTGACCGGATGAGGAGGCGGTAGAGGATGAGGAAGTGGAGTAGGAGGAGTTAAGAACAGGAGGCAAACTGAAGCGCCCTGCAATCCTCGGTGGTGGAAGGAAATGCGCCAAATTGCTATCCGCCTCAGGCCCAGCCGCCACTGCATTTACCCAGTGTGCCGTTAGGGAGATATAACGCCCCTGACGGTGCTTACTGGTCCACGTGATCTTTTCACTCCTCAGTACATCTGCACTATTTATATCTGTATGTATCTTTATCATTACTGTACATTTTGCCCAATATTTCACATTCATTTGTGTATATAATGCATGTGTATGTATTTATATATATAGTGTATATATATTTTTTAATTATGCTAGATGGCTATCTATCTTGCCACAGATGGCATTGCGCAGTGCACACCTGATTTTTTCCCCCACTTGGTTGTGCAGGGAAGGGATGGTTTGCCTGGAAAAGTAGTGGCAGCTGGGCACGACGTACTGTGGGACAGCCACCGACATAAGGCTTTTAAAACTGTGCGTCTCCACCAGACGGAATGACAGCATTTCAAAGGCCAAGAATTTTGAAATGCTGGCATTCAGGGCCAGGGATCGCGGGTGGGTAGGGGGGGTACTTCCTCTTCCTCTGAAGTGTTTGGGAGATGGAAAGCTGAACGCTTCCACGGGACATTGTGGAGATGGTTGGTGACCCAGGTGGTGGTGTTGCTGACAGATCCTCTGTTTGCGGGGTGGCAGGTGCCGGTATCACTACAGAGGTGGATGAAGAGGCCGAGACTGCAGCAGAAGAGGTTTTGAAGGTATCTACTCCACTGCAGCTCGTACTTTGCACTTAGATGCCTGATCATGCAGGTTGTGCTCAGGTTGAGAAGGTTTATGCCTCACTTAAGGCTCTGATTGCACAGGGTGCAAACCACTCGTTTCCTGTCATCAGCACATTGTCTGAAGAACTTCCACGCTAGAGAACTCCTTTGAGCTGGCTTTGGTGCGCTCGGTCCCTTGCTGCGTTGGGCAGTAGCAGGCGTAGTGTCTAGGGCACGGCCGCTCCGCTTCTGCACCCTGCTCCCTCTTCTGCTGTGCTGGTGGCTCTGTGCGACCACCGCCTCTTCCTCCAAACTACTCAGGTCACCTGCATGAACTTCATTCCATGTGGGGTCGAGGACCTCATAGTCCTCCACATCATCTTCCACCCAGTCTTCACCCCTGCCCTCCTTGTCGGTCTCCACAATTCTGAGTGCCGCAGCAGTTGGCACCTGCGTTTCGTCACCATCTGAGACGTGCTGCGATGGTCCTTCCATGTACTCATCTTGAGAAATAAGTGGTTGGGCATCGCTGCACTCAATCTCTTCCACTTCTGGGGCAGGGCTAGGTGGATGGCCCTGGGAAACCCTGCTGACAGAGTCATCAAAAAGAAGAAGAGACTGCTGCATGACTTGGGGCTCAGACTGCTTGCCTGATTTACATGGGGGTGAGGTGAAAGACGGTTGGACATCGGCTGCAGGTGCCAACTCTGACCTTTCTGCAGTAGACTGGGTGGGAGACAATGTGAAGGAACTGGAGGCACTGTCAGCAACCCAATCTACTATCGCCTGTAATTGTTCTTGCCTCAACACTTGTAGAGGCGCATGATGCCCTACCAAATACTGCTGCAGGTTCTGTCGCCTACTCACACTTGAGAAAGGTGTTTCACTTGTGCGTGTAGCTGGCACAGATCGACCACGTCCTCTCCTTGCAACAGGAGCTCTACCAGCAGCATCATGACCCAGGCCACGGCCCCTATTTGACGGTCTCCTCATATTTCTGTAATTTATGATCTTGCCCTAGAAAGGTGTTTAATGAATAGCGGAACAAAACAACAACAGTATCGCACGGGTGTATCTCACAGTCAAATATGCAAACTATGCCGCAATTAAATTTTTTTTACCCCAAAAGGGTGTTTATTAAATAGCGGAATAGAAAAACAGTATACAAATACAGCGGGTGTATCTAACAGTCAAATATGCAAAGTATGCCGCAATTTAATTTTTTCACCCCAAAAGGGTGTATATTGAATAGCGGAATAGAAATTTTTTTATAAAACGGTGTATCTCACACGTACAAACACAGACTAGGACCCGATTACAATTTTTTTGTACCCTAAAGGGTGGATGAGGAAGAGGAGTAGGAGGAGTTCGGAACAGGAGGCAAACTGAAGCGCCCTGCAATCCTCAGCGGTGGAAGGAGATGCGCCAAACAAATTTAAAAGGTGTATGTCACACGTAACGATACAGACTATGCCGCAATTTAATTTTTTTCACCCCAAAAGGGTGTATATTGAATAGCGGAATAGAAAAAAGTATATAAAAAGGTGTATCTCACACGTACAAACACAGACTAGGCCCAGATTACAATTTTTTGTACTCTAAAGGCAGGATGAGGATGAGGAAGAGGAGTAGGAGGAGTTCGGAACAGGAGGCAAACTGAACCGCCCTGCAATCCTTGGCGGTGGAAGATTCGCCCAAAAAATTTGAAAGGTGTATCTCACACGTATCGATACAGACTATGCCGCAATTTAATTTTTTTCCCCCCAAAAGGGTGTATATTGAATAGCGGAATAGAAAAAAGTATATAAAATTGATGATTTTTTAATAGCACATGTGAACACAGCAGTGTCTTATGTTTTATGTCACGGTCAGCAGCAGGCTATGAAGGGAAAAAAAAAATTCCCCTTTAAATTTGTAATTTGTAAATAGCAGATTAGTACAGACTATGCCGCAATTTAATTTTTTTAACCCCAAAAGGGTGTTTATTGAATAGCGGAATAGAAAAAAGTATATAATAAGGTGTATCTCACACGTACAAACACAGACTATGCCGCAATTTAATTTTTTTTACCCCAAAAGGGTGTATATTGAATAGCGGAATAGAAAAAAGTATATAAAAAGGTGTATCTCACACGTACAAACACAGACTAGGCCCCGTTTACAATTTTTTGTACCCTAAAGGCAGGATGAGGATGAGGAAGAGGAGTAGGAGGAGCTCGGAACAGGAGGCAAACTGAACCGCCCTGCAATCCTCGGCGGTGGAAGATGCGCCCAAAAAATTTGAAAGGTGTATCTCACACGTATCGATACAGACTATGCCGCAATTTAATTTTTTTTAACCGAAAAGGGTGTAGATTGAATAGCGGAATAGAAAATAGTATATAAAAAGGTGTATCTCACACGTACAAACACAGACTAGGCCCGGATTACAATTTTTTGTACCCTAAAGGCAGGATGAGGATGAGGAAGAGGAGTAGGAGGAGTTCGAAACAGGTGGCAAACTGAAGCGCCCTGCAATCCTTGTCGGTCTCCACAATTCTGAGTGCCGCAGCAGTTGGCACCTGCGTTTCGTCATCATCGGAGACGTGCTGCGATGGTCCTTCCATGTACTCATCTTGAGAAATAAGTGGTTGGGTATCGCTGCACTCAATCTCTTCCACTTCTGGGGCAGGGCTAGGTGGATGGCCCTGGGAAACCCTGCTGACAGAGTCATCAAAAAGAAGAAGAGACTGCTGCATGACTTGGGGCTCAGACTGCTTGCCTGATTTACATGGGGGTGAGGTGAAAGACGGTTGGACATCGGCTGCAGGTGCCAACTCTGACCTTTCTGCAGTAGACTGGGTGGGAGACAATGTGAAGGAACTGGAGGCACTGTCAGCAACCCAATCTACTATCGCCTGTACTTGTTCTTGCCTCAACACTTGTAGAGGCGCATGATGCCCTACCAAATACTGCTGCAGGTTCTGTCGCCTACTCACACTTGAGAAAGGTGTTTCACTTGTGCGTGTAGCTGACACAGATCGACCACGTCCTCTCCTTGCAACAGGAGCTCTACCAGCAGCATCACGACCCAGGCCACGGCCCCCTATTTGACGGTCTCCTCATATTTCTGTAATTTATGATCTTGCCCTAGAAAGGTGTTTAATGAATAGCGGAACAAAACAACAACAGTATCGCACGGGTGTATCTCACAGTCAAATATGCAAACTATGCCGCAATTAAATTTTTTTTACCCCAAAAGGGTGTTTATTAAATAGCGGAATAGAAAAACAGTATACAAATACAACGGGTGTATCTCACAGTCAAATATGCAAAGTATGCCGCAATTTAATTTTTTCACCCCAAAAGGGTGTATATTGAATAGCGGAATAGAAAATTTTTTATAAAACGGTGTATCTCACACGTACAAACACAGACTAGGACCCGATTACAATTTTTTTGTACCCTAAAGGGAGGATGAGGAAGAGGAGTAGGAGGAGTTCGGAACAGGAGGCAAACTGAAGCGCCCTGCAATCCTCAGCGGTGGAAGGAGATGCGCCAAACAAATTTAAAAGGTGTATGTCACACGTAACGATACAGACTATGCCGCAATTTAATTTTTTTCACCCCAAAAGGGTGTATATTGAATAGCGGAATAGAAAAAAGTATACAAAAAGGTGTATCTCACACGTACAAACACAGACTAGGCCCAGATTACAATTTTTTGTACTCTAAAGGCAGGAAGAGGATGAGGAAGAGGAGTAGGAGGAGTTCGGAACAGGAGGCAAACTGAAGCGCCCTGCAATCCTTGGCGGTGGAAGATTCGCCCAAAAAATTTGAAAGGTGTATCTCACACGTATCGATACAGACTATGCCGCAATTTAATTTTTTTCACCCCAAAAGGGTGTATATTGAATAGCGGAATAGAAAAAAGTATATAAAATTGATGATTTTTTAATAGCACATGTGAACACAGCAGTGTCTTATGTTTTATGTCACGGTCAGCAGCAGGCTATGAAGGGAAAAAAAAAATTCCCCTTTAAATTTGTAATTTGTAAATAGCAGATTAGTACAGACTATGCCGCAATTTAATTTTTTTTACCCCAAAAGGGTGTTTATTGAATAGCGGAATAGAAAAAAGTATATAAAAAGGTGTATCTCACACGTACAAACACAGACTATGCCGCAATTTAATTTTTTTTACCCCAAAAGGGTGTATATTGAATAGCGGAATAGAAAAAAGTATATAAAATTGGTGATTTTTTAATAGCACATGTGAACACAGCAGTGTCTTATGTTTTATGTCATGGTCAGCAGCAGGCTATGAAGGGAAAAAAAATAAATTCCCCTTTAACTTTGTAATTTTTAAATAGCAGATTAGAACAGCACTCTGTAGTAAAATATAGCTGAACGCTGCACACAACAGACTGATAAAAATATATTTTTTTCTCCCTCCTCCTCCTCGTCCTCAGTGGGCTCAAGTGAGGGCAAAAAGATCGTTCACTGCACCACCCCCCACACAGAAAAATCGATGTAGATCGCTAACGGACGATTGTTCTGTCCTGTGTCTCCTAATCTCTCCCTGCCTAATCTTTCCAGCCTGTCTGTCAGGGTTCTAGTCATACCCGCCAGACGGCTAGGCGTGGCCACCCCACTGGTGCCTTTCAGAGGTATTGAACCTGTGTCCTTCTGGCTTCCCAGTCTGCAAACTAGCCTCTGAGCCACTTCAGGACTTTGGAGAACTCCTGTTTATTCCTGTATTGCCTGCAGCACTAGGGGGCTGGATTTCACCAGAGGCTCAGACCTGTCAGTAACTCTCCAGCTGTATTTGATACCTAATTAACAAGGTATAAGACACTGCCCCTCCCTAAGGGCAGTGTCAGTTCATTGATTCTGGTTTCCTGGTTTGGTTCCTGTTGTTTGAGTTCCTGCATTCCTGTTTGTTTCTGGCATCTGACCCCTGGCTTCACCTGACGGTTCTCCTGCTCTAGTCCTTGCCTGTATTTGGACCTGGTTATCCTGAACAGCCCCCATGCACAAACTCACAGGCCAGGTGGTTTCTTACCTGGTCACCCTGGTCTGTGTTTGTTTGCAAGGGTGAGCATAAATCTCTGCCTGAATGGCTCCCAACAAAGGTAAGCCCTGACAGAATGAACTGACCAAACATGGAGTCAGCAGAGATGTGCAAGATGCTAACCCTGCAAGTGTCCAGCCTGGCCCAGACTGTTTCAGAGCTGCAGCGTGAAATTCTGTTACTTAAAGGCACAGTACGCCCAGTCTCAGAACCTGCATATTCAGAGCCGTTTGTTGTCATGCCTGAGAGATTCGATGGTAGTCGTGCTTCTTTCCAGTGCTTTAAGGTGGACTGCGAAATTTTATTTGCCTTAAAGCCTCGGACATATGCCAGTGACTTTATCAAGGTCCGTGCAGCTATCAATCTGCTGTCTGGATGGATCAAGACATGGGCACACCAGATGTTGCTTGCTCAGAATCCTGTCCTTGACAGCTGGGTGTCCTTCTTGACTGCATTGGACTCGCAGTGTAAGACCTCTAGAAAACCGTCTACTCCAAGGTCAGGTTTCAGAGAATCCAAGATACCCAGAGACAGGGAATACCAACACCACACGTCAATGTTGCCATCTTGTGAACCTGTTCATAGAGAAACTCCAGAGGTTTCCCATGTTCCTGCCGACTCTGAAGAACCCATGGAGATAGGTCTCATAAAGATAAAGACCAAATTGACACCTGATGAAAGAGACCGGAGGAGAGGCCGTGGTCTCTGCTTTTACTGTGGAGAAAGAGGGCACTTTATCTCTCTGTGCCCTACGCGCCCTCCTAGACCTCGGGCTCTCCATTTGGGTCCTGTTCAGTTATACCCAGTCAGCAATACACCTCTGTCTGTGAATTGCCAACATTGTTGTCACACAAGTTCATGTTCGTCTATGGCCAAAGGTACTCAGACCACTGTGATTGAAACCACCAATGTCCTTCAGGTACCTGATAACGTGACCTCTGTGACACTTCTGTCTAAAGCCCCAGAAGAGGCAACGCTGTCTCCTAAAGATGCAGTTCTTATTAGTACCAACACTACTTCAAGCCTGCTCGAAGAAGATATACCACCAGACTGTACCTATGCTTCCGATGGTACTGTAGTCTGCAAAAAAGACTTGCGTTTATTTGAGGAGGCATTGCGTGCCAGACGCTCCACTCCTGCTGAGGAAAATGTTCACGCCCGGCGGGCGTCCCTAAAGGGGGGGTACTGTCAGGGTTCTAGTCATACCCGCCAGACGGCTAGGCGTGGTCACCCCACTGGTGCCTTTCAGAGGTATTGAACCTGTGTCCTTCTGGCTTCCCAGTCTGCAAACTAGCCTCTGAGCCACTTCAGGACTTTGGAGAACTCCTGTTTATTCCTGTATTGCCTGCAGCACTAGGGGGCTGGATTTCACCAGAGGCTCAGACCTGTCAGTAACTCTCCAGCTGTATTTGATACCTAATTAACAAGGTATAAGACACTGCCCCTCCCTAAGGGCAGTGTCAGTTCATTGATTCTGGTTTCCTGGTTTGGTTCCTGTTGTTTGAGTTCCTGCATTCCTGTTTGTTTCCGGCATCTGACCCCTGGCTTCACCTGACGGTTCTCCTGCTCTAGTCCTTGCCTGTATTTGGACCTGGTTATCCTGAACAGCCCCCGTGCACAAACTCACAGGCCAGGTGGCTTCTTACCTGGTCACCCTGGTCTGTGTTTGTTTGCAAGGGTGAGCATAAATCTCTGCCTGAATGACTCCCAACAAAGGTAAGCCTTGACACTGTCCCTAAAATACTCAAATATCTTTCCCTGCCTACACTCCGACCTGTCCCTGCATTCTTTTCGGGCACAATGTTGTTTTACCCTGTCTGTCGCTAATCAGCAGCAGCCAGCCCCATTCTGTGTGCTCTCTCCCTACACTACAGCAGACTGGCGCACTGCGTGCTGTGTCTCGAGCTTATAAAGACCTGGGTCACATGCTTCAGTTGGCCAATCACAGCCATGCCATTAGTAGACATGGTTGTGATGGCTTCTTTGGCACACCAGTTAAACGCTTGTTGATTGGCTGTTGAAACCCCACCGTTAAAAGCGCGCCATTACATACAAAACAGGAAATAAAATTACCGAACACGGATTTTAAACCCGAACATACAGTAAAGTTTTCGGGTCCGTTTCCGAGTAGCAAAAATCCAATTATCCGGTATGGACCCGAATAATACAGTCCGTGTTTGCTCAACACTACTCACCAGAAAAAAAATAATTTAAGCATATCCAACCAATGAGGTCTCCCCAACACATTACATCACTTCCCAAGTTGCATTCTGTCGTGCGAGAATTTTTGTAACTTTAGTAACCTCTATATTTTCAATATGAGACTAACATGCAACAAAAAACAGACAATCAATTGTCCATCATGTGTACGAGGCATAAGAAGACCTGCTGAAAAGTCATCTCCTCACTATCTCACAAACCTATTTTGCTCAGTGTATTCTGGCAAAGCATAGCTTAGTAGATTCTTGAAAATTAAGAGATTTTGGATGGGAAAGCCTTTATGGAACACCTAAACTGATTAATATGTAAAGTCATGTAAACACATACATTTTCCATTTAAATGCAAAACAAAGACTTCAGATCAATTTCTCTCGTGTTGAAATAAACAAATGCAGGATTACAATATAAATTAGAGTTTAAAGAATAAGTTCATAAAAAAATTCACATATTTTTGCAGGTAAAAAAGTGTGCATTTTGTTTTGATTTATTTGGAGCCTGTAGAGCATTGCACCAGCGATCAGCAGATCACACACACACACAGAACTGAGGCTGTCAATCAGCTGGAGCAATCCCCCCCCCCCTCCGACACCATTTTTCTCTTGGTGTCAGGAGAAATTTTTAGAAGTGCATCATGCAGAAAGCAGGGGAACGAAGCAGCAGACAGAAAGGACACTTAGTGCTCTTGACTGAGACAAGTATACACTAGTAGAGTGATATACTTTGCTCATATTTCAAGTCTGAGGTTTACAACCACTTTAAGCACACCCATTGGTTTCTGGTTTCATATCTAAGGACGTGTTCAAGGTAAAGTACCAGTGCCATTGAATCAGAAATTTTCAGGTAGATTTTAGGGTTGGCTAGAAGAAAGTCGCCATCCACCATCTTGTGGTCTGATGAACAAGGATATTAAAGAAGACCTCATACCAACATGGAAGTAGTGTTTTTATTTAACTTTAAATTTTTTTTAACCACTTAAGCCCCGGAAGATTTTACCCTCTTCCTGACCAGGGGTTTTTTTGCGATTTTTTACTGTGTGACTTTAATGGACAATTGCGTGGTCGTGCGACACTGTACCTAAACAAATTTGACGTCCTTTTTTTCCCACAAACAGAGCTTTCTTTTGGTGGTATTTGATCACCTGTGCGATTTTTTGATCATGCGCTATAAACAAATAAAGAGCGTCAATTTTGCAAAAATAACAATATTTTTCAAATTATTTAATATGAAATTCCAAAAAAGAAATGAAAAAATCTAAATTTTTTAAAATTTTCAGCCAATTTGTTTTATGCTACATATGTTTGGTAAAAAAAAAATCGCAAAAAGCGTATTTTGATTGGTTTGCGCAAAAGTTATCGCGTTTACTAACAAAGGGAAAGATTTTTGTAATTTTTGTTGTTTTTTTTTTAACGCGTAATGGCGGCGATCTGTGATTTTTTTTGCGGTACTGTGACATTGCGGCGGACAGATCGGACCCTTGACTGACATTTTTGACACTTTTGGGGTTACCAGTGACATTACTGCAGTAATCAGTGCTATACATATGCACTGTTACTGTAAAAATGACACTGGCAGGGAAGGGGTTAACTGTATTGGAGAGGGAGGGGTTAAGTGTGTCCTAGGGGCGTGTTTCTAACTGTGATGGGACATGGCTACTAGTGTAAAAACAGAGATCAATGGTCCTACATAGTAGAACCATCTGATCTCCATTTTTACACAGGGAAGAATGACAGGCGGCTTGTTTACATTAGCCGCCTGCCTTTCTCCCTTCCCGGCGAACGATCGCGAGTGACCGGCGGACATCGGGTCTGCCGGTCACACGCACTGACTTGTTAGGGAACGAGCAGGGGCGGGCGCGCGCCTCAGCGGGCGCGCGCTCGCCCGCTATTGGCTCACAAGCCAGTGAAAGGCTAGTGACGTACCGGTACATCACTTTGCCTGGCCGGGGCTGACCGCCGCAGTATATGTACTTGCGGCGGTCGGCAAGTAGTTAAAATGATGGAATGTTTTTACAGATAGCTTACTGCTCATTGGTATTGCAGATGTTGGCCTTCAATAGGCTGATGAAATAAGCAATAAAAATAACAATGTGATATAGCTGTGTAACGTGCTATGTGTAGAGATAAGATTTTTTTTTTTTTTAATTAACACAAATATTGCTAGTTTATATATAAAGGCCTTGGGAATTATTTTATTTTTTTGTTTCACTTTACTATACAATAGCAGCAAAATAATACTATGCTAGCTGAAAAAAAGTTATTGACTTTTCTACCAGTCAGTGACATCACTAATTCTATTTTCCATTATGTTTGTTGGATACCAAAAAAGCTAAATTTTCTACTTAGCACCCCAGAAGCAGCCATAACTCAATATAAGGCAAAGTAAACCTCTGTGCTTAAAGATCCCTAACAAGATATTGCCGGCTGCAAGCCATAAAAATGAAATCTCTGCTGGAAGACAGGCATCAGTGAGGACTCAGTTTGATGCACTTCAGACCACATGGATCTTTGGCTGTAACTGACTTAACAAAGCATTACAACAATGAACAGCTGCTCCTCTGATCTCATACCACACAATGAGCCAAAAACATATAAAGGATAAAACAGGATACAAATAGAAAAGAAATAATTGAGAAAATTATTAAAAACAATGTGAAAAAAACAATAAAACAAAGCCAAAATAAAGCATAAGCAGTATCAAGTAATCCTTCCTTTCATATAAAAGTAAATACACAAATAGATCCAAATAATAATAATCATCACCATCATCATAACAGCTGTTCACATAGAAATTAAAAATTAACAATTCATGCATAAACCAATGATTCATTTATGTGAAAAAACATACGTCCCATCTGAGATTTAACCCTTGGGGAATCCTAGTTTGCTTGGAAAAATCTAAAAAGCATGGTATTTCCAGGCTTTCCACTTAGCGGATACAGTGTGTTTTAAACTCATGCAAGCCTGGCTTATGCTAGGCCAACAAGTTTTGCTTTAGATTTGATCTGTAAGATCAATGCACATCTCTGTTCACGTATTCATATTGGGGTGTGTTACTGTTGATTCTGAATGACACCCCAAGCTAGATTTACAGTGTAAACAAATGAATTTGACCTTCAGCATATCAAAAAACACATGGACTGTACATTATGGGGCACTGCACAGGCAATAAATAGTGCAGGTATAATTTTTTGTGTTCTGTGGCTCATTGAAGTAGCTGAAAACCATAACTAAATAACTCTAATGCCTGGTTCACACTATGAGGTTTTTTTTTTTTAGTTTAGCCCATTGGGCTGAACGAAAAAAAACTGAGGAGCTCAGGAGGAGGTTGCTTACTAACTATTGATGTTTGTACAGTGATCTCCCCACTGAGCCCCCCGCCAGTCAGCCACTGGCTGCAAGCGCTCACCAGATGCCAATCGGCAGATGTTTTTCTGGAATGCCCATACTACAGGAGCCGTACATTCGGTTGGCTTTTGTCGGACAGGCTGGTGTAGACACAGGTCGTATGTCGGCCGGTTCCTGTTGAACCGGCCAATATCGGACAATATTCCACCTGTGTGCACCAGGCATTTGTTTAATCACCACCCACCATATAGTAAAATAACAGGTGCAAGGTGTCTCTCTTCTTCTGGGACGATGTCATATGATGTCGTCCCACTCTTGCTATGCTTGTGTGGCCATGAAGGCGTGCAGTGGTCGACAGCGTGCTGCGTCCCTGGGACGTCCCAATGACGTGACTCTTTACCCATGTGATCAGCTGTGCCCAAACACAGCTGATCACATGTAAACAAGGAAATGCCGGGTTTTGGCTTTTCCTTACAGGGGAGACCTGCACAGATAATCAGAGCACTGATTATTAATGCCCTGATTATCAGTGCAGCCCCAACAGTGCCCAGCAGTGATGCCAGTCAGTGTCCAGGAGTGATGCCAGTCAGTGCCCAGCAGTGATGCCAATCAGTACCCACCAGTGGTGCCGATCTGTGCCCATTAGTGGTGCCGATCGGTGCCCATCAGTGATGCCAGTCAGTGATGCCTTTTAGTGCCTATCAATGCCTGCTCATCAGTGCGCCTATCAGTCCTGTCTATCAGTTTCCATCAGTGCCACCTATCAGTGCTGCCTATCAGTGCCCATCAGTGCTGCATTTAGTGCCTCCCCATCAGTGCCACCTCATCAGTGCCCTTCAATGCTGTCTCATCAGTGCCAATCAGTGCAGCCTAACAGTGCCGATTAGTGCAGCCTCATCAGCGCACATCAGTGAAGGAGAAAATTTACTTATTTACAAATTTTTATAACAAAAACTATGAAAAACTTTTTTTATTTCTCAAAATTTTCGGTCTTTGTTGTTTTTTTTTTAGCAAAAGATAAAAAAAAAAAAAAAACAGTGGTAAATTAAATAACACCAAAATAAAGCTTTATCTGTCTCAAAAAAAAAAGATACAAATTTAATTTGGGTGCAGCGCTGCATGACCGCACAATTGTCATTCAAAGTGCAACAGCGCTGAAAGCTGAAAATTGGCCTGGGCAGGAAGGGGGTTAAAGTGTCCAGTATTGAAGTTGTTAATAAAACATTGAATCATGAGCAATAGCCATTTTTATAACAAAACACTATTTTCATTTTTTTCCATTCTTTGCTGCACCTCAGTAATGCTGATCTCTTGCAGCATTTTCCTTTTACTCTCTGTTTTCATGCTTGCAAACCAGTAATGGCTGCATGGCAAGTTGCCTGATGACAACAGTGGACAATTCCTGTGTAACGTGTGTTGAAATGGCCATCCAAAGCCTGTTTAACAGGGTAACAAAAGCAGGAGTACAGTTGGAAAACATATACAGAGTGCTGTCAGCCTATCACAGGAAGTGTCTGAACAAGGACTGTTATGGCCGGATCACTAGATATTTCATTTTTTGGGGTTTAAATATACTTTGAAAATACTCTCTGGAATAAAAATTATCCCCTCCCATCCCTCCCTTCTACCCCTTTAATACTATAAAAAAAAAAAAAATGCCCTTTCTAACTTACCTAAAGCCGTGATTACGTGACCCTGCTGCACCAAGACTACTCTTCTGATTACTTTCTGGAAGGGTCCTTCTTTGGGTGTCTATATCACTGCCTGTGAGGCGTGAACATTTCCAATTGGATGGCTGCCGCCAAAGTCCTCTCAGGGGGGAAAAGAGGGCAACGTCATCAAAAGAGGACAGCGAGGGAGGCGACGTTCTTGAGGTGTCATCCCAGTGATGGATCAGCTGTCCCCCAAAGTGGAATTGGTGGCAGTGAGCGATTTCGATGGGGGACTTAGTTGAGTATATCTGCCTTCACCAAATAAGGGGAAAAAAACACTAGGAGGATGGATTAGAGGGGGGCAGGAGGGAGGTAGGGTAAAGGTTTTTGCCCCTAATGGGGCTTTAAGGCTACATTCCCAATAAATAGACTTCCTTAACAAAATGCATCTCAATGCCCCTCAAAAAACACAGAGTAAAACATGAAAGGGTATGAATGGAGCCTAAAGGCTGGCCATAGACTGGTTGATCGAAAAAAAAAAGAACGGTTTCCTCCATTCAAACAAGCCAGGTGGATGGAGGAACCCTCCCCACTGTGCCATTGTATTCTGACAGCAAAACTCCTCTGCTGTTAGAATACACTAATCAGTGGCTGCAGCCACTGATCAGCAAAAGTTTTCCAACAGTCCCGTTTGACAGAAGTTATGTAAGAACGGTCATAGATGGCCCGAAAATGTCGAACCATCGTTTGCCAGCTTACAGATCTACCTGATACGGATATTATGTAAATAATTTGGATAGACATCCTTTGGTAGGTTATGAAAGCTCAACAAACTTTGAATTTTCTTATAGCCCTCAACCCTCACTGAAACTGCCAATATGATTTGAGTGATTGACCCACTAACAACTAGGATTTAAAAATATATATTTCTGTACTTTTTTACTAGATTTTTAACAGGATGGGATTTTTTCCTATGCTTCTGTAATGGTTCTACTAATGGAACCCAGGATAGGAGATGAGAAATAAATAAGAGCGTGCCAGGTTTCCAATGACATGCTGTCCCATTTACACTGAGAAAGTAAAGCAGCTTGACTAAATTGGTTACCCCTAGAAACCAATCACTTTCTTCCTTCACTTCTCTAACCTTCTCTTTAAAAATTAAAGTATGAAGCTGAGAGTGGTTTCAGGCATGTTCACTTATGAAAGAACTATGACAATAAATGCTCACTTGAAGAGTATAAGAACTTTATGAATAGAAATAAACTGACAATGAAATAACAAGTAAACGAAATGTCTAACGGAAATGTCTTAATTTAATCTGTTTTGTATGCTGTAGACAGCCTGATTTAATACAGTGTCAGAATGAATGGACAGACAATGTATTCGGAATGTCAAAGAGGCAAAGCGATTTGCAGGACACCCATAAAGTTAATAACCCAGTATGGTTTGAAAAATTGCAGTGGAGAGGAATTGCAATTCTTTTGTCTAAAAGCAAATACATCCAAGTATGAATGGCAGTGTCCGCCCACACACTTCAGCCTTGAGAGATACAGTTCAATAATTTCACAATTCAAAAATCCAGAAGCAATACAAACCATTATTGTAACTATTCTGGCTCTATAATTCACAGAACAATATAAATATGAATTAGCCACTTAAGGACCTTGAGTATATAGGGTACACCCCAAAATGTAATCTAAATCCTTTGGATGTCAAAGTCTTTCCCTCCATCATGCCTTCTATGCTTAGTCTTCATTATTAAATATGTTGTATCAATATTATTGCTACAATATACTTAGGCATTCTTTTATAGATAGATTAAAGGATCTGTGGTGCAAGCAAGTGTGAAAAACAATTAAATACAAAAAAAAAAACTTTTAATAACCCTAATCAGCCATAATTATCTCCTTGTTCATATTGTACCATTTGCTTTTTTTTTTTTGTTTTGTTGCTGATTTTTGTAATGTCGCAACAAGGCCCCTCTTACTAATATGTTTTGGTGTGATTGTACAGGGCAAATCACAGAATACAATGTAAACTTTTTAAACACTGATCAACTTGGGTTTTGTTATGTCCTTTTAATTTTAGATTGCTTTATAAGAAAGTCATATTTCAACCTAATTTCTAAAAATTATATGTGCATATACAGTATCTCACAAAAGTGAGTACACCCCTCACAGTTTTGTAAATATTTTATTATAACTTTTCATGTGACAACACTGAAGAAATTACACTATACACTGCTACAATGTAAAGTAGTGAGTGCACAGCTTGTATAACATTGTAAATTTTCTGTCCCCTCAAAATAACTCAACACGCAGCTAATAATGTCTAAATGGCTGGCAGCAAAAGTGAGAATACCCCTAAGTGAAAATGTCCAAATTGGGCCCAATTAGCCATTTTCCCTCCCCGGTGTCATGTGACTCATTAGTGTTACAAGGTCTCAGGTGTGAATGGGGAGCAGGAGTGTTAAATTTGCTGTTATCACTCTCACTCTCTCATACTGATCACTTGAAGTTCAACATGGCCCCTCATGGCAAAGAACTCTCTAGGGATGTGAAAAAAAGAATTGTTGCTCTACATAAAGATGGCCAAGGCTATAAGAAGATTGCCAAGACCCTGAAACTGAGCTGCAGCATGGTGGCCAAGACCATACAGTGGTTTAACAGGACAGGTTCCGCTCCGAACAGGCCTCGCCATGGTCGACCAAAGAAGTTGAGTGCACATGATCAACTTCATATCCAGACGTTGTCCTTTGGAAGTAGATGTATGAGTGCTACCAGCATTGCTGCTGAGGTTGAAGGGGTGGGGGGTCCGTCTGTCAGTGCTCAGACCATACGTTGCACACTGCATCAAATTGGTCTGCATGGCTGTCATCCCAGAAGGAAAACTCTTCTAAAGATGATGCACAAGAAAGCCAGCAAACAGTTTGCTGAAGACAAGCAGACTAAGAACATGGATTACTGGAACCATGTCCTGTGGTCTGATGAGACCAAGATAAACTTATTTGGTTCAGATGGTGTCAAGTGTGTGTGGCGGTAACCAGGTCAGGAGTACAAAGACAAGTGTGTCTTGCCTACAGGCAAGCATGGTGGTGGGAGTGTCATGGTCTGGGGCTGCATGAGTGCTGCCAGCACTGGGGAGCTACAGTTTATTGAGGGAATAATGAATGCCAACATGTACGGTGACATACTGAAGCAGAGCATGATCCCCTCCCTTCGGAGACTGGGCCACAGGGCAGTATTCCAACATGATAACGGCCCAAAACACACCTCCAAGAGGACCACTGTCATGCTAAAGAAGCTGAGGGTAAAGGTGATGGACTGTCCAAGCATGTGGAGGAGTGCAAGGCCTCTAATATTCACCAGATCCGTGATGTTATCATGGAGGAGTGGAAGAGGACTCCAGTGGTAACCTGTAATGCTCTGGTGAACTCCATGTCCAAGAGGGTTAAGGCAGTGCTGGAAATGATTTGTGGCAACATTTGACACTTTGGGCCCAATTTGGACATTTTATCTTAGGGGTGTACTCACTTTTGTGAGCTACTGAATAATATATATATATATATATATATATATATATATATATATACACAGCTGCAAGAAAAAGTATGTGAACCCTTGGGAATGATATGGATTTCTGCACAAATTGGTCATAAAATGTGATCTGATCATCATGATCTAAGTCATAACAATAGACAATCACAGTCTGCTTAAACTAATAACACACAAAGAATGAAATGTTGCCATTTTTTAATTGAACACACCATGTAAACATTCACAGTGCAGGTGGAAAAAGTATGTGAACCCTTGGATTTAATAACTAGTTGAACCTCCTTTGGCAGCAATAACTTCAACCAAACGTTTCCTGTAGTTGCAGATCAGACGTGCACAACGGTCAGGAGTAATTCTTGACCATTCCTCTTTACAGAACTGTTACAGTTCAGCAATATTCTTGGGATGTCTGGTGTGAATCGCTTTCATGCTACAGCATCTCAATAGGGTTGAGGTCAGGACTCTGACGGGGTCACTTCAGAAGGCCTATTTTCTTTTGTTTAAGCCATTCTGTTGTTAATTTACTTCCATGCTTTGGGTAATTGTCCTGTTGCAACACCCATCTTCTGTTGGGCTTCAGCTGGCCTTAAGATGAAGATGGCCTTAAGTTCTCCTGCAAAATGTCTTGATAAACTTGGGAATTCATTTTTCTTTTGATGATAGCAATCCGTCCAGGCCCTGATGCAGCAAAGCAGCCCCAAACCATGATGCCTCCCCCACCATATTTTACAGTTGGGATGAGGTTTTGATGTTGGTGTGCTGTGCCTCTTTTTCGCCACACATAGTGTTGTGTGTTTCTTCCAAACAACTCAACTTTGGTTTCATCTGTGCACAGAATATTTTGCCAGTCCTGCTGTGGAACATCCAGGTGCTCTTGTGCAAACTGTAAACGTGCATCAATGTTTTGTTTGGACAGCAGTGGCTTCCTCTGTGGTATCCTCCCATGAAATCTATTCTTGTTTAGTGTTTTACGTATTGTAGATTCGCTATGCATCTTTACAGGACGGCCACTCCTAGGGAGAGTAGCAGCAGTGCTTAACTTTCTCCATTTATAGACATTTGTCTTACCATGGACTGATGAACAGCAAGGCTTTTGGAGATACTTTTATAACCTTTTCCAGCTTTATGCAAGTTAACCATTCTTAATCGTAGGTCTTCTGAGAGCTCTTTTGTGCGAGGCATCATTCACATCAGGCAATTCTTCTTGTGAAAAGCAAACCCAGAACTGGTGTGTGTTTTTATAGGGCAGGGCAGCTGTAACCAACACCTCCAATCTCATCTCATTGATTGGACTCCAGTTGGCCCGACATCTCACTCCAATTAGCTCTTGGAGATGTCATTAGTCTAGGGGTCCACATACTTTTTCCACCTGCACTGTGAATGTTTACATGTTGTGTTCAATAAAAACATGGCAACATTTCATTCTTTGTGTGTTATTAGTTTAAGCAGACTGTGATTGTCTATTGTTGTGACTTAGATGATGATCAGATAGCATTTTATGACCAATTTGTGCAGAAATCCATATCATTCCAAAGGGTTCACATACTTTTTCTTGCAGCTGTATATATACGTATATATACTGTATATATATATATATATATAGATATATTTACCTTAATGCATTCCCTGCATTAAGGCAAAAAAAGTGTCTGACTGCTTGTTGTGCCACCAACCCTTCCAAACACTTACCTGATTCCACCACCAATCAAGCACTGACCCATCTGCAGCACTGCTGCTCCCTCTTTTTAGTTTCACATGAGACTCTTAGAGCAGTTGGAGCCATTCGTAAGGAGCCCGTTTACAATATCAGCTTGGAAAAATTGATGAATGAATCATAAGGGTGTTATGATTAGACACTGTTATCTGTGGTAAACACTTTAACATTTTTATCTCCTTGTGCTCGCTGTGCTATATATGCTTTTATTTCTTGATTACGACAATAACGATTTTGGCATCCTTCCTGGGTGTGCAGCCATTCATTCATTGATCTCTGAGACAAACCGGACAGGCACCTCTGCTTTGGAAACAAGCTAGACTTGCAGCACTCACACCTTGAGCAGTGTTCCCTCATTATTGGACTAGTACAATATCAGCTTGTGGTAAAGTGTGCTTACACACAGTGCAGTATGTTTTGGTGCCATGCAATGCACCTAGGTACAGGAGACTCTGAGAGCAGTTGGAGCCATTCCCTTCTACTGCTGTCAGTCAAATCCTGTGAGAAGGGGAAGGTGGCGTGTCCGAGCTGTGCTTTGTGTGTGTCTATGGACTTACACAGCCTGGCTCAAGAGCACAAAGGAAGAAGGAGGAACAGAGAGCACGGGTAAGGGACTTCCAAATTGGAGGTAAGGGAACACTATTTGCAATACCATTGCACAGAGCAGGTAAGTATAACATCTTTTTAATTTTTTTAACAAAAAAAAAAAAAATAGTTTTTAGTATCGCTTAAAAGGGGAATTACATTTTTGTTAAAAAAAAAAATAATAATAATATAGCATATAAAAATGCCACACAAGCCATATCGTAATTTAATGTTATCTATAAAATGATTGTCCCTTTTCACTCTGAAGCTGCTATATATTTTCTAAAACTCTCACAAAATTCAATGCAGTTTGGAAACCTGGAAGCGTTCTGTACACTGCTGGTATACAGAATGTTCATATAAATGTAATATCCTGCTTGTGTGATTGGCTCACTAATTTTATGAGATTTCTGCACAAAAAAAATACAAAAAACATTTCATGCATCCTTAGCAATAGGAATTTTTTTTTTTTTTTAATTTCTCCTTAAAGGTTAACTACTTCTAAGTGGATGCAGACACTGTAGCTTTCCTCATAAAAACACTGAAAGTGCAACAGTTGATGATAATGAATGCAGACCATTCCTTTCAGCTGGCTGTCTTGCAAGGGCATAGTGGAACAAAGCAGCTTTTTTTGTCAGAATACAAAAAAGTTTGTTCAATTTCTTGCAATGTTGACAGATCACCGAGAGATGACTGTTTTTTTTCTCAAAAAGTGGAGTTACATTTCAAGAAAAAAAAAGGTTTACTAGATTCAAACATAAGGAGCCCGTTTACAATATCAGCTTGGAAAAATGAATGATTGAATCAAAAGGGTGTTATGATTAGGCGCTATTATCTGTGTTAAACAAGGTAACATTTTTATCTCCTTGTGCTCGCTGTGCTGTATATGCTTTTATTTGTTGATTACTACAATAAAGATTTTGGCATCCTTCTGGAGTGTGCAGCCATTCATCCATTAATCTCTGAGACAAACCGGACGGGCACCTCTGCTTTGGAAGCAACGCTAGACTTGAAGCACTCACACCTTGAGCAGTGTCTTCTCATCATTAGACTAGTACAATATCAGCTTGTGGTAAAAGTGTGTTTACACATAGTGCAGTAGGTTGTGGTGCCCTCCAATGCACCTAGGCAGCAGAGCACCACAACACAGGGAAGGGCATTTTTGCGTTGCAGTGGGTTGTGTTAAAAAAAATAGTGCATGTCCATTTTTCAGTACATTAAGTTGGGCTCCCAGTTGTTTTAAAAAATAAATCTCTGCCCTAATACAGCATGCCTTGGCTTAACCCATATGTAGCGATGGGTCAAGAGGGAATACTTCTCTAACTGCTCAAAAAAATACATACGCCTGCAGCTCTGTTCTCTCAATTTTACCATTAATAAAATACATTTAGGCTTATTCAATTACCCATGTGCAACATGCAATAGCCTGCAGCAACATCACCTTTCTGATTTCAGAAAATAAATATGACACTATTGAATTTTATATATCATTGTTGCTCTCAGTGTTGGTTTCACTGCTGGAAGCCTTTCCATTGGCTTTATTGACAAGTTTATAAGACTCCTGATGAGAAATTAGCATCATCTTCCAAACAGGAAAATATTCCAGGCAAAATGACAGGGAGCAGAAAAAGAAAACATGTTGCAAAAGTGATATTTTTCAAAATTAAAATAAAATAACACCTTTAAAATGCATTTATAACAAGTTTTTTGAAGTTTATGCACACACGGATTTTACAGGCATTTATTATATTTGCCTAGCGTAATTTTTCCAGCACTTTCCTACGTTCAGGTTTGTAAAATATGTCAGAAAGAAGAATTTACATTTACAAGAGTATGGCTACATACTTGTATGGAAGGCTGCACACAGCATGTGCGTCTCCCTGGGCACGGGAAAGTGTCGGGAAATGATGATAGGCATATAAAATTCCCGTAAAATCCCTGTGTGCATGAATCCTATAATGTTTGAGTATTATATGGAAAGGTGAAGAGACATCTGTTGTTTTTCTTTTGCATTCTATGTGCCATCAGGGAGATTTCTTTTAACTTTCTGGCCCCAGAGATACACCAGGATAAGAAGGATAAGTCCTTCTTAGACAGCTGTCATCAGAACAGGTGTCCTTAGCAGAAGATTCCCCCTTACCTTGTGACACAGTAACAACTGTAAAATTGTAATTTCCTATAACTTTCTATATCTATGCCAGCAGTACAAACTCAAATGGCTAGACTTTCCAGACAGCCATAATGCAGGAATTCTATCGGGAGGTGAGCTTTAATTTGAATAGCGGTAGGCCTGTGGATGTCGTGTATGAAGATTTTGCTAAGGCATTTGATACAGTACCCCACAAACAATTAATTTACAAGTTAGGGTCTTTCGGCATTGAACACATGATATGTTCCAGGATAGAAAACAGATCGCAGGAGTGTGTCCAGAGAGGTGAATAATACCATATTTTCTGAATGATCTGGAGTGGTGAGCGGAGTGCCCCAGGGCTCTATCCTGGATTAATTCTGTTTAACTTGTTCATAAATGATATAGAGGTTGGAATAAGTAGTTCAATCTCAGTGTTTCTTAACGATACAAAACCAAGTAGGGCAATAACTTCACAAAAGGATATAGCAACTTTACAAAAAGTCCTAGTTAAAATCGAGGGGTGGGCAGCAATATGGGTGATGATGTTCAATGTAAGAAAATGCTAAGTAATGCTCTTGGGAGATAAAAAATATGCATGCAAGTGAGCATGCTTGGGGAGCACCTTTGGGAGAAACGAGGATCTAAAAGGATCTGGGGTTTCTAGTAAATCACAGACACAGAAATAGCATGCAATGCCAAGCTACAGCAAGCAAGACCAGCAGACTATTAGCATGCATTAAACCACTTGCCGACTCATCAGCCCCTCATGGGCAAAGTGACGTAGTACTACGTCAATCGCCCAGGAGCCTGTAGGGGGCGAGCGCGTGCCCTCCTGCCCCCACTCATTCACTGAGGTCCCCGCGCGAGTGACCGATGTCCGCCGGCCACTCGCGATCTCCCGGTGGAGAGGGAGAAAGGCAGGTGGCTGATGTAAACAAAGCCGCCTGTCATTCTCCCTGGTGTAACAGCAGAGATCATACGATCCTGCTATGTAGGATCGTATGTCTCTGTGGTTACATCAAAAGCCACACCCCTCTACAGTTAGAAGCACGCCCCTAGGGACACACTTAACCCCTTGATCTCTAGTAAAGTTAACCCCTTCCCTGCCAGTGTCATTTTTACAGTAACAGTGCATATGTATTGCACTGATTACTATAGTAATGTCACTGGTACTCCCAAAAGTGTCAAAAATGTTAGTCAGGGGTCCGATCTGTCTTACTGCAATGTCACAGTCCCGAAAAAAAAAATTGCAGATCGCCGCCATTACTAGTTTTAAAAAAAAAAAAACAATAAAAATGACATAAATCTTTCCCTTAGTTAGTAAACGCAATAACTTTTGCGAAAAAAACAATCAAAATACGCCCATTGCGATTTTTTTTACCAAAAATATGTAGCAGAAAACAAATTGGCCTAAAATAATAAACAAATTAGATTTTTGGGGGGGAATTTCATATAAAAAAATGACGCCCTTTTTTTGTTTATAGCGCAAAAAGTAAAAATCGCACAGATGATCAAATACCACCAAAAGAGCTCCGTTTGTGGGAAAAAAAGGACATCAATTTCATTTGGGTACAGCGTCGCACGGCCACGCAATTGTCCGTTAAAGTCACGCAGTGCCGAATCGCAAAATAGGCCCTGGTCTTTGAGCAGCCAAATTCTCCGGGGCTTAAGTGGTTAAAATGGTATTTACTGAAGAGATAAAATTATAATTCTACCACTGTGAATCAGCCGAATCTTGAGTATGCCATCCAGTTCTGGTCACCACTCCTCAGGAAGAATGTACTTGAATTAAAGATAGTCCAGAGGAGGGCAACAAAGCTAATAGGGGGCTGGAGGACCTCATTTATGAGGAACGATTACAAATGTTAAATCAATTATCCTTGAAGAAGAGATGCTTAAGAGGGAACATGATTGCAATATAAAACTTCTGTGGACTCTAGCACTTGCAGGAAACTTTTTAGGCCCTAGGCACACTGTGTATTTGCCCAGCTCATCTGATTGCTTTTTCTTCTGGCAGGATAAAAAAAAGCATTAAAAATGTGCCTAAAGCCATTTTTTGTAAATGCATTTAGGTGATGTTAGGCGTGTCAGGCATTTGGGCCTTTATTTATTTCATTGGCCAGAATAAAAATGTATTCTGTTCACTGAAATGAATGATGGTGTTTTTTCTGCCAAAACGCTCCTCTACTGAACGCGCTGACTCTGAGTTTTTTTGTCTGCCTCTAAACACTCTTGCTTCTAAATGCCTGTAAACACCTAGGTGTGAGGTGAGTCAGGTTAACACGAAGGGATGTTTAGAGTCAAACGCCTTTAAACGTGGGATGTTTGGTGCCCAATGTGGAAGGAGTCTTAATATTAGGTCTCTAAAGAAGACCCACAATGAAGACACACAATGATGTTGGACGAGAAACAGTTCATTCTTAAACTGCATTAGGGGTTCTTTACTTTTAGGGTGGTTAAGATGTGTAACTCCCTTCCACAGTTGGTGGAGTCAGCGGAGAGAATAGATAAGTAATTTTTTTAGATGTGTGATTAGCGAACACAATGTACAGAGATATGGAAAACAGTAGTCACACACACTCACTCACTCTCAGGGTAAACTGGATGGACTGGTGTCTTTATTCAGCTTTACCAACTATGTAGCTATGTAATTATGATTATATTCCTTCAGCACTCTATCTAAAACTACAAAAAAAAGATATAAATATATATAAAATATATAGATACACTATGGTGAAGGGCACTGTGAACATTGATCTTTTTATATTCAGCTTGTCTGCATTTGCACTATATCTGCAGAAATGGAGAAAGAATAGGAAATGCATCGCTTCCCTTTCTTCTGATTCCCCTGGGTTATTTAACAAAATGAGTAGATATTCATTTAATAATATTAATTTTAAAACGTTAACGTTCACTTAATTTTGTGAAAAAGGTGCAGACGTGTTCACTTTGAATACCAAATTATTTGATAAAGAAAAAAAAAAAAAAAAGGTTTTTTGGTTGCACGTGACTGAATGAACTTTCACCTTCCACTGTCAACAACAGTTTTGCAAAGTTACAATTTTTTACTTTAGTAAATAAACACAAATGTTTTCACTGTTGAGAACTATAAATTACTTAATCAATTCCTGCATTCCCCCCTACTCAAACTCTACAAACACAAGCATTAAAGTGGTTGTAAACCCTCACATATATCCAGTGAATGACTGGCCTTAGGTGATACAGTGATGAAACAAATCCTCCTATATTAGTTGTACCCATTTATCTGCATTCCTCTGTTCAAAGAATTGATAAAGATTGCCTGAGCTGTCAGAAAAAAGGGGCAGAGAGCTGAAGTTACACTCTGCAGAGCTCAGTGAGGAGAGCTCTGAGAGCTGATTGGATGGAAGGGACGCACCCCCTTCACACAGCACACAGGAACAGAGCTGAGGCTGTCGATCAGCTGAAGTTCCCTCCTCTGTCACCTTTTTTTTCTTGGTGTCAGGAAAATTTGTCAGAAGCAACGCATGCAGGTAGCAGAGGAACAAAACAGCAGACAGAAATGACACTTAGTGCTCTGGATAGAGAAAAGTACACGCTATAGAGGGATATTCTTTGTTCATATTTCATGTCTGAGATTTACAACCACTTTAATGACACACCACACATCTGCAAAGGGGAAGCGCCTTTTTAGTGCATTGTGGGAAAGCACACAATGTTCCTGCAATGCACTGGAGTAAATTAAGCCTAACGTTTATACCGGTCAGCAGCTTTATTTATATTTTGGTAACTCCAGAAAATCATTTTAAAATATGCAATTTAGGTTCATTATGGGTTTTTAACATCAACAGTTCTTACCGTGTTTGTTATAAACTCTTGAGGACGCTTCCAGCAATGAACTTTTAAATTAGCCGGCAATTCAATCTTTCCTTCAGGATCATCAAAGAAATGCTGAAAAAAAGGGTATAATTACTGTGGGGGAAATATGTATATATATTTAGACAAAGAATATGCTCTGCACGAGGGCATATCATAGCTCAGGGTCTTAATTTATACAGACTTAGAATACTTGCATAAGCAAAATCATTCTATTCTGTTTTCATTTAATCTTTCCTCATACTGAAGTTTCAGATTATATTACTGTATATTTTTAGCAGCTTAAAAGATTTATCATGCTTTATCAGTGGTGTAGCAGTAAAAGCTTGAACAGCTACCTAGCAAGATAATAAAGACTAACCCATATATTTAGAACTAATTTATATGTTTCCTAATAAATAGTTACCGTCCTTGGATATCTACTCTCACAAATAATTTAACTGCAGATTTCACAATTTATTTACTGTCCAACATTGAAGAAATGTGTTTGAAATATAATAATTTTCTACTACCTCAGTGATCCTTACACTGTATCATAGAAACCACATGTGGCTCAAAGCCAGAAACATATCCCTAATTTTTTAGTGTGCTTAGTGCCCATGGGTGCAAAGGGGGATGGAGCCAACTTTGCACTCAATGCACACACTGGGGATTCTATTTGGGAAGAGGCACTTTGAGCTGAAGCCACACCTGTTGCTTGAGACTGCAGTTGTCAAAGGTGATCTGATCTGTCAATCAGGATTTGTGAGTGGAGTCCAAAAAAGCCCAGAAATCAAGTCAACAAAAATGAGGTTTGAAGAGTGGAAGCAGCAGGGAGCTGTTGAAATCTAACGGGGGTTAGTGTGCAGGAGGCCATGTTGTTGTGTTGCATTTTAAATAGACCACCTTTACACTATGACTTTCTGTTTTGGAGGATATGCTAAAGAAGCACCCTCCTAGATAGGTGCTAGGTTAAAAGCATTGTTGCTCCATTCTGCTTATCAGGGGACTCTGATCTGTTAGTTATGCCTGTTACATGAGTCCAGGTGTGAGTCATTTGGTCTGAGGGAGTGTCCCCACTGTATCCAATATGGGAGTCTGTTGGACAGTGGAGGAAACCTGGCCAGTGGCAAATGGGCTTTTGTGGCAGTCCCAGTGGGAAGGCACCGCTGCAGTGCATCCTGGGATTGACCATAAAAGCCAAGGGCACATGTGACAGGGCGTCTTTGGAGGAAAGCAGAGTCCCAGGAGGAGAGTGACGGCTGTCTCTCCTCCTGCTGTCTGAGGAATGTGGTCACTGGCAGTCGGCCTAGTGAGCCAGGTGTGGAGCTGAGCCTAAAGGATCCTGGAAAGCTGACGGTGGAGTTGCAGGCAGAGTCCTCTGGGAAAAACAGTGTCCGTGAGTACCAGGGGGCTTGCTAAGGGGTCCCCCTAGGAAAGGGAACCACTCCAGGGAAGTCAGAGGATACACGGTAAGCTCACACAGTTAGCAAGAGTAAAAGGGGGTGCCAAACGTGACCCTGAAGAGTAAGGGCAAAGGGGGTACCAAGTGGGGCCCTGAAGAGTGATTCACAGTATAGTTTGCTTATCTTATACTTCACTACTGTGGCAAGGTGAAGCAGTGGCCTTGCCGCATTCAACATAGCTAGAAGTCCTCAAGTTGTGCATAGTTCATCTAGTTGGAGTATCCCACTCATCCCTTCTCTCATCCCAAGTTCTACAATAAACAACAAAAAACAAATTCCCTAGACTGTTTTCTGACTGAGCCAAGAAACTGAAGTACTAAGGATTTGCATGTTGTTGCTATGGGTAACCCAGGGCAAACCGCTTCAAGCAGCTCCCAAGGGAGTAGTGCTACACTAATGTAAAAGGAACAGTACAATTCCACCACGTATGGGTCAAAGCCTATAGTTCTATACCTTGAAGAGCTGGTCAAGCAATTTAGAATCTTTCTTATATAAAAGTCCACAGTTTACAGGAGATTGATTATTTCCTCATTTAAAGATATCCTTGGATTTCCTGGCTATGAAGGCTGTAAACCTAGTTCAGATATCATCTAGATTGATAAAGCACTCAGTAACAGGCTTTGGTCTCTATTTCATTCGCAGGGAACATGGTTTTTGGCAAGGCACTAGAGTTTCTGGGGCATATACAGTCTCACACCTCAAGACAGAAATCATCAGCAGCTGCCAATTCATTGAAACAAGAGGCCCAGAGACCAGGAAGTGAAATCCTATTGACCAAGCCGATAGGATTTCTGATCTTCTGAGAAGGTGTGCCTACTCTGACTGCTCCAAAGGAAGGAAGATTATCTCTTATTGCAGCAGTCTGGGCAGACAAGGTGACGAATGCCTGATTCCAAGAAGCATTCCTAAGCAGCTACAATTTTTATTTTCAAAAGGCTTTCTCTACCTATCTTTGCAAAAATCATTGGGATGTAGGATCCAGAACAGCAAACATGTCTTCAAAAAATATGTGAAAGAGCTTCTCTAGTCAAGAGCCGTGGTTCCAGTTCAATTTTGAGATGAATAAGATTGAGTATACTCTCTGATTTTTCTAGTAAGAACGGCATTGGGAGGTTTTAATTTTGAAATAACTAAATACGTTCAACAAGATCCCATTTTTGAATAGAATCACTTGAAATTATTATTTTAGGTAATGAAGCCAGGTGTTTGGATAGACACTGTAGATCTAACAGATGCCTACCTTCACATTCCCATGTCAGTATGTTGATGATTTACTGATCCTAGCCAGCTCACCCCAGATGATTCGATCTCACAAGAAAGTGGTGCTTGGCAAAATAAAATAGATTCATCTAGTTGGTGAGTTTAAACAAGAATCAGTGGCTCCCAACTCAGTCCCTAGTCTATCTGTGGGTTCACCTGAACACAAATCTTGGAGGAGTATTTCATCTGAAGAAAAAGAAAACTCAAGCTTGGATCAAAACCTTGAGAGTCATTTAATCATAATTTATGTCAGTCAGAAGATGCATGATGATTTTAGGTCCTCTCACTTCGATCATTCCAGTGGTGCCCTGGGACGGTTGGCATTGTTGCATTTTTCAGTACACCTGCTCCATCAGTGGAAACACTGAGACTTAACCCACAATATTTTGCTCCGGGGATAAAGTCTGTAAATCACTGACTTTGTGGATGAGGGAGAATAATCTCTCACAAGGAGCCTAGAATCTCTATCATATTTACTAGAGATGGCAGTTTCAGCGGTTGGGGGTCACAGTGTGAAAATTTAGTATAGACTAAAAATGCAGCGCTCATAGAATAACATATGGTGTAAATGAATATATGAAAGTCCACTTCAAGCTGTAGAAATGAGTTGTATAGTCCACTGACAACACCCTTAAGGTGTGACAATCCATCTATGAAATGACAGGGACAGTGAAGACCTCCACCACACACAAAGTAGCCTGCTGGCCTCTTACCAGATGGGTATGACCACCGCTCTCACAATGGTCACACAACGCTTGTTGCTATAAAGCTTGATAATCGACCCTGAAAGCCTTCCAATAGGTGCTCCCAATTCAAATGTCGGATCCCAAAGTAGAAGTAGCCAGGCACAGTCACTCCCAAAAGTTAAAAAACAGGGGGAAAACCATGGTGAAGTACGTTTTCACAGGTGTATGTTTATTGAAAGTAAAATGCACTCACCAGATACATCATCATAAAACAGCCTTGAATCAATAAAACCATTGTAGAAGTAAAGCACTTCCAGCTTGTGACTTCGAACCGTGCTGAAGCTCCGCCAATTTAGTAGCCCAGAAAAGAAAAAGCCAGCACTAATCTAGTGAACCTCGCAATTTTAATGAGGTCATATTGCAACAATGACTGATCTTTTCACCCTGAGAAAGGAGTCTGTCGCTGCCCCGAAACTTTGGTGGTATATTATGAGTGGTTTTGCTACCTGTATACTGGTTGAATGTTATACATAAAGACATAGTCTGCTAGACAGTATAATTACTATGCCAAGTTAGCTTAAAATTGAGTTCGGTACCACTAGACTGGGATTACCTCATAAATCAACAAAGTCAGTGCATATAAGTATCAACTGCAATGTTATGAAAAGGGAAGTAGTTATGACAAAGAGTTTGCACATATGCAGAGTGATGTGGAAATTCTGAATGGAGAAAGGTGTTTTTTCAACCTTCTTTGGGTTTTGGCATTCCTGAAATTGGTTTCAGAGTTTGGAGATTTCAAAGAGTTATGAGAGGGAAAAAATCTCCAAACCAGTGTCCAGGTCTTGCAGGAGACTGGCAGGCTGTGAGTGCAGGTGTACACAGCCTTTATAATGAAGGACAAGAGTATCGTTCATGGTTCCCGTTAAGAGACAGGAGTGCTCTGCTCAGGAGACAGCACTCCATGCTGTAGGAGAGATTCCTTGGCCATAGCACTGAGGGAGTCAAGATGGCTAAGCAAGTCTGGAGGACTGGGAAAGCTAAGAAGACTAGGCGAGTTCAGAGGAAAGAGGGAATCTTGCAGTCTCAGAGGAGTGAGAGAGTGTGGGGTGCCAGGATAGCTCCTATTGAGTAGGCCTGTGAAGCAGGGTGCTGGAGTTACATTGTAAAAGGCTGAGAACATAGTCAGGTTGCCTACATGTGCATTGGATAATGTGACAAACAGCCCCTGTCAGTTATTGATGGAGTGTATCTGCCACATCTGCCACATGTTTTGTGTTTCTTAAGGTAAATAGGTGGCAATGAGAGGTCTGTAAGCAGCAAGGGGTTAAGCACTGTCTACACCTTGCTATAATTTTTATTCTCTGGGTTAGTCAATGCTGGTGCTGAGAAAGGAGACAAGCAGGCTGTGAGGAAACATGTCTGCAGGACTGGAGCAGACAAGTGAGGTCTATTTATTGACCAGGAGGCTAAAAACTGTTTGCTGGACTTTAGTTTTTGGGACTGGGTTTCTTACCCCCTGCGCAGGGATCCTTTTTGTTTGCAGTACATGCTGACCAATAAACACAGGCAGGAAGCCCTTCAACTTTACATAGGGCTTGGATTACCTCTCTGTGAGCTCTCCACTTGAAGCTGAACCCCACAAAAGTTAGCGGCTGACCCAGGCTGAGGGGGAAAGATTTAATGTGTGTTCTTCAGTTCCTGGGGATTTTGGATCCAGCCTACTCACCAGTGATATAAATATGGAAGGGTTCAGGGAATTCTCACTTGTTTGGATTGACCACATCAAAGATTACATGCCATAGCTGCTGAGGACTGCTGTGCCTTGCAGTATGTCGAAGGCACCAGAGTTTCGGAGAACAACAACCTGGAGAACGCCAAAATGGATTATTACTTTTCTGAGGTATGCCTAGGCAGCCAGTTAGAGGTAGTTAGGGACATGTTACCTGTTGGTAAAGGGGTAAGTAAAGCTTTCACTAAAGTTGCATCACCTGTTCAGAACCTGATCTGAAGTTATTCAAGGGGTGCGTGGGGCTCTGGCATAGCAAAAGAACCAGGGCCTGTAAAACACATGTGGGGTATGAAGCTCAGCTGCTACAAAAGGTTTACTCAGCAAGTCAAGCATGAGAAGCAGTATAGTTGCTATGGGTAAGACACAACCAGTGGTTAGGAGTGGTAACTGGTAAAGGTGACAGGTAGCGAGGGAGTTGATGGTCTGGCTTCCTCCTTAGTGAATGGTTTTCAGTAGCAACTGGAACTGAACCCATGTTACAGAGTTCCACAGCCTGCTCAGATGGTACGGGCAGATAGGAGTTAACAAGTGCATGCATGAGGTCCACACTAGGTGCACGGCGGAACCCCATTCTGTTACTGGGAGTAAGGTAACAGCGGTACACTGGACTGGTGGAGAGGGCACAGGCTCAGAAGCGTCCCTCCTAATATACATTACGCAAGGGGTGTAGTGACAGCACTTTCAGAGGAACTCTGTATTTTTTTACTGCACACAGTGAAAAGCTCATCTCTAAATCGGGAAACTGCCTTAATGTTAGACTTTCCCCTGACTACAGTCCCCCCTATGGTCCCGGGCATTGATGAACGCGTTTACGGTGAAAGATACCCCCACATACAGGGTGAGCAGGCCCCACTAACAAGAGAGCCAGGAGAGCTGAGAGACAGTCTGAGGAACCAGGGAATAGCCAAGGATAAGGTTTTTTTTTTTTTGTTACCTGTTTTTGGTTATGAAAATCTCCTGCGAAGGCAACTGTTCTTTTTTTTAATTTTACTTTAGTCTGTTAATAATAATAATAATAAAGCCTGTATACCAAAGTTTTGGACTGGCATGAACTCACTACAAACACTTTTATAATTGAGCTAACAATTCCTCAATCCCTTTAGAATCACAACACACACAAACACACACTGTTGGGTGACAGATCATTTTACCCAGGCTGTTTACTAATCCACCTGCATGCCATGTATGCAGATGTGGGAAACTCTGGGCCACAAACAGTTGTGACCCAAGGTTGTTAAGAAACTGAAGATACAAGACCCACTGCCCTCTGCAAAAACCTAAGTAGTGCTTAGTAAACACTCACTTACTATGTTTTAGCTTTAGTATATCTATGGGCTATACAGTATCTCACAAAAGTGAGTACACCCCTCACATTTTTGTAAATATTTTATTATATCTTTTCATGTGATAACACTGAAGAAATGACACTTTGCTACAACGTAAAGTAGTGAGTGTACAGCTTGTATAACAGTGTAAATTTGCTGTCCCCTCAAAATAATTCATCACACAGCCATTAATGTCTAAACCGCTGGTAACAAAAGTGAGTACACCCCTAAGTGAAAATGTCCAAATCAGGCCCAAAGTGTCAATATTTTGTGTGGCCACCATTATTTTCCAGCACTGCCCCATGAGAATGATCTGCTTGTTCCTACACCGACTTGTGCCAATTTAAATGTAAGTGTGCGATTATAATAAATTTGTCATGATTACTTCTTTTCACTGACAAGGCGCCCTTTGTCTATTGTTGCATACTTGTTCCTGAGGGATTCCATACCTCTCACAGGAGCTGCCGGTTGCTTTCATTTCATCTTTGAACACACTCCCACAGTGCGTTTGGCCATCATATCAACAGAAATTCCCCTTTTTTTGGACTCATGCCAGTTTATGCATTTGATACTAATGTTTTTAATGTTTTTCATTTTTATGTACCATGTCTTTGTTTCATTCCAGGTTATTCTATATTATTCTAATCAACTAATCATTTATTTGTATGCACCAGTGAGCGCTGATCCACCAACTTCGGCTGGTGTTGCTTTGTTTGTGTATAAGAAGATCAAACCAGTCAATCCTGAAGGAAATCAACCCTGAATATTTACTGGAAGGGCAAATCCTGAAGCTGAAACTCAAATACTTTGGCAACCTAATGCGAAGAGAGGACTCATTGGAAAAGACCTTGATGCTGGGAAACAGGGAAGGAAAAAGGAGAAGAGGATGACAGAAAACAAGATGGATAGATAGCTTCATCGAAACAATGAACATGAAGCAAGCTCCGGGAGGCAATGGAGGAGAGAAAAGCCTGGCATGCTATGGTTCACGAGGTCACAAAGAGTCGGACATGATTAAATGACTGAACAATAACAAGCCTATAGTAAGGCTTAGCTATAAGTACAGTAAATATCTTCTAAACATGCACCTTTTAGGAGATATTTACTTGATGTAGCCAGTGACGTCAATGGCGCATGCGCTCTGAAGGAATGGCATACTGTGTTAATCCTTCAGGGTCCTGTGCCGTAAACGGGGTCTCCTGTGGGCGTGCGCAGTAGTGACGTCATCGTGTCTCTGGCCACTCACACAGCCAGAGTCGGCGAACCTGGAAAGAATCCATGATAGATCCAGTGTCCAGCTGGTGATCGCTGCAGCACCCACAACTGATGTACCTATATCTTCGGACTGCTGTGCAAGATCTTTGGTGTGCTGGGGAATATGTATGCATTCGCAATAGATCCAGTGTCCAGCTGGTGATCGCTGCAGCACCCACAACTGATGTGCCTATATCTTCGGACTGCTGTGCAAGATACTTGGTGTTCTGGCAAATATGTATGTATCCGTGAAAGATCCAGTGTCCAGCTAGTGATTGCTGCAGCACCCACAACTGATGTGCCTATATCTTCAGATTGCTGTGCAAGATCCTTAGTGTGCTGGCGAATATGTATGTACCCGGAAAGAAGACTGGGTAAAGATGGAAGCGTTTTCAGTGGTCACAGAGGAGGGCTTCGTTCTAAGGTACGTTTCACATAATGTGCTAGTATGCGGGATTTAATGGCAGGAACATTCTGCCTGGTATGTATGATGTAAATTCAGAAAGCAGAAGACATTGCAACATATGGCCCATGCTGTGTATACCGAAAGGGATACATAAGGATAAGAGCAGATTTTCTAATTTTCTAATCAGCCAGGTGGGGTGCTCTCTATGAATATCAGCATCTCACCCTTTGTCTAAAGGTACCTTAAAGTGTTTGTTACCCCAGCACTTCATATTCCTTATATATGCCTGCTGTACCATGTACTTGTATGAAAAAGTATCCTGTTCTCTTTGTATTGCTTCCTCTGTGTGAAATCCCTGGTGCTCCTGCCAGTCCCGCTGTTTCCTATTAAAACCTTGCCACACTAAGCAGGAGAACACACTGTGGTCAGTTCTCCTAGTAATGCTAGGAACTCAGCCTGCTCTCCTCCAAAGATCAGACTTCTCCTGACCACTCCCACCTCCTGCACAGCCATTCACTGGGAAGTTCAGTGTACTGTTGCTTCTCTTACCCCCAGCTCCTATGCAGAGGGAATGTATTTACAAAGAAGAGAAAAAAAGTATGTATAATGTTTTTTTTTATATATATACAGTTTATATATATGTTTTTTTTTTATATATATACAGTATATATCTATGCACAAATGTTTTGCCTTTCATTTCAATTTTAAACTAAATAGGTTGTTTTACAAGGTGACCATTTACAATCATCTTAATGAATAAAGAAAGGTACTGTATATTAAGTGTATAACCTTAGTATACAGATCTAAAGACAAATCAAAATTTGGCCAGTTCAACAAGGATCAGCCAAATTTTGATCCACGTGTGGACATCCCTGGTCAACAGAAGTGAATCTTTACATTGACTTCTGTTAAACAGTAATGTTGGAAAGCTTTTCTCAGTCAGCGACTGCAAGAGAGTCCCATCAGAATACAATGTCTAAGCGGGGAAAACTTCTTCAGCCAACTTGCTTATTTGGATGGAGGGATAGGTTTGTTTTTTTTTTTTTCATTCAGCCTGCTGGATGTACAAAAACAAAAAAAAAGATCCATTTAGAGACAGGCTTTGCAGACCCCTTGAACTCTTTTTGCTATAATGATGTAGTCAGTGGTTTAGAACTTATAATCATGAACCACGAATTACTGTATAGCTAAAAGTAATAATTTCTTACACTGTACTTACAAGTGCTGGACCTTTTCCACCTTTCTCCTTCTCTTTACTGGGTTTTCCTGTATCCCATTTCTCAGAGTTTATATCCGCTTCATTCCACTCTGGCCATATAGAAAATCTTCCTTTTTTAAACTCGATTGATGCAGTCACTGTGCTAGTGACTGATGCCATGCTAGAAAGAAGAATTAACAGCTTGATTAGCAACAAATAACATCTAGTCTTAAAGTTTGCTATGAATACTTGATTATTTACCATTTTGTTTATTACATTTGCTGATATAAGGCACAGTAAGACCACTACAAAGTGAATTTTAAGCTGCTTTACTTGTATACACAATTATATAAATACCCCTAGAAAGTACAATACTTATATTAAAAAGTATATAATAATATAAAAAATATATATATATTTTTTTAAAATTAAAGGCATTATAGCACCAACAATTTATGCAGCACTTTACATATGTATTGTAATTTCAAAACAGTACCTGCCCTCAAAGGAGCTCACAATCTAAGGTCAGCAACTCAAAATCCTACATACACATGCCAGGGCCAATTTAGGGCCATTTAATTTATGTTTAAAGAATTCATGGGAGGCAAAACTTTTTTTAAATTTTGGATAGAATGGAGAGGGATTAGAACACCTGTCAATACTTATTGCTGTCTGTGCCCCTGTTAAGGAGATTCACTCTCTCTATTTGCCCTTTTTACCATGATCATTGAAAGAGAAAGTAAAAGAAAATACCACAAATGTGGGTCGTCTCCAGAAAAGTATTAGAGGAGAAATCTTCCAATGGGGGACACTAGTTTTGGTGACCTGGGGGTCCCCAAGGATTTCTTTTTTTTTTGCAGGGATTACCTCTCTCTTCCTGTTTGGCTTTACAGGAAATCTCCACATTGGGACACAGATGGCAAAAAAAAAGAAATCCGACAGGGGTTATAACTAGTGATCGACCAATATCGTTTTTTTATTGCCGATACCGATATTTTGGTCATCGCATGTATCGGCCGATATTGGTCGATACTTTCGTACGTTAAATTTTTTTTTTTTTTTTTTACAGGTGCTTTTGTAGGAGGGATCTGGCTAGTGTAAAGGACCCCAAACCCCTCCTCTGCACCTAAAAGCATTCAAAACGCCAAGTTTGGCTAGTTTGAATGCTGTAATTTTTTTTTAATTTGGCGCCAAGTACCCGGAAGTGATGTCATGACATCACTTCCGGGTTTTTACACGGAGACCCGATCAGAGCTGAATGCGGCTTTGATCGGGTCTTCTCTTCAGCGGCCGTGCAGGATGGTTGCCCGGGTCTCCCGGTGGGACGGGAGACCCGGGCGAGCCGTGGGAGGCAGGGACACCCCTCCCGCTCCTTGTAATGACACTTGAGCGGCTTCTCAGCCGTATCAGTTGTCATTACAAGACAGCCGACCGTCAGCTATGGATGCCGGAACCGGGTAGATGCCTCTAGCTGCAGGCATCACTCTGGTACATGCACTTTCCCGAAATATCGGCAATATCGGTAACCTCAGGGGTCAATTCCGATATATCGGGTAAAGTGCAGAGTGGCCCTCGATATATCGGCTTTGCCGATAATCGGTCGATCCCTAGTTATAACACACCCTTGCTCTAGCCATAATGAAAAAAAAAAGCTTTGCTTATAGTTCTACTTCAATGCCAGACTTTGCTACAGCAGCAAAAAATTATCAAAATTTCCGCAAGAACTGTCTGAGTTTATGCGGCTTAAAACAATCAATGCGATTCCCTGCCCTGGAAATTACAATTTGAATCTTTATGGCTGCCGTGGGAAAATGCAGACTACAGATCTATTATGTAACTTTGTCGAAATCCTACTAACCATTTTCAAAGGTTTTATCTGTACAAAAGAAAGTCTTAAAATGTATTAAATAATTATAACAGGGTCAAACGAACATATTTAATCTGAAATACACTTTACTATATCTTTTGAACCACTCACAGAATCACTCCCACAGTCATGTAATTTTACATTCAGCAAGACAACTGTCACTATATAATTATATCATTAGTATGCCTTCAACATACAGCATGAGATTGGTTATTTAGACTTCACATAGGTGCTGTTTTCTTCTTGGCAGAGCAGTTATGCTACACGACTACAATTATTAGTTGTACACAATCATCCTGAAAACATTAATTCTTGGAGGAAATTTAGGTTTTCAGATTTAAGAATGCTGCCTTTGTCCTCCCATCTGTTGTTGTAGGATATAACAGTGACTGACAGCATGTCAGCCTCTCAATCTGGCATTCTTGACACCTTTGTATTTATTTTCATTTTCAAAATGGCATCCCTGTTGTGATCCATATTAAATTGTGGAAAACTGAAAATCCTTGAAGGGTCGACAGAATTTTACATACAAGCTTATATAATGAGATCAAAAAGTATACTATGTTCATTTTGCTGTGCTCTGCAACCACTGTTTAGCTATTCCCCACATAAACGTTAATATATTTACAACCCAGGAATGTCTCCAATAAAATATACCATATACAATAAGTCCTTTCAATAAATTAAACCTATGGCCCGCTCTTATAATTTCTCCCCTGGACTTTGTAAAATCTGTAATCTAATTTCTATGGGGGTTTTTTTCAGGGATCTTCTGAATCTAGTCTTTTAAAACATCCTGACACATCTTGATTGAACTTTTGATTATATACAGTGGGTACGGAAAGTATTCAGACCCCCTTAAATTTTTCACTCTTTGTTATATTGCAGCCATTTGCTAAAATCATTTAAGTTCATTCTTCTTCCTCATGAATGTACACATAGCACCCCATACTGACAGAAAAACACAGAATTGTTGACATTGTTGCAGATTTATTAAAAAAGAAAAACTGAAATATCACATGGTCCTAAGTATTCAGACCCTTTGCTCAGTATTTAGTAGAAGCCCCCTTTTGATCTAATACAGCCAGGAGTCTTTTTGGGAAAGATGCAACAAGTCTTTCACACCTGGATTTGGGGATCCTCTGCCATTCCTCCTTGCAGATCCTCTCCAGTTCTGTCAGGTTGGATGGTAAACGTTGGTGGACAGCCATTTTTAGGTCTCTCCAGAGATGCTCAATTGGGTTTAAGTCAGGGCTCTGGCTGGGCCATTCAAGAACAGTCAGGGAGTTGTTGTGAAGCCACTCCTTCGTTATTTTAGCTGTGTGCTTAGGGTCATTGTCTTGTTGGAAGGTAAACCTTCGGCCCAGTCTGAGGTCCAGAGCACTCTGGAGAAGGTTTTTGTCCAGGATATCCCTGTACTTGGCCGCATTCATCTTTCTCTCAAATGGAACCAGTCGTCCTGTCCCTGCAGCTGAAAAACACCCCCACAGCATGATGCTGCCACCACCATGCTTCACTGTTGGGACTGTATTGGACAGGTGATGAGCAGTGCCTGGTTTTCTCCACACATACCGCTTAGAATTAAGGCGAAAAAGTTCTATTTTGGTCTCATCAGACCAGAGAATCTTATTTCTCACCATCTTGGAGTCCTTCAGGTGTTCTTTAGCAAACTCCATGCGGGCTTTCATGTGTCTTACACTGAGGAGAGGCTTCCGTCGGGCCACTCTGCCATAAAGCCCCGACTGGTGGAGGGCTGCAGTGATGGTTGACTTTCTACAACTTTGTCCCATCTCCTGACTGCATCTCTGGAGCTCAGCCACAGTGATCCTTGGGTTCTTCTTTACCTCTCTCACCAAGGCTCTTCTCCCCCGATAGCTCAGTTTGGCCAGACGGCCAGCTCTAGGAAGGGTTCTGGTCGTCCCAAACGTCTTCCATTTGAGGATTATGGAGGCCACTGTGCTCTTAGGAACCTTAAGTGCAGCAGAAATCTTTTTGTAACCTTGGCCAGATCTGTGCCTTGCCACAATTCTGTCTCTGAGCTCTTCAGGCAGTTCCTTTGACCTCATGATTCTCAATTGCTCTGACATGCATTGTGATCTGGAAGGTCTTATATAGACAGGTGTGTGGCTTTCCTAATCAAGTCCAATCAGTATAATCAAACACAGCTGGACTCAAATGAAGGTGTAGAATAATCTCAAGGATGATCAGAAGAAATGGAAAGCACCTGAGTTAAATATATGAGTGTCACAGCAAAGGGTCTGAATACTTAGGACCATGTGATATTTCAGTTTTTATTTTTTAATAAATCTGCAACAATGTCAACAATTCTGTGTTTTTCTGTCAGTATGGAGTGCTATGTGTACATTCATGAGGAAGAAGAATGAACTTAAATGATTTTAGCAAATGGCTGCAATATAACAAAGAGTGAAAAATTTAAGAGGGTCTGAATACTTTCCGTACCCACTGTATATATATTTTTTATGAAATTATGTAGCAATCAAAACATAAAATGATGATTTTGATTTAAAGTGAGGAGATAAGACTGAAATTATTGCTGTAGCTTTGTCCCATTTTTTGTTCTATTTCAGTTTGATTGCAAATAAAATTTCACATATCGAAAAGGGGCATTTGACCAATACAAGTCTAGTTTTAATTTCAAAATCGATGGTCAATGGTTGGTTGATTTTTTTGTTTCTGGTGATTATTTTGAGTTGTATTTGCAGTTCCCAATGCATTTTAAATGGTAAAAATTGACCCAAAACATGCCATGTTTATGGCCAGTCTAAGTGCCTCAACAGTTTAAACAAGCAGACCCACATTTTGTTACGCCCCCCCATGAAGGAAAGCTGATTATGGTACTACTTAAGGGCAGTCTCACAGCATATGGCAGTTGGTGATGACTTTAGGGGACTTGTATGACTGACCATTGGCCATTGGTAAACCATTGGTAAATGTGTGTGCCATATTTAAAAGACTGTTTATAACACTTAGGCTGGGTTCACACTTAAAGCGATGTGGTTGGCAGAAGGGGTCCAGTGCATCTCTGTTCTCCATTTCAAGGACGAATCAGTCCCAAATTTTTGCCTGAATTCGGACCTGAAATGGAGCCAAAGATGCACAGGACCTTTGTGCAATCCGCTCCGCAGCAGCCCCAGAAATGTGTGAACCGGCTCCATTGAGAGCCAGTCACAATCTCCTGTCATGCGAATTGGATGCACAGTGCTCTAGATGGTGGTCTGAGGAGGCCTGTAATGCTGCACAGTGTTCTGGACGGTGGTCTGAGGAGGCCTGTAATGCACACAATGCTCTGGACATGGATAGTCTGAAGATGAGGCCTGTAATGCATTGCACACAGTGCTCTGGACAGTGATTTCAGGAGGCCTGTAATGCTGTACAGTGCTTTGGATAGTGGTTGTAATGCTACAAAGTGCTCTTGATGGTGGTCTGAGGAGGCCTGTAATGCTGCACAGTGCTCTGGATAGTGGTATGAGACTATAAGAGGCCTATAATGCTGCACAGTGCTCTGGATGGTGATCTGAGTGGCCTGTAATGCTACACAGTGCTCTGGATGGTAGTCTGAGGAGGCCTATAATGCTGCACAGTACTCTGGATGGTTGTATGAGACTATAAGAGGCTTGTAATGCTGTACAGTGCTCTGGATGGGAGTATGAGAGAGGCTTGTAATGCTGCACAGTGCTCTGGATGGTGGTCAGAGGGGAGGTCTGTAATGCATAGTGCTCTGGGATGGTGATCTGACTGAGAAGCCTGTAATGCTACACAGTCCTGGATGGTGGGCCAGGTGTGAGGGATATTCTGTAATGCACAAAGTGCTCTGGATGGACAGTGGTATAAGGGGAAGCCTGTAATTGTAATGTACACACTCACAGTGCTCTCTGCTTTGGACAGTCGTCATGGAGGAGGCCTGTAATGCACAGTGCTGCTTTGGACGGTCGTCTGAGGACTCAAAGGCCTGTAATGATGTCTGCACAGTCTGCTAACTGCTACTAAGCAAAGCAGCCTACAGACTTGTTTTAAATAGAAGGGAGTGTCGCGCTCAACCATGTATTAAAGTGCTAGTGCAGATAATAAATTGAACATTAGTTCATAAACCCATAATTAAAACATCAATCAAAAAAATCAATAAAAACATCAATCTGTGCTCGGCATTATAAAGTGCAAAACAGTCCATATGCAGCATCAAGGAACAAAAGTCCACATTTCATTGGTGTCGCTAAATAAATATAGCAGAGACTTGATATTGGTGCAGAATAAGCCTTCACCTCCACACTTCACCCAGTGATCTAGTAAGGTACTCCTTACCGGAAATAATTTATAATGCCGAGCACAGATTGATGTTTTTATTGATTTTTTGATTGATGTTTTAATTATGGGTTTATGAACTAATGTTCAATTTATTATCTGCACTAGCACTTTAATACATGGTTGAGCGCGACACTCCCTTCTATTTAAAATTATTTAGCACCACTGCTTTTTTGTTGCTGCTCACAATAAGGAAGAAATTCCTCAAAATTAATTAATTATTTAATTAATTATTTATTTAATTTATTTATTTACCACATATATATATATATATATATTTTTCACATTATCACGGTTGAACCATTTGCGCAGTTTTTTGGTTTCACCAAAACCTTTTTGTATTGAGCCTACAGACTTGAGTCACTTGCTTGCTGGGAGTGAAGCAGACGGAGCTCAGTGGAAACCTGAAATTCATGAGGGTAAACGTCACTGCCTCATAATTTCGTTTCGTTTTTGTTCGTTAATGAAAACGTTATTGATTTTCGTCATAGTTTTTGTCAGTGGACGAAAATGTGGTATACTTTTCGTTTAGTTTTTGTCACCGTAAAAAGGCCGCTGACGAAAATTTTGATGAAAATGTTTTCATTAATGACCACTTAGTTTTCGAAATACTTGCAATGGGACTTCCCTTATTAACCACTTTACTACCAGTCACGTAACCTCTACGTCATCAGACTTTGCGGGGTTATACCGGGATGATGCCTCTAGCTAGAGGCATCATCCCGGTACCGTTGTTTGAAGCCGACGGTCGGCTTTCCGTCGGTAACGATCGATGCGGCTCGGGAGCCGCTCGATCGTTACCCGGGGGGGCGGGAGGGGACGTCCCCCCCCTCCCGCCGCCTTCCGCGGCTTTGCTCGGGGCTACCGTCCCACCGGGAGCCCCGAGCACCCAGCCGGCACGTCCGCCGGCTGGATGGAGTCCCGATGAATGCCGGAAACGGCATCGATCGGGTCTCCGATGACGTAACCCGGAGGCGGCGTCCATGACGTCACGTCCGGGTTACTGTGCTGCAAAAGGCGGCAGATTTGAAAAACGGCTGTATGCAAAAATGCCGTTTTCGGCGTTTTGCATACAGGGAAGTGTAGTGGAGGGGTCTAGGGTCTTTTAGACCCTCGATCCCTCCATAAAGAGTACCTGTCACGACATATTGCTGTCACCAGGGATGTTTACATTGCTTGTGACAGCAATAAAAGTGATCAGATTTTTTTTTTTTTAAAAACCTGTAATAAAGTTTAAAAAAAAAGAAAAAATAAATAGGAAAAAAAAAAAAAAAAAAATTTAGCCGTCCCCGTCACCGTTAGCTCGCGCACAAAAAAAAACGTATACGCAAGTCGAGCCGCAAATGAAATCGCTGTTCAAACCACACATGTGAGGTATCGCCGCGATCGCCAGAGCGTGGGCAATAATTAAAAAAAAAGAGCTACACTCTAACTCTAAACTGGTAACCGTTAAATAAATTTAAAGCGTCGCAGATTGAGATCTCTATTGACCGTAGTTTGTCGCCATCCCACGGGGGGGCGCAATTTTAAACCGTAACATGTTTGGTATCTATTTACTCGGCGTGACATCATCTTTCACAATATACAAAAAAAATGGGCTAACTTTACTGTTTAGTATTTTTTAAATGCAGTGAAATGTGATTTTTCAAATTTTTTCCAAAAAAATGGCGTTTTAAAGACCGCTGCGCAAATACCGCGTGACAAAAAATTTTGCAATGACTGACATTTTATTCTCCAGAGTCTTTGCTAAAAAAATATATATAATGTTTGGGGGTTCTAAGTAGTTTTCTAGGAAAAAATACTGGTTTTAACTTGTGAACAAAAAGTGTCCGAAATAGGGCTGGGGCTAAAGTGGTTAAAAACTGTTATATTTTACAGCAGCATTTTGATAGCACTAACTCCACAGTTACATACCACAAACCATAAATATTAAATGAGACATTTCACTAGTCTCAACCAAAGCACCCACATGGTAAGGCTTTGACAGAAACCGCTAGACATTCCGCTAGTCTCACCCTAAGCACCAACATGGAGGGCTTTGATAGAAAGCTATTTTCTGACTCATGTGCCACATACTAGTTCCAGGGCAGTAAACAGGTTTAGCTTTACTGCTCCACAACTAGTTTGTAAGAAAAGGAAAAGGCGCCTCTGAGTGCAGCTAGTGATATTTTATTTCACACACAAAATTAGCAAACTTACAGGATAGATTATATGTATCCTCATGGCTCGGGGATCTTCCTGATCCTGCGACTTGTCCTTCTTAAAGCTGTCCGGCAGCAGGAAGATGCCCTCAGTGCTAGCGTGGTGCATTTGCATGGTAGTGGAAGTCCATCCATCCCCCTTTTCCTTCTTCCCTCATCAAATTCAAGCTGGAGAACTGTTTTCCCAGCAGAAACGCCCAACAAATTTCCCTTTCACAACTAGCTTGTAGCACACAATATGGCTGGGTGTATTTGAATGCCAATGTCATAAACAGTGTCCCTGGATTCCTCAATGGCCCTGGCAATGGGCATCTTTGGTCAATGTACAGACAAAATAAAAGAAATGTATTTTGTCATTTGGTATCTGTAAGCATATAAAGTAATGTGACAGCATGTTGTCACCACCGATCAAAAATACCGCATGCTGTCATGGAGAGATAATATTATTATATACTATTTCCAAAAAAATTAAACAGCCCAGACTGACAATTCTCATTAGAAATGCTTTTGGAGTTGGGTACATAAGAAGATGCTCCCTGTCAGACCTCATGAATGTCAAACAGGCATTGCTTTTATGTAATATATTACAGACAGAAGTTCACTACTTCTAATTAAAGTGGTGCAGAAGTTTCAGGCCTTTACCTGGTATTGTAACGTGGCTATTAAAATTCCAATGGCATATTTACAGGGAAAATGTTTGTTAGCATCCACAACAAGTTAAAGAAAGCTACAAATAGACTAGGTTTTAGGTCAATCAATACATCTATGAGGAACAGCAATCCACATGACAGGGCTAAGGATATGTGTTTACTGCGAAGTACTAGGTTGTTTCGTCAGACATTGTAACCTTCAAATAAAGCAATAAAAAAGCAATAAAACAAGGGCAATGATAATAAGATTAGCAGCACTAAATATCACATAATTATAGGCCACATCAATACAGAAGAACTTTGAATTTAGGAAAAACAAAAAAAGGTTGAAAAAATAGATACAGGATACAGTACTAAATCATGATTATTATACATACACTGTAATTGTGTGGAGGTAACCAAGAGTGAAATGCTGTCAAGAGGATGTTATTAGAAGGCGAAGATGTCAATGAATGATTTAGTGCATGCTGAAACATAAAAACACATTTTTGTCTGCTTTGCATTATTCTCTCTTTGTTTTCTACAATATCACTTCAGTTTGTGTATACTGAAATTTTAATCTAACATTCAGGAAAAAGCATTGATCAATGAGTTTTTGAGAGGCACAAAGTAAAAAGTGTCTACTACGGGCGAGGGTTTTATCTGCAGGGCTGCCATTGGGGGGGGGGGGGGGGAGCCCATACACATGTAGAGGGCCCAGGCGACCCAAGGGGCCTGTCAACCCGGCAGGGTCAGGAGAAGGCAGGGGCGCGAGGAGCACCTGCCCTTGGTGCATTCTTTTCATGTGGGTGCAGGGGCGCTGCGAGGCCCTGGGGAATGTTGGTAGTCAAGCCCGGGGGACCCAGGCCTAAAGCTGTGTAAGGGGCCCCAAATTTTACGATGGCTGCCCTGTTCATGGGCAAGGAAGTCACTAAAGTTATTGATATTTTTTCGATGGATGTGCCTGAAATAGTGCATGCAACATGCAAGTTGGATTCAGCAGCCAGCAAAACATACTGAATTATGCATTAACCATAGAGAACAACTTTTTCTGAAGATGACATTTTCTTACTCCACACACTACCAAAGTATGTCTGGTATCTGTAATGAACTCATTATTGCCTCACCGGCCTCTTTATAGGCATGCATCTACTTGGCGTCAGTTTGAAATCAATTTGAGACTGAGTTTGTTGGCAGGTGCAATTGACCTGCTGCAAACTTCCTTCGTACCTGCATTTTACTTGCTTCAAATAGGCTTTTCATTCTTACAGACTTGTATAAGAATGCAAAACAAGTCTGACATGAACAAAATTCATATGACCTGAACAACCTATCTATCATGAACAAACACCAAACATTGTTTACCCTAATACATTCCTTGTATTAAGGTAAAAAATATGTAGGCATCAGTATCCCCCCCCCCCCCCATTTCTTTTACATACCTGAGTCCTCATTCAATCCAGCCCTGTGCCCATCTGCAGCTGTTCTCTACCCTCAATTCCTGGTCTCACAGGCTTTGCTATGGCAGCGGGTACCATTAGGGCTGAGTCCCGCTGTCTGTGTCAATAGCGAGGCTAAGGAGCGAGCCTGCACGATGCCCCCAAAAAAGCGGCTTTATTCAGGGGCACTCACCAGAGAGGAGGAGCCAGGAGCACTGGAGGGGGACTCCAGAAGGTTTTTTTTTTTTTGAAGAGCATTTACAATCACTTTAATACCTCCCTGGACTTTTTAATTAACTTACTGATAAGGCTCATGTCTTTGTAATGCACCCATTAGTGTCTGCCTTGTAGGCAGGTGCGATTTATCCCCCCCCCCCCCCTGCAGTTGACTGTTTTGCTGGCCACTGTACAGATGGAATGGAGGATGAGAGTAGTTTTATTCCTCTGAAGCCCCTGAAGGTGTCATAAGGGAAGCAGCTGTCTGATTGGATGATGCAACTCTGTTACATAGTTACATAGTAGTTGAGGTTGAATAAAGACAATAGTCCATCCAGTTCAACCTGTGTAGGTGTACCTGTGAAAGTAGCCATACTTCCCGCAGTAACTACCTCTTGTGTAAGAGAATTCCACAATCTTGTAGCCCTAACAGTAATGAACCCTCTGCGTTGCCTGAGGTTAAAACGCTTCTCCTCTAATCTCATTGTATGTCCTCGCGTCTTCATGCAATCCTTGCGACTGAATAGTTTTTTTTCTATGCTGAGATTACCATTGAGGTATTTGTAAATTGCTATCATGTCCCCTCTCAGGCGTCTCTTCTGTAGGGAGAATAAATCAAGCGATTGTAAACGCTCTTCATAATTAAGGTTTTCCAATCCCCTAATTAGTTTAGTTGCCCTCTCTGGACTCTCTCCAGCTCAAACACATCCCTCCTGAGGACTGGAGACCAGAACTAGACAGAGTACTCCAGATGAGGTCGGACCAGAGTTTTATAAAGTGGTAGGTTTATAGTTTTATCTCTGGAATACATCCCCTTCTTTATGCATGCTAATATTCTGCCGGCTTTGGCAGCTGCAGCTTGACATTGCATGCTATTGCTTAGTCTATCCTCTACTAAGACTCCCAGATCTTTCTCCATTTTTGATTCCCCCACAGTTTCCCCCCTAAAGTGTATTGTGCTTTTATGTTTTTAATCCCAAAGTGCAAAACCTTACACTTCTCCACATTAAACCTCATTTGCCATGTAGTTGCCCACTCTGTTATTTTGTTCAGGTCATTCTGTAGGATATCTGCTTCATGCTGTGCAGTTATTGCCCTGGCCAATTTTATGTCATCTGCAAAAACTGATATAGAACTACTGATCCTGTCCTCTATGCTGTTTATGGATAAATTGAACAAGGTTGGTCCCAGGACTGAGCCTTGGGGTACCCCTCTTACCACCCCAGACCAGTCTGAGTAGGCGCTATTTATTACCACCCTTTAGACACGCCCTTTTTAACCAGTTCCGTATCCAAGAGCAAACCTTGTGGTCAATACCTGCAGACCTTATTTTATAAATTAAGCGCTTGTGGGGAACTGTATAAAACGCCTTAGCAAAATCCAGGTACACCACATCCACTGGTCTGCCCCTATCTAGCTCACAGCTCACCTCCTCGTAGAATGCAACACTGGATGACCTCCGAGGCCGTCTTTAGTGATGGCAATGCTAATAAATAGCACTGTCCCACTGCAGTTGGTGCGCATTTGCGAAGTGAACAGAGTAGAGACATGATCCCTGCTGTTTAGCAAAAGGGAAAGGTTCCAGCCGAGGAGGGACAGAACAGGGATACCGCAACTGGCTCCACTATCTGGGACGCTAGAGGTGGGACAAAGACTTTTCTATCAGTCTTCTAAGTGCACCTACACCGCTGCTTTGACTATCAGCCACCCCCCTTCACTCAGATGCTGCTTCAGTAACATAAACATTATGAAAATGATACCTCTAGTGCTGGGACTGTGTGAAAGTACCGCCAATGTTGCTGAGAACTGTTGTACCAAGTCGCCTGTGTTATCAAGACTCTGATGTCATAGCATTTTGGGACTGTTAAGTTAGCACCTTCCAGCTGCCCTCCGCATGTTATTTATTACTTCTAATTAACCAAATATTGCCACTTTAGTCCCCTTTCACATTTGTGTGATTTGTCCTGCCACTTTGGACTGCAAAGTCGCATGACAAGTCGTACTCCATGATTTCCAATGAGTACCATTCATAACTGTGCGACTTGAAGTTGCAACAACCTCAAAGTAATCCCTGCAATACTTTGGTCTGACTTTGATGTGTTTTGAGATCCATAGACATAGGCATTGCTTCAGGGCCGGTTCACAATAGAGTGATGGAAGACATTGCATGTAATTTGCACCGCACTGCTATGCAAATCACATGCGATGTCTTTGCGATGCAAATTCAGCCATACAGATTGCATGGCTGAATTTGCATCACATTCAGACCAAAGTCGTGCAGGACCCTTTTTTTGGTCCGCACCAGAATCGGATCACATGGGTGTTCACACTCATGCAATCCAATTCCTGTCCGAGTTCGCACTGCGATATGCAAACTAATCTGGGGGTGTCAATAACTTTGTATTGACACTCCAAGCAGTTTACATATTGCAGTGTGAGCTGCCTGAGAGTCGGGTGCGATGTGGGAACCCACAGTGGATTCACAGAGTTCGCACGAGTGTGAACTGGGACTCAAGTCCAGTCAAAAACACAGCAAAAAATTGCGTTAAAATTGCGGCAAAATCGTGCGACTTTTAAGTCGTACAAGTGTGAAAGGGGCCTTACCTGGTCTCTGCTTGTCTATAGGCCCCTTTCACACTTGTGCAACCTAAATGGTGTGCAATCTTGCCGCGATTTTACCGCAACTTTTTTTGCCACGATTTTGACTGGACTTGAAGCAATGCCGATGTCTATGGACCTCAAAACACATCAAAGTCGGACCAAAGCCGTGCAGGGACTACTTTGAAGCCAATGCAACTTTAAGTCTCACAGATATGAATGATACTCATTGGAAATTGTGGAGTGCGACTTGCGGTCCCAAGTCGCAGGACAAGTCGCACAAGTGTCAAAGGGGCCTTGCTCCAACTTGGGTACCAATAAACTGGCTCCGCCCACACCCTGGTCTCTGTCACGCACTTGTTGGTATAGCACTGGCCTCTGTAATATAATCATTAATGTCTACTTGGTCTGTGTAATACACTTATTGTTGCAGCACTGGTCTCTATAATGAACTAATTGATAAAACCCTTGTCCCTGTAATGCACTACTGTTACAGCTCTGAGCTCTGTGATGCACTTATCAATGCCACCCTGTTCTCTGTACTACACACTAATGCAACCCTGGTCACTGCAATTAAGTTTTTAATATCTGCTTGGTCTCTGAAACACTTATCAATATCTCCCTAGTTTCTGTTTTGCACTCAATGATGCATCACTGGTCTTTTTTAGGGCGCTCAGTAATGCCTCCTTGGTCTCAGTCAGTGTTGGGGTAGTTACTCAAAAAATGTAACTAGTTACTAGTTAGTAGTTACTTCTGTAAATTGTAATGAGATTACTTTACTAGTTACTGCATTTGAAAAGTAACTTCACTACTTATTATTTTACCTTCCTCTTTCTTAATTGACCGTGTAGAAGAAAATACATGACACTTTTTCTGCATAGAGTTTATTGTATAAACACAGCCTTTGGGAAACATGAGAACAAAACCTGAAAAAACTGAATAAAACATAAAGTGCAACAAAAAGTCATAAACTTCATCCCTCTCTATTCTTCGAAATAACAATTGTATCGCACGGCTTGGGTAACGCAGGAAAGCACATTCCTATAGCCTAGTAAAATAGTGTAGTTACCTCCTATAGCCTAGTAAAGTAGTGTAGTTACCAATATTAGTATTGTAACTAGTTACTTTACTTAGTTACCAAAAAAAGTAATGTAGTTACTGTAATCAGTTACTTTGTAACTAGTTACCCCCAACACTGGTCTCAGTAATACACCATTTGTAATAATACACCTCACCCATTGCATAGACCTGGTCTCTGTAATGTACTCATTACACATCAGTACGGCCCTGGTCTGTGTAATGTACTCATTACACATCAGTACGGCCCTGGTCTGTGTAATGTACTCATTATACATCAGTACGGCCCTGGTCTGTGTAATGTACTCATTACACATCAGTACGGCCCTGGTCTCTGTAATGTACTCATTACACATCAGTACGGCCCTGATCTCTGTAATGTACTCATTACACATCAGTACGGCCCCGGACTCTGTAATGTACTCATTACACATCAGTACGGCCCGGTCTGTGTAATGTACTCATTACACATCAGTATGGCCCTGGTCTCTGTAATGTACTCATTACACATCAGTACGGCCCTGGTCTCTGTAATGTACTCATTACACATCAGTACGGCCCTGGTCTCTGTAATGTACTCATTACTAGAGTTGAGCGGACACCTGGATGTCCGTGTTCGGCGGGTTCGGCCGAACTTGAAAAAAAAGTCCGGGCCCGTGTCTTTTTCCGAACTTTACCCGGACACCGAACCCCATTGAAGTCAATGGGGACCCGAACTTTCAGGCACTAAAATGGCTCTAAAACACAAATGGAAAGGGCTAGAGTGCTGCAAATGGCAGCAAAACGTAGTTAAGAGCATGGCAAATGTGGATAGGGGAATAACTTAAAACAACAAAAAAAAAAAACAGAAAAATAAAACAATTTTCTTCATCTGTGAAGGACGAGGCCCATATGGAGTAGGAGGGAGGTTGAGGTGGTGGTGGATGTGGCGGTGTAAGTGGAAGCGGCGGTGGAGAGGGACGAGGTAGCCAACACTGCTTTTTTTCAGTCATTTTAAATTTGGGTACACCCCAAAAGAGTGAGAAAGATCAAAAATATAACAATGGCTGGGTAAGGTCGGTATCCATCTCTATTCTGCACAAGGTACGGAAAAGTCCTGTGGGATCCATGCCTAGTTCATTTTAATGAACGTGAGCTTGTCCACATTGTCTCTGGACAGGCGGCTGCGCTTGTCTGTGATAACGCCCCCAGCCATGCTAAATACACGTTCAGATAATACACTGGCTGCAGGGCACGCCAGCACCTCCAAGGCGTAAAGGGCAAGCTCAGGCCATGTGCCCAATTTGGAGACCCAGAAGTTGAAAGGGGCAGACCCGTCATTCACTACATGTAGGCGTGTGCACACATAGTGCTCCACCATGTTGGTGAAATGCTGCCTCCTGCTAAGACGTTCCATATGAGCTGCTGGTGCTGCTGTTTGTTGTGGCGTGCTCACAAAGCTTTTCCACATTTCGGCCATGCTAACCCTGCCTTCTGAGGTGCTGGCGGTGCCCTGGTTGCGTTGGCGACCTCTTCCTCCTCCTCCTCCTCCTCTGCCTTGTGCTTCCACTGTGGCCTCGCTGTCAGGTGGGAATGCCAGCAGCATTGCGTCTACCAGCGTGCGCTGGTACTCGCGCATCTTGCGATCGCGCTCCAGTGAGTGAATTAAGGACGGTACGTTGTCCTTGTAACGGGGATCCAGCAACGTGGCCACCCAGTAATCAGCACAAGTTAGAATGTGGGCAACTCGGCGGTCGTTGTGGAGACACTGCAGCATGTATTCGCTCATGTGTGCCAGGCTGCCCAGAGGCAACGAAAGGCTGTCCTCTGTGGGAGGTGTATCGTCTGTGTCCTCTGTATCCCCCCAGCCACGCACCAGTGATGGCCATGAGCTGGCCTGGGTGCCACCCTGCTGTGAACATGGTTCCATCTCTTCCTCCATCTCCTCCTCCTCATCCTCCAGAACTGTGCCCCTGCTGGACAATTGTGTCCCTGGCGTTTGTGGGTGCAGGAACCCACCCTCGGAGCCCCTTGCGAATGACTGCCCTGAAAGCCTTGGAAATGTTACCTCTTCATCCTCCTCCTCCTCCTCATCCTGTGCCACATCCTCTTCCACCATCGCCCGAATTGTTTTTTGAAGGAGGCATAGAAGTGGGATAGTTAAGCTGACAACGGCGTCATCGGCACTGGCCATGTTGGTGGAGTACTCAAAACAGCGCAACAAGGCACACAGGTCTCGCATGGAGGCCCAGTTATTGGTGGTGAAGTGGTGCTGTTCCGCAGAGCGACTCACGCGTGCGTGCTGCAGCTGAAACTCCACTATGGCCTGCTGCTGCTCGCACAGTCTTTCCAGCATGTGCAAGGTGGAGTTCCACCTTGTGGGCACGTCACATATGAGGCGGTGAGCGGGAAGGCCGAAGTTACGCTGCAGCGCTGACAGGCGAGCAGCAGCAGGGGGAGAATGCCAAAAGTGCGCACAGACGGCCCGCACTTTCTGCAGCAGCTCTGACATATCGGGGTAATTTTTAAGGAACCTCTGCACCACCAAATTCAGCACATGCGCCAGGCAAGGGATGTGCGGCAAACCGGCTAGGCCCAGAGCTGCTATGAGATTTCGCCCGTTATCGCACACCACCAGGCCGGGCTTGAGGCTCGCTGGCAGCAACCACTCATTTGTCTGCTGTTCCATGCTCCTCCACAACTCCTGCGCGGTGTGTGGTTTTTCCCCCAAACAGGCAAGTTTTAAAACTGCCTGCTGTCATTTACCCCTGGCTGCGCTGAAGTTGGTGGTGAAGGTGTTACGTTGACCGGATGAGGAGGCGGTAGAGGATGAGGAAGCGGAGTAGGAGGAGTTAGGAACAGGAGGCAAACTGAAGCGCCCTGCAATCCTTAGTGGTGGAAGGACATGCGCCAAATTGCTATCCGCCTCAGGCCCATCCGTCACTACATTTACCCAGTGTGCCATTAGGGAGATATAACGCCCCTGACCGTGCGTACTGGACCACGTATCGGTAGTTAGGTGGACCTTGGCACAGATGGCATTGCGCAGTGCACACCTGATTTTTTCCCCCACTTGGTTGTGCAGGGAAGGGATGGCTTGCCTGGAAAAGTAGTGGCGGCTTGGCACGACGTACTGTGGGACAGCTACCGACATAAGGCTTTTAAAATTGTGCGTCTCCACCAGACGGAATGACAGCATTTCAAAGGCCAAGAATTTTGAAATGCTGGCATTCAGGGCCAGGGATCGCGGGTGGGTAGGGGGGTACTTCCTCTTCCTCTGAAATGTTTGGGAGATGGAAAGCTGAACGCTTCCACGGGACATTGTGGAGATGGTTGGTGACCCAGGTGGTGGTGTTGCTGACAGATCCTCTGTTTGCGGGGTGGCAGGTGCCGGTATCACTACAGAGGTGGATGAAGAGGCCGAGACTGCAGCAGAAGAGGAAGCAGGAGGAGCCAGAGACCTTTCTTGGTTTTGAAGGTGTCTACTCCACTGCAGCTCGTGCTTTGCACTTAGATGCCTGATCATGCAGGTTGTGCTCAGGTTGAGAAGGTTTATGCCTCGCTTCAGGCTCTGATTGCACAGGGTGCAAACCACTCGTTTCCTGTCATCAGCACATTGTCTGAAGAACTTCCACGCTAGAGAACTCCTTTGAGCTGGCTTTGGTGCGCTTGGTCCCTTGCTGCGTTGGGCAGTAGCAGGCGTAGTGTCTAGGGCACGGCCGCTCCGCTTCTGCACCCTGCTCCCTCTTCTGCTGTGCTGGTGGCTCTGTGCAACCACCGCCTCTTCCTCCAAACTACTCAGGTAACCTGCATGACCTTCATTCCATGTGGGGTCGAGGACCTCATCGTCCTCCACATCATCTTCCACCCAGTCTTCACCCCTGCCCTCCTTGTCGGTCTCCACAATTCTGAGTGCCGCAGCAGTTGGCACCTGCGTTTCGTCATCATCGGAAACGTGCTGCGATGGTCCTTCCATGTACTCATCTTGAGAAATAAGTGGTTGGGCATCGCTGCACTCAATCTCTTCCACTTCTGGGGCAGGGCTAGGTGGATGGCCCTGGGAAACCCTGCTGACAGAGTCATCAAAAAGAAGAAGAGACTGCTGCATGACTTGGGGCTCAGACTGCTTGCCTGATTTGCAAGGGGGTGAGGTGAAAGACGGTTGGACATCGGCTGCAGGTGCCAACTCTGACCTTTCTGCAGACTGGGTGGGAGACAATGTGAAGGAACTGGAGGCACTGTCTGCAGCAAACCAATCTACTATCGCCTCTACTTGTTCTGGCCTCATCACTTCTAGAGGCGCATGATGCCCTACCAAATACTGCTGCAGGTTCTGTCACCTACTCACACTTGAGGAAGGTATTTCACTTGTGCGTGTAGCTGGCACAGATCGACCACATCCTCTCCTTGCAACAGGAGCTCTACCAGCAGCACCACGACCCAGGCCACGGCCCCTATTTGACGGTCTCCTCATATTTCTGTAATTTATGATCTTGCCCTAGAAAGGGGTTTATTGAATAGCGGAACAAAACAACAACAGTATCGCACGGGTGTATCTCACAGTCAAATACTGTATGCAAACTATGCCGCAATTTAATTTTTTTTACCCCAAAAGGGTGTTTATTAAATAGCGGAATAGAAAAACAGTATACAAATACAACGGGTGTATCTCACAGTCAAATATGCAAAGTATGCCGCAATTTAATTTTTTAGGGAAGGAGATGCGCCAAACAAATTTAAAAGGTGTATCTCACACGTACCGATACAGACTATGCCGTAATTTAAAAAAGGGTGTATATTTACTCCAAAAGGGTGTATATTGAATAGCGGAATAGAAAAAATGTATAAAACAGTGTATCTCACACGTACAAACACAGACTAGGCCCCGATTACAATTTTTTGTACCCTAAAGGCAGGATGAGGATGAGGAAGAGGAGTAGGAGGAGTTCGGAACAGGAGGCAAACTGAAGCGCCCTGTAATCCTCGGCGGTGAAAGGAGATGCGCCAAACAAATTTAAAAAGGTGTATCTCACACGTACCGATACAGACTATGCCGTAATTTAATTTTTTACACTCAAAAAGGGTGTATATTGAATAGCGGAATAGAAAAAATGTTATAAAACGGTGTATCTCACACGTACAAACACAGACTAGGCCCCGATTACAATTTTTTGTACCCTAAAGACAGGATGAGGATGAGGAGTAGGAGGAGTTCGGAACAGGAGGCAAACTGAAGCACCCTGCAATCCTCGGCGGTGGAAGATGCGCCCCAAAAATTTGGAAGGTGTATCTCACACGTACCGATACAGACTTTGCCGCAATTTAATTCTTTTTACCCCAAAGGGTGTAGATTGAATAGCGGAATAGAAAATATGATATCAAAAGGTGTATCTCACAAGTACAGACCCAGACTAGGCCCCGATTACTATTTTTTGTACCCTAAAGGCAGGATGAGGATGAGGAGTAGGAGGAGTTCGGTACAGGCAGGAGGCAAACTGAAGCACCCTGCAATCCTCGGCGGTGGAAGATGCGCCCCAAAAATTGGAAAGGTGTATCTCACACGTACCGATACAGACTATGCCGCAATTTAATTCTTTTTACCCCAAGGGTGTAGATTGAATAGCGGAATAGAAAATATGATATCAAAAGGTGTATCTCACAAGTACAGACCCAGACTAGGCCCCGATTACTATTTTTTGTACCCTAAAGGCAGGATGAGGAGTAGGAGGAGTTCGGAACAGGCAGGAGGCAAACTGAAGCACCCTGCAATCCTCGGCGGTGGAAGATGCGCCCCAAAAATTAGAAAGGTGTATCTCACACGTACCGATACAGACTATGCCGCAATTTAATTATTTTTACCCCAAGGGTGTAGATTGAATAGCGGAATAGAAAATATGATATCAAAAGGTGTATCTATCTCACACGTACAAACCCAGACTAGGCCCCAATTACTATTTTTTGTACCCTAAAGGCAGGATGAGGAGTAGGAGGAGTTCGGAACAGGCAGGAGGCAAACTGAAACACCCTGCAATCCTCGGCGGTGTAAGATGCGCCCAAAAAATTGGAAAGGTGTATCTCACACGTACCGATACAGACTATGCCGCAATTTAATTCTTTTTACCCCAAGGGTGTAGATTGAATAGCGGAATAGAAAATATGATATCAAAAGGTGTATCTATCTCACACGTACAGACCCAGACTAGGCCCCGATTACTATTTTTTGTACCCTAAAGGCAGGATGAGGAGTAGGAGGATTTTGGAACAGGAGGCAAACTGAAGCACCCTGCAATCCTCGGCGGTGTAAGATGCGCCCCAAAAATTTGGAAGGTGTATCTCACACGTACCGATACAGACTATGCCGCAATTTAATTATTTTTACCCCAAAGGGTGTAGATTGAATAGCGGAATAAAAAATATGATATCAAAAGGTGTATCTATCTCACACGTACAGACCCAGACTAGGCCCCGATTACTATTTTTTGTACCCTAAAGGCAGGATGAGGAGTAGGAGGAGTTCGGAACAGGCGGGAGGCAAACTGAAGCACCCTGCAATCCTCGGCGGTGGAAGATGCGCCCCAAAAATTGGAAAGGTGTATCTCACACGTACCGATACAGACTATGCCGCAATTTAATTCTTTTTACCCCAAGGGTGTAGATTGAATAGCGGAATAGAAAATATGATATCAAAAGGTGTATCTATCTCACACGTACAGACCCAGACTAGGCCCTGATTACTATTTTTTGTACCCTAAAGGCAGGATGAGGAGTAGGAGGAGTTCGGTACAGGCAGGAGGCAAACTGAAGCACCCTGCAATCCTCGGCGGTGGAAGATGCGCCCCAAAAATTGGAAAGGTGTATCTCACACGTACCGATACAGACTATGCCGCAATTTAATTATTTTTACCCCAAGGGTGTAGATTGAATAGCGGAATAGAAAATATGATATCAAAAGGTGTATCTATCTCACACGTACAAACCCAGACTAGGCCCCAATTACTATTTTTTGTACCCTAAAGGCAGGATGAGGAGTAGGAGGAGTTCGGAACAGGCAGGAGGCAAACTGAAACACCCTGCAATCCTCGGCGGTGTAAGATGCACCCAAAAAATTGGAAAGGTGTATCTCACACGTACCGATACAGACTATGCCGCAATTTAATTCTTTTTACCCCAAGGGTGTAGATTGAATAGCGGAATAGAAAATATGATATCAAAAGGTGTATCTATCTCACACGTACAGACCCAGACTAGGCCCCGATTACTATTTTTTGTACCCTAAAGGCAGGATGAGGAGTAGGAGGATTTTGGAACAGGAGGCAAACTGAAGCACCCTGCAATCCTCGGCGGTGTAAGATGCGCCCCAAAAATTTGGAAGGTGTATCTCACACGTACCGATACAGACTATGCCGCAATTTAATTATTTTTACCCCAAAGGGTGTAGATTGAATAGCGGAATAAAAAATATGATATCAAAAGGTGTATCTATCTCACACGTACAGACCCAGACTAGGCCCCGATTACTATTTTTTGTACCCTAAAGGCAGGATGAGGAGTAGGAGGAGTTCGGAACAGGCGGGAGGCAAACTGAAGCACCCTGCAATCCTCGGCGGTGGAAGATGCGCCCCAAAAATTGGAAAGGTGTATCTCACACGTACCGATACAGACTATGCCACAATTTAATTCTCTTTACTCCAAAGGGTGTAGATTGAATAGCGGAATAGAAAATATGATATAAAATTGGTGATTTTTCAATAGCACATGTGAACACAGCAGTGTCTTATGTCACAGTCAGCACTGCAGCAAACAGGCTATGAAGGGGGAAAAAAATAAAATCCCTTTTAACTTGTAATAAAATAGATGAACGCTGCACACAACTGACTGATAAAAATAGATTTTTTTTCTCCCTCCTCCTCCTCCTCCGTGGGCTCAAGTGAGGGCAAAAAGATTGTTCACTGCACCACCCCCCACACAGCAAAATCGATGTAGACTGACCCTGCCTAATCTCCAGCCTGGCCCTAATATGCTCAATAAGATCGTTCACTGCACCACCCCCCACACAGCAAAATCGATGTAGACTGACCCTGCCTAATCTCCAGCCTGGCCCTAATATGCTCAATAAGATCGTTCACTGCACCACCCCCCACACAGCAAAATCGATCTAGACTGTCCCTGCCTAATCTCCAGCCTGGCCCTAATATGCTCAATAAGATCGTTCACTGCACCACCCCCCACACAGCTAAATCGATGTAGACTGACCCTGCCTAATCTCCAGCCTGGCCCTAAAATGCTCTAATAACTTTCCCTGCCTGCACTCCGACCTGTCCCTGCATTCTTTTCGGACACAATTTTTCACAGAATCACTGTCTGTCCCTAATCAGCAGCCAGCACGTATGATGTGTGCTCTGTCCCTAAACGACAGCAGAATGACGCGGCGCGCTGGGGCTCTCGAACTTATAAAGACATGGTCACATGCTTCAAATGGCCAATCACAGCTACTAATACATTAGTAGGCATGGCTGGGATGGCTTAAGGCACACCAGTTAAACGCTTGTTGATTGGCTGTTGAAAGCCCGCCATTAAAAGCGCGCCATTACATACAAAACAGGAAATAAAATGACCGAACACGGATTTTAAACCCGAACATACAGTAAAGTTTTCGGGTCCGTGTTCGGGTAACAAAAATCCAATTATTCGGTACGAACACGAATAATACAGTCCATGTTCGCTCAACACTACTCATTACACATCAGTACGGCCCTGCTCTGTTTAATGTACTCATTACACATCAGTTCGGCCCTGGTCTCTTTAATGTACTCATTACACATCAGTATGGCCCCGGTCTCTGTAATGTACTCATTACACATCAGTACGGCCCTGGTCTCTATAATGTACTCATCACACATCAGTACGGCCCTGGTGTCTGTAATGTACTCATTACACATCAGTACGGCCCTGGTCTCTGTAATGTACTCATTACACATCAGTACGGCTCTGGTCTCTGTAATGTACTCATTACACATCAGTACGGCCCTGGTCTCTGTAATGTACTCATTACACATCAGTACGGCCCTGGTCTCTGTAATGTACTCATTACTGTAAGAATATTTAATAATAAATATCTTGCGCTCGTACTTATGTCAGAATATTTATACTGCTCTGAATATAGCAGTGTATTTATTTATGGTTAATAAGCAAAGATCTGTGAAAAAGGAGAGTCTTCACCTATTGCCATAAATCAATGTTGTGAATTCTTTTTAATTGATTAATTTCTTTTTAAAAGCATATACCAATCTTAGTGAGTACAGTCTACAGTGTGGAATATATATAAAAATATTTATTCTCAAGACATGCAAACACAATATATGATCAAACAAGAAGTGACACAAAAATAACTCTACATAAAAATACTAACTTCAAATAATCAATGCAATGTGATGTTTAGCTCAATAATGAAAGTGAAAGTAAAACAAAGTGAAACTAAAACAAAGTGAAAGTGAAACCAAAGTAAAAGCAAGATTACCATTTCTTCCCAGGTATAGTATAAGCCATAAACTAATGTTCTATATAAACAGACTACAATGGTCTGCGAATCACATAGCCCAAAGTCATTCCACTGCAGAAGGAATGAGAATAAGCCATGCAAAACGGAAGACTTAAAATTGCAAATAATGCACTGAATCTGATATTAATAAAAATGTATAAAAACAAAAATCAGCTTTTTAGAGAAAAATATACCATGGCTTATACGGCTGGGATTGTAATCTCATTACCCTTAAATATGCAATATAAAACATATAAGGAAGGAATAAACAATTGTTGAATAAAATCAAATAACATAGCAAGGCATATTTACCACACTTATGGCTGCTAGCTTCAAATCGTTACCAGAGTCCTAAGATGGATGCCTTTCTTAAGATGGTGGCTTCCCTTCAAGTTTCAGATGAATGATGTGGATAAATATGGAGTATGTCTGGATGAGTCTGTTAAGGAATCTAATAGCGTGTGTGGTGTAAGTGTGAGGTGTGTTGTCAGTAGTGTAAAGTGTGATGTCCTCTCTCTCATCTGGGTTGGTCTTTTATATGGTAAGAACAAAGAGCTATAAAAATTACCATAAGTAAAACCCAGAGGGATGAAACATTATCCCAATTGGTTGGGATATTCTATACCTAAACTGATGAGATCATAGACACCTCTTTTGATAATTAACCCCATACTTGGATAATAAAGTTAAATGATTTCTCTATATGTGAGATTAATCATATAACACAACATAAAACTTTGTCTAGACTCCCAGTACATACATAAATGTCCACCTGTATCTCCATAATTCACCTGGGCAAGTAATGCCATTCCAATAATTATATTATTTAACACAATATAATATTTTTATATGGGAATTTCTCAAATTATCTCAAGACTGCACCTGGTATTTCGCCTCCAGAGGGCAGTATCGTACCGTTCATTAGATTTAATATTTAACATAATTTGAAACAATTACCCATCATGTTCTTATCTGATGACCTCTCTGACCTCTGGCTAGTGAATAGCCATTACTTCTTTGACCATGTCTTACACTGTCAATTAAGATGTCTGGCCTGTAGGATTTACAACACCTTGAGCACTTAGACTAGACTTCTCTGAAATGAGGCAACTAGTGACGAGATACATATGTCCTTACACTTATTAGAAAAAGAATTCTAAGTAAGATTATTACTGAGAATATAAACCCAAAATGTGATACAATATTCCTAAATATATATGTATATGCCTTACATAATATAATAACATAATTATAGCTAATATCTTCTCACATATAATAATGTATCTATGAAGACGTATATGGTTCATCTTTAAATGTCTGCTAGAATATACTGGGGTATTGTCCATTGTTATATACTTATAGACAGACTGAGATATCCCCCCTTAACATAGCGTCAGACTGACTAGGTTTTATCTGATCGAGATGTTAAAAGAAATCTTATTTACGATTACATAGAAATACAAAGATCTCTGTTGAAACCATAGACCCTTTGTAAGCCTGTGAGAGACATTTTGTTTAACAAATATATATGAACTTTGTTTCACCTTAAAAACAAGATGGACGCCATCCTGTTCAGAATCTCTTATATGCATAATATGAAATATACATGGCTTTTAAAATCATTTTTCTTTTTACCTATTATTATTTTAATAACCCCCAACAGCCCCGACATATCCCCCCCCTTTCTTCCCAGTAGACAAGTGAGCAACTTAGGCCTATCTGGAAAGAAAGCTTTTTAAGGAGTAGTGGAAAAAAAAAATGTCTTGTTCTCTTTTTGTAAGAGAATAGTTCATATTGGGAATTGTTCATAACTTTTAAGTAAAGCGCTAAAAAAAAATTGAGAAAAAAAATCAGTTCAAAATGTCAGTTCGTAGCGACTTTGGTGGTATTAGCTATGTCACAAACTGTTCTTTATTAGTCTCTTTGAATTCTGATCTCCTGGTAAAGAAACACAAATGTTCCTTGAAATCTGCATCTCCAGTTCAAAGTCTTAATGGAGACAGAAATTAACTGCTGCAATGGCATTGGCAACTACCATTCAAAGCGCAGTAAAACAATGTTGGCAATCAGGAATCTGAGAAATCTGTTTGGACATTCAACCTTGGATGTTGGTTGGATAATGAATGGTTTCAGCATGGTCTAGAGTGTCATACACCCAGACTGAGGTTTGCTCATATGTGCAATGCACCATTCTCACATCTCCTTCAACTTAAAACAGGAGGTAGTGCGATTCCTCTTAATGGATTTCCTCGGATCAAATGCACAAAGATCTGTGGAAACAAATCTTCCTCTCCGTCAACAAGAATCCGGGGCGTCTCGCAGCTTGATTCCTAAAGAGGGATCCGATTCAATGAGGGGTTCCGTCCTGAGCTGTGCTCTAGGGAGAGATGACCCATCCGATCGCTGTGTCTTTTGGCAAACATCATCGTCTGTACCAATCAACGACCTGGCATGGAAGGTTAATCTCTTCCTATTGGATGAAGCATACAGTATGAATATACATTCTTATCAATTGACATTTCAATGCGATGTTGATACCCTAAGCTTTCTCAGAGTTCTCTTTTAATCCACCGTGTGATCAGCCCTTTTATATGAGCACCACGGAAGGTGAGACTACATATGCGACCTTTCCTAGGGCGACTGACTTCTGGGGCTTATTAACATGGGAATATTTATCGCCATGGATACTACACATTGGACAATAATACAATGATCTAATATTTTGTTTAAAATTTACCTACTACTTAGGAAAAAAAAATATGATATCTCCCCCTATGGGGCATCAATGCAATTTATTGGAGGCAATAAAACTACCTGGCATTGAGGATTCCTTCTTGGTTACCGTATACAACCTTTAACCTCTTGACTTCATTACGTCATTAGGGTTTGATCCTCCTTGGTATCACCGTCATTGGCGATTTTTCAAAATGTGCTCGCTTTAAGCGACCTGTTTGAGTCAGAGGGATGAAGTGACCACTGAAAAATAGGAGGGTAGTTAGTATCTAACAACCAAGATCCCCCCCTGACAGGGATTTCAGGATCCTCAATGCTGTGACCTGGGATAAAAGGGTGTTAGAACCTCTGCATCCTATACTTCTATTCAGTGTATCGCTTTGATTCCTGCCACTTGGGCATTTAAGGATTTTATGGCCTTTGGCTGGCTACAGGATTTGTTCCTAGAGATGGATTTTATTTTAGTTCTGGGCTGCAGTGCCCTGAGTGAACCAATTGATCAGCTGTTCCAACTTGGCTTCTATTCTGCTGAAAACTTTACAGAGTTAAATTATTGGCTCCGCCTCCTGCGGTGCCTATGTCTCTCGGGTTCAGACATATGGGACAGATCCCCATCAGAACCAGTTACTCGGTTCTGGCGTGAGGTCTGGGCCTTAATGGCTCTTGATTTTCCCGAGGATTTTGGGGAACCCTAGGATGGGGCAAATCCCTATTTATTTGCGGTTGTCCCCCCCCCTTGTTAATGGGATGTCCGGGATCCTCCTAAAGGTATCCGGTGTCCCCTTTGGGGCCTAGGTGGCATATCTTGCTCCTTTTCCAAACTTTTTATTTTTTTGTGCATGGGCAATGCATCAAAGCACAGGGATTTAAATCCCAAATGATTGTACTCAGGCTCCTTCATTGAAGGGTGTTAGGCACTTTTGAGTACAGCAGAAAAGATTTAATGGCTTTGGTGCTGTGTACATTTTAAATTGTAGATAACAGCTCTAGCAGCAGTAAGGTTTTTGTATGGGCTGACTTTTAAATTACATCCTGCAGGCACAACACAGACAGTTGTTTTCATAGGCCTCAAGATGATCAATAATGTTTAAGGACCTTTTCATGACAAAAATCAGGACAGTACTCTTTTTAAAACTTTGTTTTTAAATTCTGGAGGTGCATGGTGTCTTTTTAGGGGTGCTAGTCTTTTTGCAGTGACCTGATATGACTCATACCTATTTATGCATGGCTGCCCAATTTCTGCCCTCCTATATTAGGAATATGGCTGGGGTAGGACATGGACTCTTTGCCTGACTCCCCCCCCTTGTCTGGGTCATAACCAACAGACTGGGAGTCATATCTGGGTCTATGAATAATTATTTCATAATTAAAATGCAGGACTAATTAAGCATTACCCTTATGCATTTACACCATGACCTTATGGAACTCTGCTATGTATTTACTGATGAGTTCCTGTCATGAATTTAACAGTTACATTTTTATTTATTTTTTTTTTATTTTCCACTGCTGGTTACTCGGCAACTTTTTGCTAGAAAAACATTTTTCCTTGCTCAAAACTTCCTAATTATTGCATTATTCATTTACATTTCACTTTCACATGGTTACTTTCATTACAGCTTCCTTGATAAAATTTCTGCCACAGTTCTACTTTATTTTGCAGTTTTTCACGCTACATTCTCTTAACTTATGTGTCCCAATAGAGGTTACTTTCACCTGCTCAAGGAGGTTCCTAATCTCATTCTCTCATTTATTTGGAGTGGAGATTGAAACTTTACTAAACTCCTTTTTGCTGAGCCTTCTGGTGCAGTTCCTCATAAAGATACAGTAAGATTAGCCATGACCAAAAAATATGTAATTACACTTCCTGACGTCTTTTGGTGTTAGATAAGCTTATTGGTGAGTTCATACATACAGGTTGTCCTCTACCCATGTCAGATGCCCTTTATTGGCCCGACTTTCTGAGGATTTTGATATATGACTCTAACCAGCATTTACATATTCCACCATTTCAGACTCAGAGAGGTGTTTCCACACATTTATGATCTGTGCCAAATCTACTGGGGTTGTGGCAATACCACTAGGGACTCACACCTTGCCAGAGTTGGCAGCGTGAACATTACCTGCTGTAAACATTTTTAAGGCATTTCTATTACATTCATAATTAATAAAAAAAAAATCCAAAAAATTTTTTTTTTCAAAGTTATTGATTATGTCACCTGATCAATATGTATGATTGGCATATGTAAGAAATCAATAATTATCTCGCTGGGGCCTCCATGATATGTAAGAATATTTAATAATAAATATCTTGCGCTCGTACTTATGTCAGAATATTTATACTGCTCTGAATATAGCAGTGTATTTATTTATGGTTAATAAGCAAAGATCTGTGAAAAAGGAGAGTCTTCACCTATTGCCATAAATCAATGTTGTGAATTCTTTTTAATTGATTAATTTCTTTTTAAAAGCATATACCAATCTTAGTGAGTACAGTCTACAGTGTGGAATATATATAAAAATATTTATTCTCAAGACATGCAAACACAATATATGATCAAACAAGAAGTGACACAAAAATAACTCTACATAAAAATACTAACTTCAAATAATCAATGCAATGTGATGTTTAGCTCAATAATGAAAGTGAAAGTAAAACAAAGTGAAACTAAAACAAAGTGAAAGTGAAACCAAAGTAAAAGCAAGATTACCATTTCTTCCCAGGTATAGTATAAGCCATAAACTAATGTTCTATATAAACAGACTACAATGGTCTGCGAATCACATAGCCCAAAGTCATTCCACTGCAGAAGGAATGAGAATAAGCCATGCAAAACGGAAGACTTAAAATTGCAAATAATGCACTGAATCTGATATTAATAAAAATGTATAAAAACAAAAATCAGCTTTTTAGAGAAAAATATACCATGGCTTATACGGCTGGGATTGTAATCTCATTACCCTTAAATATGCAATATAAAACATATAAGGAAGGAATAAACAATTGTTGAATAAAATCAAATAACATAGCAAGGCATATTTACCACACTTATGGCTGCTAGCTTCAAATCGTTACCAGAGTCCTAAGATGGATGCCTTTCTTAAGATGGTGGCTTCCCTTCAAGTTTCAGATGAATGATGTGGATAAATATGGAGTATGTCTGGATGAGTCTGTTAAGGAATCTAATAGCGTGTGTGGTGTAAGTGTGAGGTGTGTTGTCAGTAGTGTAAAGTGTGATGTCCTCTCTCTCATCTGGGTTGGTCTTTTATATGGTAAGAACAAAGAGCTATAAAAATTACCATAAGTAAAACCCAGAGGGATGAAACATTATCCCAATTGGTTGGGATATTCTATACCTAAACTGATGAGATCATAGACACCTCTTTTGATAATTAACCCCATACTTGGATAATAAAGTTAAATGATTTCTCTATATGTGAGATTAATCATATAACACAACATAAAACTTTGTCTAGACTCCCAGTACATACATAAATGTCCACCTGTATCTCCATAATTCACCTGGGCAAGTAATGCCATTCCAATAATTATATTATTTAACACAATATAATATTTTTATATGGGAATTTCTCAAATTATCTCAAGACTGCACCTGGTATTTCGCCTCCAGAGGGCAGTATCGTACCGTTCATTAGATTTAATATTTAACATAATTTGAAACAATTACCCATCATGTTCTTATCTGATGACCTCTCTGACCTCTGGCTAGTGAATAGCCATTACTTCTTTGACCATGTCTTACACTGTCAATTAAGATGTCTGGCCTGTAGGATTTACAACACCTTGAGCACTTAGACTAGACTTCTCTGAAATGAGGCAACTAGTGACGAGATACATATGTCCTTACACTTATTAGAAAAAGAATTCTAAGTAAGATTATTACTGAGAATATAAACCCAAAATGTGATACAATATTCCTAAATATATATGTATATGCCTTACATAATATAATAACATAATTATAGCTAATATCTTCTCACATATAATAATGTATCTATGAAGACGTATATGGTTCATCTTTAAATGTCTGCTAGAATATACTGGGGTATTGTCCATTGTTATATACTTATAGACAGACTGAGATATCCCCCCTTAACATAGCGTCAGACTGACTAGGTTTTATCTGATCGAGATGTTAAAAGAAATCTTATTTACGATTACATAGAAATACAAAGATCTCTGTTGAAACCATAGACCCTTTGTAAGCCTGTGAGAGACATTTTGTTTAACAAATATATATGAACTTTGTTTCACCTTAAAAACAAGATGGACGCCATCCTGTTCAGAATCTCTTATATGCATAATATGAAATATACATGGCTTTTAAAATCATTTTTCTTTTTACCTATTATTATTTTAATAACCCCCAACAGCCCCGACATTACACATCAGTACGGCCCCGATCTCTGTAATGTACTCATTGATACAGTACTGGTCTCTGTGGTGCAATCTATACAGCCATGGTCTCTATCATACACAATCAGTGGTACAGACCCAGTCACTGTAATGTACACATTTATGTGTTCCTAGTCTCTTTAATACACTCATTATTACAGTCCCAGGTCTCTGTAATGAACTCATGAATGCCTCCTTGGTGTCTGTAACACACTGGGGTTGATTTACTGAAGGAAATTAGACTGTGCACTGAAAAGTGCAGTTGCCCTCTGCAAATGCAGTTGCTCCAGTGCTTAGTAAATGAGTAGCTTAGTAAATCCTCTCTGCACAGAGACCAGGAAGAAGCGTCTCCCCTACAAGATGGACGTCCTGACTTATTTCCTTTCAACAAGGACTGGTCACAGGGACCTTGTCAACCCAGGATGATTGGGCTCCATATTCTTAGGCAGTCAATGGTACCACACTGGAGAAGAAGTTACCTTGGACAACAAGGGGATTTTTCCAAGGATATTTCCATCCAGGGTCCTTGTATGCACTGGTGTGGAGAGGGATATAGTGCACCCTGGTGGTTATGGGATAACACTGCATAAATATATTGATCAATTTGATTGGAAAGTGGTGAATTGTTCCTTGAAAAAGACATAATTTATCCGTTGAAACACGTTGGAATTCCAGTGTTAATTCAGCTGGAATCACCACGTTCCAAGTCATAGGTTTATGGTTTTAGCTTAATGCAACCCTTTTACAATGTCCCATATGGTTTCATATTGTTAAGTGTAACCTTTTCAGGCTTCGAATAGTCTCTTTTTATGGTTTTTGTATTCAATAAAATGTATCATATTATACTACCAGTAGTCCTTTGCTAGCCACAACATTGTCTACACAACCCCCCCCCCCCCCCCAGAGAGGATCAACAATTTTTGTAGTAAATGAGGTAATGCTTCACTTTGCAAAGAGTACCCAAATCACATGCAAGGAAAATAAAAAAAGAAGTCAACAATGTTTAATGTTTCTGCTAATTTACTAAGCTCTGGAGCAACTGCACTTGCAGAGTGTAACTGCACTTTGCAAAGTGCACAGTCTTTTTCGTTTAGTAACTCAGCCCTTATAATTGCTGTTATACATCTAGTAGACCCAGCATCAAGCATAAGGTAAGACAGGTGTTTCCTGTACGTTAGAACCAGCATTACCATCCACACACTATGCAGTTTTACAGACAGAAGATTTAAGAATTATACACTTAATTCTGGTACTCAGAACGAGTACTTTAACCACTTAAGTACTGGAAGGATTTGCCTCTTAATGACCAGGCCATTTGTTGCGATTCAGCGCTACGTTATTTTAATGGGCAATTGCACGGTCGTGCGAGGTTGTACCAAAATATTCAGCCACAACATGTGGAAGAGTTGGTGGAGTGGATCAATAAGCCGTCCTCATCCTCCTCGTCCTCTGACACCCACGCTCACCCTAGTTTGCCATCCACTGCAGCTGCCAAAGCGGCCCTTTCCACAGGCTCCTTCTCTACAGCTACTCCTTTCACCCCACCATCATGCACAGAGGAGTCATCAAAACTACTCAATCATAGTGTCAGGGACATGCTGCTGGAGGATGCGCAGCAACTTGAAAGCTGTTATGTTGGTTCCCAGGTTGATGAAGGGAATAACGTGAGCCTAGAGAGAGGGGGTGACAATGACGGACAAGAAACCAGCAGTCATGTTGCCACAGCTGAAGTATATTGCCAAGTTTGCTCCAGTGACGAGGAGGGAGGGGATGATGAGGTCACTAACTGTACATGGGTGCCTGAGAGGATAGAGGAGGAAGAGGAGGAGGGGGGGATGAGGAGGACGCACAACTCCAATGAGGCAGGATGTGCTCCAGGGGCCGCCATAGGAGTAGCCAACCTATTGCGTCACAGCACAGAGCTCCACAGGTGCAGGGTGCTGCAAACTCCCCGCGGACTCACAAAAGTTCATTAGTGTGGGCTTTTTTCAGCACCTGTGCAGTAGACCACAGTGTTGCTGTTTGCAACATCTGTCTAAAGCGGATCAAGCGTGGCCAGAACACCAGCCACTTGGGCACCACATGCTTGACAAGGCATATGACGACCTGCCATGCAGTCCATTGGCAACAGCACCTGAAAGAGGCACCAGATCAAAACAAGCATACATCTGGGATCTCTAACCCTACTATAACTCATGCCTTCTCAAATACCAGCATTGAGAGAGATGATGGTATAGCAATGTGGCACAGATACTTGCACCCAATCTGCTAGCAGTACACCACCGCTTGATTTGAGCAGCAGGCAAATTTCACTACCCCAGTATTTGAACCGTAGAAAGAAATACTGTCCCAGCCATCCACATGCTCAGCATCTTAATGCTAGCTTGGCAAAATTGCTAGCATTACAGTTGCTGCCTTTTCAGCTGGTAGACTCGGCTCCCTTTCGCGAATTTGTGGAATGTGCTGCACCACAGTGGCAGGTCCCAAAAAGGCATTTCTTTTTGCGTAAGGCCATTCTGGCTCTCTACCGTCATGTGGAAGGTAGTATTTTGGCCTCATTGGACAAAGCGGTCAGCAGGAAGGTGCACATTACTGCTGACTCTTGGTCCAGCAGGCATGGACAGGGATGTTACATTTCTTTCACGGCGCACTGGGTACCTCTGCTGGCAGCTGGGAAGGATGCAGGACAGGGTTCGGTGTTGCAGCTTTTTTTGCCACCATGCCTCCAAAAACCTGGTGATAGTTCTGCCACATCTGGCTACTCCACCACCTCCTCCTCCTCCATGTCCTCTTCTGCTCAATTGTCCTCTGAAGCAGCAGTGCTCCCTAAGCGTTCAAGGGGCTACACAAGCAGTCAGGCTAAAAGATGCCATGCTATGCTTCAGTTGGTCTGTCCAGGGAATAGGAGTCACACCAGTGCAGAGATTCTGTCAGCTCTGCAGGGGCAGGCTCAGAGATGGTTGACACCACGACAAATTGAGCCAGGAATGGTTGTATGTGACAATGGCACCAACCTTCTCTCCGCCCTCTGACAGGGACACTTGACACATGTTCCATGCTTGGCACATGTCCTGAATCTGGTGGTGCATAATTTCTTGAGCAGATACCCAGGCTTCCAAGATCTCCTGAGGCAGGCCAGAAAAGTCTGTGGCCATTTCCGCCGTTCCTTCAATGCCAGTGCTCGCTTATCTGACATTCAAGGGGAATTCAACCTGCCCACCAACCGCCTCATTTGTGACATGCCCACCAGGTGGAACTCAACGTTGGCAATGCTGCAGCAGCTGCACTCACAGCAGAGGGCCATCAATGAGTACCTGTGTGAGTACGGCACAAGGACAGGGTCAGGGGAGCTTGGCTTTTTTTCGCCATGCCAGTGGCTTTTGATAAAGGATGCATGCATTGTCCTGTCACCATTTGAGGAGGCCACAAGGATGGTGAGCCAGGACGATGCATGCATCAGTAACACTATCCTGCTAGTCTACTTGCTGGAGCACACACTGCATGGAATCATGGACAGGGCACTTGAGGCAACAGCGGCAGGAAGAGGAGGACTTCCTTTCCTCACAAGGCCCCCTTTATGCAGATATCATTCCTGCAGGGCCACAAAACACACAAGAGGAGGAGGAGGATGAGGATGAGGATTTCGGCAGCATGGATGTAGAGGATAGCATACAGCAGTCTTCAAGGGATGGTTTTGATTCCCCAGAAACCCCAGGAGTTGTATGTGGTTGGGGAGAGGTTGCTCCTGCTGGCAATGTCATGCTTAGTGACCCAGAGGACTCGGAATCTCATGCCTCTTCCAACTTACGTTGCATGGGCTCCCTGATTCTGCAAAGCCTGCGAAAGGACCCGAGGATTCGTGCTATCAAGGAGATGGATAATTACTGGTTTGCAACCGTTCTTGATCCACGTTACAAGGGTAAAGTTGCAGAGCTCATCCTGCCTTCGAAGAGGGAGCAGAGGATGAAACATCTTGAGGAGGCCTTGAAAAAAACGTGTCTACCGCCTTTCCAGACACTGGGAGGTCAACATTCTCTGGACGTGTTTCTGAGTCATCGTTCAGCCAAAGGAGGAGCCATGGAGAAGGCGGCCGGCTGACTGATGCCTTTAAACAGTTATTGTGTCCTCAGCAGCACCCAGGGCTGTTAGGTTTAAGCAACCATCGGCAGCGTCTCCATCATATAGTGCATGGTTATCTGAGCATCCACTGGGTTACTGGGTCTTGAGGATGAACCACTGGCCAGAACTAGCTAAATATGCAATGAAGCTACTGGCCTGTCCTGCTTCCAGCATGCTTTCCGAACGTACTTTCAGTGCTGCTGGAGGTTTTGTGACGAACAAAAGAGTGCGTCTGTCCACAGACTCTGTTGACCAGCTGACTTTTATTAAAATGAACCAGTCCTGGATCAACAAGAGCTATCAAGCCCCTGATGCTGATGTAACTGATTGAATTTGCTAGGGGTCTGCCATCCCTTGAAGACTGCATATGCTGCCTATCCTATTCCCCTACCTTGATTCTGCAAGCTTCCAACAATGTTTTTGGTTTAGGTCACTCACTACCAACCCCCAAGGCCTAATTTTTCTGCACTTGTATGACAGGTGCAAACAATTTAAATGTCGTATGTAATTTTTAACAGCAGGCCCTGTCCCTGTGCCCTGCTAACTGTGAAGAGTTACGGTTTACAGGCACCAACAACACCAAAGGCCCAATATTTTTGCACCTGTATGACAAGTACATGCAATTTCGAATTTGTATATAATTCTTACCAGCAGGTTCCGTTCCTGCACCCAGCAAGAGTCTCTGCGAGGGCTTGGTTATGGAGTTCAGGCACCACCAACAGCAAATGCCCAATTTTTGACACCTGTATAGCTCATGCAATTTCATATTTGTATGTAATTCTTACCAGCAGGTCCCGTTCCTGCGTCCAGCAAGAGTAACTGCGAGGGGTTGCGATGTTCAGGCACCACCAACACCAAAGGCCCAAGTTTTCTGCACCTGTATGACAAGTTCATGTGATTTCAATTTTGTATATAATTTCTAATGGCAGGGCCTGTCCCTGTGCCCAGCAAGAGTAACTGTGAGGGGTTGGGGTGTTCAGGCACCACCAACAACCAAGGCCCAATTTTTCTGCACCTGTATGACAAGTACATGCGATTTTAAAATTTGTATGGAATTTTTAGCAGTAGGGCCCGTTCCTGCGCACAGCAAGAGTAACTGTGAGAGGTTACGGTGTTCAGGCACCACCAACAACCAAGGCCCAATTTTCTCTGCACCTGTATGACAAGTACATTTGTTTTGAAATTTGTATGTATATTTGTATATGACATTTTTTGCTTTAGAAATGTCAGTATTGCTGCAGCCAGCTACTTACATTGTAGAGATGCACTACTTTACAGGCACATTCAGGGGACCTCCCAGGCACGACATTTGAAGGAATTTTTCATTTTTATAGTTTCACTTTAAGCCTCATTAAAATCAGTAAATCATTGCTCCTTTAAAAACGATTGTTTTTTAAAAACTTTTTTTTCATTGCTACATGTTCCCCAGGTCAGTACCCGGACCCCCATATACTTTTTTTGGGGCAATTACTTGCATTTAAGCCTTCAAAATGAGGCCATTTGATTTTCGAAGTTCGACTCCCATAAGGCGCTTTTCCACTGCATGGTACGGCTCGGTTTGGCTCAGTTTGGCGCTTTTCCACTGCATGGTACCGCGTGGTACGTGTTAGAACGGTTCGGTATGGATACAGCGGCACTTTTCCACTACATGGTACGGCTCAATACGGCTCACTTAAACAGTACCACCTCGGTTGAGATTCTAAGTGGGCCGTAACTATACCATATCCCACAATCCTTTGCATGCAGCCTTAATTGTTTGTCACTACTAGCCACTGACTGGTCAGAGAATGTTTGTAATCCCACCCACTTACTACTTTAGTGAAAAAGCAAACCGAGCCGAGTAGAGCCTATACAGTGCTGAAATGTGCCGACTCGTACCACGCAGTGGAAAAGCAAACTGAGCCGAGCTGGGCTAAGCAGTGCCGAGTGGAGCCGAGCAGTGGAAAAGTGCCAATAGACTTCAATGGGGTTCGTTTGTTCGAACAAACTATTTCTCTGTTCACGGTGTTCTGGTGCTTCGGCTCATCACTGTCCGTTCTCATCCAATCCCATCCGATCCACTGGACAGATGGAAAACAGGGTTTCCATCCATCCAGATTTGACAGATCGGATGTCAGTGGACATGTCTCCGCTGACATTCGATGCCCCATAGAGATGCATGGGGCATCCGTTCAGATCCGCCTGAAAAACGGACAGGCGGATCTGAACGGTTCGCCTGTGTGAAAGGGGCCTTAGTCTTTAAGAGGTTAAACTGCCCTCACTTACAGGCAAAAGTACATTCCTTTGATCTTAACCACTTGCCGACCGCCGCACGACTATCTATGTCGGCGGTCAGCCCCTCACAGGCAAACTAACGTAGGGCTACGTTGCTTGCTTGTGAGGGTCTAGGGAGCGAGCGCGCGCCCCCGGAGGCGCGCTCCCGCTCCCACGTGGTCACGGACCCCCCCGCGCGTGTGACCAGCGGACCCGATGTCCGCCGGCCACTCGGCGATCGGCGGGGGAGAGGGAGAATGTCAGGCAGCTTGTGTAAACAAACTGCCTGTCATTCTCCTCGCTGCAAAGACACTGATAAAACGGATCTAGTATGTAGATCCGTTGATCAGTGTCCTTACAGCTAGAGCCACAGCCAATCACAGTAGAAACCACGCCCCTAGGGACACACACAGCCCCTCCTTTCCAAATAAAGTTAACCCCTTCACTACCAGTGTATTTTTACAGTAACAGTGCATATATATAGCACTGATTACTGTAGAAATGTCACTGGTAACCCCAAAAGTGTCAAAAATGTCAGTCAAGGGTCCGATCTGTCCACCGCAATGTCGCAGTACCGCAAAAAAAATCGCAGATCGCCGCCATTACGCGTTAAAAAAAAAAACAACAAAAATGACAAAAATCTTTCCCTTTGTTAGTAAACGCGATAACTTTTGCGCAAACCAATCAAAATACGCTTTTTGCGATTTTTTTTACCAAACATAGGTAGCATAAAACAAATTGGCCGAAAATTTTTAAAAATTTTGATTTTTACATTTTTTTTGGGGGAATTTCATTTAAAAAAATGTGAAAAATATTGCTATTTTTGCAAAATTGACGCTCTTTTTTTGTTTATAGCACGTGATCAAAAAATCGCACAGGTGATCAAATACCACCAAAAGAAAGCTCTGTTTGTGGGAAAAAAAGGACGTCAAATTCGTTTAGGTACAGCGTCGCACGACCGCGCAATTGTGCGTTAAATTCACGCAGTGCCGAATCGCAAAATACCCCCTGGTCGGAATGGGGGTAAAATCTTCCGGGGCTTAAGTGGTTAAAGAAGGAAATGATACATTGTAAAACATTGTGTTTATAGTTATCTAGCAGCCTTAACAATGTTGATAAACATGGAGGCTCTTTTTTTTTACAGCTGTGAGTGAGCAGAGAACAGCTCTGTAAGAATAGAGGACATGCCATTTTACGATTGTGAAGGGGGGTGAATCAAGATTGCGATTTTGTAACGAATAATCATGCAGCTCTAACATGTATATACAGTAGGTGCAAGAATTCCACAAAACAGCAGGCATTCATCTCTTTATATAATATACAGGATACAAAACCACAATGAAATCAGTATTGCATGCTTTATAGCGGTTGTTATTATTCCACACACGCACTACTCAAGGAAAAAAAATGTTCCACTTTAGCTGTTAATTGAAAGTGTGGTAATAATATTTTAAGAAGCAAATTAGAAATTGCAGCTTGCAACATTTAGAGTGAAAAAGATCCCTGCCAAGTTTTAGTTATGATAAATGATTTGGTAGATAATTAGATTTTTTCTAGAATTTAGTTCATAAAAAAACTCATGGTACGTTGTTTTTTATGAACTTTATACATGTGAATGAATTTATGCATAATCAATTTTAAATTTAAATTATTTTACTATTGGAGTTTTTTGCACTATAGATGGTTCACTCTACTGCACCTTATACTAATGAGATGATGAATATAATTTGTTCTACTATTGTCTGTAGGTGTTTTAAAATTGTCCTAGTCAACCGATTTGTTACAGGAGGTATATTGATGATCTCTTCATGGTGTGGGAGGGCAATCTATCTAGCTTCGAACTGTTTCAAGATAAACGAAATAATAACAACAAAAATATTGTCCTTACATGGAACACTGGTATGGAACATATGGTGTTCATGGACTCAATTTTAAAAAAGGCAATCGGTTCAGGACACAGAGCTATTTTAGACCAACAGATAGAAACGGATACATCCCCTTGGATAGTTGCCACCATAGAACATGGTTGTGCAACATTCCAAGGGGACAGTTTGTCCATTTAAGGAGGAACTGTTCCTCAGAGACTGATTATGTGTCCCAATCCCAAGTTTTTGCAGAAATATTTTTACAGAAAGGATATCAGAAGGAGGTCTTAGATGAGGAAATTGAGAAAGTTAGGAATATGGATAGACCTGCTTTAGTTTCTGGCTTGAAGAAAATAGGGAGAACAAACATGAATATTCAAAAATGCCTTAGATCCTACAGGGAAAGAGCAGAAAATGGTCCTCTCTGTTTTCCCGAAATCAATGACAGGTTGACATTGTCTGTGACTGTTCATATTTAATTGCTCGAGGAGCGATTACATACGGTTAGGGGCAGATGAGCAGCCCTAAACACAGACAGTTTACGTCTGTGGCTTCTATATGTCCCTAACTCCAGGTAGACATTCCATGTGCTATTACATATGAACAGCTGTGGAGCCTGTCAGCCCTTCAATAATTTGTACAGGCTGAGCTGATTCACCCTTGGCCTGCTACAAAACTACACTGATCTGGGCAGTGTAAGGCCCTGGATAGCCATGAGAATGAGGCCTAAAGCGTTGGAATGCATTTTTAAATTAGTCTGCACTTTACACTGCATTTTTTTACACTTTATTTCCTTTTTTACTTTAATTACCATGCACTGCAGTGTGCTGCAATGTTTTGCTGTAACAGGTCACCACCTGCTACATACAAATGCAACTTATCCTTTTTTTTTCAGGCCACAGTAATGCAGCACATTGGTGTGAACTGATCCCATAGAAAAACAAGATTTTTTTTACTTACCAAAAAATCTGTTTCTTGAAGTTCATTAACCACTTGCCGTCTGCTCACGTTGAGCCTACTGCGGCAAAGTGGTTCGTTATCGTCTGACGACATAGACGAGTAATGGAGGCGATCTGCGACTTTTTTTGCGGGACTGCGACATTGCGGCGGACAGATCGGACCCTTGACTGACATTTTTGACACTTTTGGGGTTACCAGTGACATTACTACAGTAATCAGTGCTATACATATGCACTGTTACTGTAAAAATGACACTGGCAGGGAAGGAGTTAACTTTATTTGAGAAGGAGGGGTTAAGTGTGTCCCTAGGGGCGTGCTTCTAACTGTGATTGGATGTGGCTTGTGGTGTAAGAACAGAGATCAACGGTCCTACATAGCAGAACCATATGATCTCCATTCTTACACAGGGGAGAATGACAGGCGGCTGTGTTTACATTAGCCGCCTGCCTTTCTCCCGCTGTAACGGACAATCGCGAGTGCACACGCGCGGGGGGGTCCGTGAGCGGGGGTGGGAGCGCCACCTCGCCCCCTAGAGCCGCGCTCGCCCCCTAGAGCCTCAAAGGCTAGCGACGTAGTACTACGTCGCTTTGCCTGTGAGGGGCTGACTGTCGCAGTAAATATACTGACGTGTTAAAGTGGTTAAAGGGATAGTTCACCTTTACCAAAAAATGCCTATGCAGATAAGGGACGTCTGTAGATAAAAACAAACTATGCAGCTCTGGCTAAAGCTGGATAATGACCTTGCTATAAATGTAGAACATTTATGTACCTCCCAAAGCCTGACTGACATACTCCCAGGACATTACTAAGATTTTGCTAAGTGAGGCCTAGTTGTTATTGCTTACATCCTCCATCACAAGAGTGAGCTCTCAAACTCTGAACACCCCACATACTGCATCAGGGGGGAGAAAGAACATGTGAGGGGATTTGAATCAGATTAAAAGCTCACTCCTGAGATGGAGGAGGTGAGCAGTAAGGACTAGACCTCACTTAGCAATTTCCTGGGAGTATTCTAGTCAGGCTTTAGGGGGTATGGGCTACACCTATAGCAACGATATTATTGAACTTTAAACAACAAAAGAAAGAGTGCACCGACCTTGTGCATTACCAACATAACCATATTTATTATGAAAGATAAAGCATAATATACTCACAAACGTATAGCAAGCATAGGCATGTACTAAGGGGTACCAACAAGACCACCTCGGGCCCACAGTGCTCAGCCAGTGGTGTGAGAAGCCTTGTTAGCACCCAAAGGCTAAATTGTTTAAAGGGTCAAGCCCTCTTTCTTTAGAGGCAGACATTTTTGGCTCTGAGGAAGAGGGCTTGACCCTTGAAACGTGTTAGCCTTTGGATGCTACGGAGGCTTCCCACACCACTGGCTGAGCACTGTGGACCTCGAGGTGGTCTTGAGTTTTTGAATATAATAGATTTTATTTTTCAAAATAAATATGGTTATGTTGGTAATGCATTAGGTCAGAGAGTTCTTTCTTTTGTTGTTGTTTCTAGTACTTGTAAGGAATCCTACAAGTCCTGTGAGGGCAGCAAGACCTTTGGCATCACACGTACTGGTTGGGCAAGCAGAGAAAGAGAGAGAGAGAGAAATGTACACATTCTTAGCCCCACAACTGAGCACAGGAGATATCTTTATTAGTTTTATATTATTCAACCTTAGTCAGAGCTGCACAGCTTGTTTTTATCTACAAACACCCCTTACCTGCATGGGCAGTTATACTGCTTCCTACAAGAGGATTTGGACACTGTAAGGGGGATTTACTAAAGCTGGTGCACTCAGAATTTGGGTACCATATACAGCTGCCCAAATCAGCTTCTAGCTTCAGCTTGTTCAGTTAAGCTTTGGCAACAAAACCTGGAAGCTGATTGGTTTCTATGCAGAGATGCACCAGATTTTGCACTCTCTACCTTTAGTAAATAACCCTCTGTGTCTTTAATAAAGAAATATATTTTTTGGTAAATACAGAATCACGATTTGCTTTACTGCTCAATAAAGGACATATTTAGTTATTATTATAGTAATGGTACATCCAAAATCAGTCCAACTGAGGGGTGGGTTATACATCAAATAAAATGCTAACAGGCCCAAATAATAATAAGAACCGAGCTTCCTGAAGGGCCTTACCCCTGAAACTTCCATCAGATGAGGCTTGACTATCCAACTAGTAAAATTTAGATATTGTATGAACATAGAACCAGTTGGCAGCCTTGCACATCTGGGAATCAGTTGCCCGATGAGTAAAATCCCAAGGAGCCCTCACAGATCTAACAGAGTGTGTTTTGACAGGAAAAGGTGAAACCTTGCCCTTAAAGCCATTAGCTTGAACAATAATCTGTTTGAGCCACGAGAAATGATGGAATGAGAAGCTGGTTCTCCTTTATGGTGGATTATCAGGAATTAAAAAAATGAGTCAGTTCTTCTAATGGAAGTAGTAGCTGGGAGGTAAACCAGAAGAACGCAAACTACATCTAAGCAGGAAAGGAATTTCCTTCTGGCGTACAGGAGCTGGACACATAGAAGAACAAAGTCCCGGTTGAGGTGAAAGGCTGAAATCACCTTTGGAAGGAAGGAGGCTCTAGGCCTCTGCATCTCTTTTTCCTTAGGTAGGACCAGAAAAGGATCTTTATTGTACAAGGCCGCCACCTTAAACACAAGCCTCACAGAGGTAAAGACAGAAAAGGAATTCAACCGCATAAACAACAGTAAACAGAGGAATAGCCATAATTGGTGAAAATGTGGTTTTTAAAGAGCTAACATAACTAAATTTAAATTCCACAGTTACAGGAGGTTGTACTTGAGGAGCTATATGAGAGCCATCCTGTACAAAACCCAATAAATGGAGGACTTAATGGCCCTTGGAATAAGATCACAAGGGCTGAGATTTAGCCTTTGATGATAATTAAAGCAGCGCACCACCCAAAAGGGGAAGCTCTGCTTGTTTGCCACCTCAGGAAGCTGTGAACTCAGCCAGAAGTTTTGCCCCCCTTCTCCTTCCCCAGATGCCGGGCCATTCACAAAGCACCGCGTGCTTGGCGCATGCGCAGTAGGGAAGCGGCTGTGAAGCCGCAGGGCTTCATTGCCAGTTTCCCTTAGCCGGCTCTAAGTGGTTAGAAAATTAGATTATCCCAAAAAAATTGAAGAAATGCTTTCCCAGTGTTCAGAGCTGGATTCTTGAGCCAGCTACAGACAATCTATTTTTAGATGTCAGGTGACTGAACCGATTTGTTCCACAACAATAGAATGTTGTGTTGAAGGGGTCTGTAGTGGAACGGGACAAATGGAACTACCTCAAAGGAGGCCACCATAAAGCCTAGAACTTTCATGCAAAGCCACAGATTTGGAACGCTCCTGAACTGGAGTTAAATTCTGGGAAAAGAGAGACAGCAGTTTTCTTTGGCCTGGGTTGTGTCCAGGATATGACCCAGATATTCCAACCGTGTTGGTTCCTTTTTAGGGTCTGGACTTTCTGCTTCACATTGTTAGTGAAAATGTGAGCTAACTCTTTCCTTAATTAGGAGGTTGTCTAATTATCTCACAATAGGAGTACTCTTGGAGCTAGCACTGGGGCCAGAAACTCAGTGAACACTCAGGGTCAGGGCTGCTGTTAGAAATCGCGGGGCCCTGTACAGACTACCTGGCAGGGCCCCCCCACGAAAATATTAAATATATATTTAGCTAAAATTACAACAAAATCACTATTAGCAGACACAAATATAACATAACTCGCATAATTCCTGCTAAATCTAAAAAAAAAAACTATGTTAAATAAAAAAGAACATGAGATGAGAAAAATATACAGGCTGAGCAGTTGGGGCTCAGTGATCAGAGAGACAGAGAGAGAGAGAAACAAAGTTACAATTTACAAATAAACTACTGAGCAGAGATAAGTGCTGGGAGGGAGGGGGGCCCACACAGGGAGGGGGATTAGTGAGGGACGAATGTCTCTTTCTCAACACATAAAAGCTGATGGCAGGGAGAGGGACAGATCAGATTCAGGTGCTGGAGGAAGATTTCTGTATTTGTTGTCCATCACTAATCCCCCTCTCTGTGTGGGCCCCCCTGTGTGCTTGGGCCCCCTACAAGAGGGCTGGTGGTCCCCCCCTATCAGCGGCCCTGCTCAGGGTGCAGGTGACAGGCCAACAAAAGGTCTACAAACTGATAGTGTCCACAGCAAAAAGGAGATAGTGTAGATGTGCCAGAAAAATAGGTGCATGCAAGTACTCACTCTTGATGTCCACTAAGGTTAGAAAGTTTGTCTAGACCCCTTTATCACCCAAGCCACCCCAAATAAAAATAAAAAAAAATTAAAAATAACTTTAAAAAAAATAAAAAGCTCATTCACACAGGTTCTCTGGCCCATTCACTATAAATGAGGTGTGTTCAGGCAGCTGGATCTCCAAACTACGGCCGTCCAACTGTTGCAGAACTACACTTACCATGAGGCATTGGGGTTGATTTACTAAAATTTGGGAGTGTAAAATGTGGTGCAGCTGTGCATGGTAGCCACTCAGCTTCTAACTTCAGCTTGTTCAATTACCAAAGCTGGAAGCTGACTGGTTTCTATGTAGAGCTGCACCAGATTTTACACTCTCCAGTATTAGTAAATCAACCCCAAAGTAAAACTCTGACATTCACAATCACAGACATGACTAGGCATGATGGGAATTGTAGCTCCTGAACAACTTGGAGGGCCATAGTTTGGAGACCCCTGCTCTATGGGAATACAATAGCGCAACAGCTTCAGCCACATTAATAATAATAATTTTTAAAAAATACCGATTCACACTGTACAGGTCACAGTGTCCATGAGAATGAGCCCCAAAACCTTATTCACACACCACTAATACTTATTTTAGTGCCGGTTCACACTTCCGCGTTATACGGAGATCGCATGTAATTCGGAGCGCACTGCTCCTAATTACATGCGATCTGATGTGCGGATGCGAGTTCAGCCATACACTTTGTATGGCTGAATTCGCACTGTTTCCGCACCAAACACGCACATGAAGCTTTTTTTGAGCCGCAGTAGAATCGGATCGCACATCGGATTCTGTGCCTATTTGCAGATCGCACTGCGATCTGCACTGGGGGTGTCGTTGACTTTTAATTGACACCCCCTGCGTATCGCATATGGCAGTGTGAACTGCCATATGTGCGGATGCGATGCGGGAACACGCTGCATATTCGCAGCGTTCCCGCATCGCAGAAGTGTGAACCAGCACTTAGTGTATTCCTAGCAAAAACATTGTTATGATATTTTCAGGGGGGTGTACAGGGCCCCCCGATTTCTAACAGCAGCCCTGGGTGCAGATTGATAGGCAGAAGTAGGGCAGAGGCAGGGAGCAGATCTCTTGCTTGTACCCGGTTGTACCCATTTCTAGGCATCTGAGATGCTTCTGTCTGGGTGTCTACAAACGTCAGTAGAGGTCCCCCTATTTTAGAAAGTGCATCCTCTCACGTGTAAAACCATGCTTCTAGATTGTTGTGTTCAGCATGCCATGCAGGATGCACTGCAAGCGCAACAAGTGTTTTTTTTTTTTTTGACATTCCATAAAATTCCACAATTATGAGCACATTCGCACCCTACACAAATGTGAATGCGTGCTCATATCAATGATCATGCACATAAGAAAAAAATGTAGCCATGCTACATTTATAGTAAATAAAAGATCAATAAAATATTATTGGAAAAAATATATAATAACAATAATATAATAAAATATATAATAATGAAAATATAAAAAAAAAATAAAAGCGAATCAGCTCTCTCTGTAACATAAAGCATAGAGTAGGATAGGTGCCATGAACGGGCACAATAATAAACCATGGTACACCGGATCCCCTCCTCTCCCTCCCCCGGTTGTTATACTCACTCTCTCGGAGTTTGACCCATCGCAGAGCCCAGGCGGTGGGCAGAATCCTTCTTCTTGCCTTGTTTGGAGGACATCTCGGCGGCTCCGTGGATCTCCGACACTCCTGATCGCTCTCTGTACCGCAATCACGCAACACCGGGAACACCGCGTCCTCTGGTTGCTAGGAGACGGCTGTTACGCGCCTCCTGTGTATGTGTGCTGAGGATCGGGAACGCGCTTCGGCCTTTGTGTGATCACATGATCCAACAGACTTTGTTTCCGAAGTGTATATAACAGTATAATGATTTGTTATTAGTGTCCCCCGATGTTGGTCTCATCTGTACTTCCTACTGTTAAAGGAAATCTGTCTTGAGATGACATGTAGGCTGCTGCTGAAATGTCAAGCCAGTGTCATACCTTATTTAACCACTTCAGGCCCGGAAAGGTTTACCCCCCTTCATGTCCAGGCCATTTTGTGCATTATTTTAACTGGCAATTGTGCTGTCGTGCGACGCTGTACCCAAATAAAATTGATGTCCTTTTTTTTTCTCCCCACAAGTAGAGCTTTCTTTTGATGGTATGTGATCACCTTTGCGGGTTTCATTTTTTGCGCTATAAACAAAAAGAAAAAGACCAACAGTTTTGAAAAAAATTAGGTCAATGTGTATTCTGCTACATGGTTTTGGTAAAAAAAAATCCTAATAAGTGTATATTGATTGGTTTGCGCAAAAGTTTTAGCATCTACAAACTATGGGACAGATTGATGGAATTTTTATTCATTTTTACTAGTAATGGCTGCGATCAGCCATTTATAGCGGGACTGCGACATTGCGGTGGATAAATCGGACACTGACACTTTTTGGGGACCAATGACACCAATACAGTGATAAGTAATAAAAAATTATGCACTGCCACTGTACTAATGACAACTGGCAGGGAAGAGGTTAACATCAGGGGTGATCAGAGGGTTAAATGCATTCCTAGGGAGTGCTTTCTAACTGTGTGGGGGGTGCTCGTATTGTGGGAGACAGAGATTTGTGTTCCTGCCTAGCAGACCCTTGTTACAGAATGGCAATCTGCCTTGTTTACATAGGCAGACCGCCGTTCTGCCTCTGTCGAGAACAACCGGTGGGTCTCAGTGGCAATCAACAATTTATAGCGGGACTGCGACATTGCAGTGGCTAAATCGGACACGAAGTTACACTTTTTGGGGACCAATGATGCCAATACAGTGATCAGTGCTAAAATAATATGCACTGCCAGTGCCTATACTAATGACAACTGGCAGGGCAGGGGTTAACATCAGGGGTGATCAAGGGGTTAAATGCACTCCTTGGGAGTGCTTTCTAACTGTGTGGGGGTGCTCAGAGATTCGTGTTCCTGCCTAGCAGACCCTTGTTACAGAATGGCAATCTGCCTTGTTTACATAGCAATCGGTGGGTCCCGGCGGACATCGGGTCTGCCGTGCCCGCTGAATGGCTCCTGCTGTGTCCAATCACAGCAGGAGAAGGTGCACGTGTGCGCCACAACCTGGAAGTGAAGAAGATGTACAGGTACGTGATTTCGCCTGTAGGAGCCGCCGCCACGCAGTACATATACTTGGGGCGGTCAGCTAGCGGTTAAATAGTTGAAGATCAGGCGTTTTCTGGCACTTTTTGTTTACATGTGAAAAACATTTATTTTTTGTTTGCTAGAAATTTAGTTAGAACCCCCAAACAATATATTTTAAAGCAAAGGCCCTAGAGAACAAATTGGCGGGTTTTGCAATTTTTTATGTCACATGGTATTTTCAAACGCAGGTTTTTGGGGGAAAAAATACACTTTTTCAAATTTTAATCCAAAAAAACACAATACTTATCCCAATTTTTTGTAAAATATAAAAGATGATGTTACGTCACGTAAATAGATACCAAACATGTTGTGCTTTAAAATTGGGCTTGCCCGCACAACGGCGACAAACGACGTTAAATTTTACTATCTATAGGCAGTGCTTTAAAGCCTTTACAGGTTACCACTTTAGATGTAAAGAGGAGGTCTAGTACTAGAATTGCTGCCCATGATATGACGTTTGCGGTGATACCTGACATGTGTGGGACATTCGCGGTTTGCGTGTCTTCAGGACTGACGAACGCGTTTGCCTTTTGCGCAAGCAGGGGGGACGGAGGCACTTTAAATTTTTCTTTAATTATTATTTTATACCATTTTTTTTATTTTTACACTATCTCTTTACTTTTTTTCTTTTTTTAGCACTTTTATTGCTGTCACAAGGCACCCCTGTGACAGCAATAGGCACATGACAGGTATTCTTTATGGAGGGATATCATTTGCGGGTGGGGGGACATCCCCTCTCACTGCTTGTAATAACAGCCCAGCAGATGCTTAGCCGCATCGATTGTTATCAGGAGAGAGCTGACAGTCGGCTCTAAAAAAACGCTACCGGGGTGATGCCTGCAGTTGCAGACATCACTCCAGTATAACCATTTGAAGTCAAATGACCTACAGGTACATGATTTGATGGCAAGTGGTTAAGTAGGAATGAACTCCCATGCATACTTTGTACCTATAGGTAAGCCTATAATAAGCCCTACCTATAGGTACTGTAAATATCTCCTAAAGGTGCGCTGTTTAGGAGATATTTACTGTAGATGCAGCCGGTGATGTCACCGGCGCATGCGCCGTTCCTTCAGAGTTTTGTCCTGTAAATGGCGACCTCAGAAGGAAGACTCAGAAGGAAGAACAGTTGAAGATGGAAGCGCCTACAGCAGGGACAGTGTGGCGCTGGAAGGTTTCATTCTAAGGTTCTAAGCTTGTCTGAGCTTCCATAAATAGGGGGGGGTAGAGCTGAAGTTACACTCTGCAGAGCTCAGTAAGGAGAGGTCTGAGAGCTGATTGGAGGGAAGAGACACCCCCATCCCCCTTCACACAGCCCACAGGAATAGAGGTAAGGCTGTCACTCCCTCCCTTGTCACTATTTTTCTCTTGGTGTCAAGAAAACTTGTCACAAGTGATTCAAGCTGATAGCAGAGGAACAAAGCAGCAGATAGAAATGACACTATCACACTTCTGTGACTTAAAAGACGTGCAATTTTGCCACAATTTTTTGATGCAATTTTGACTGGACTCGAAGCAATGCATGTCTAATCTTGAGGGCTATGGACCTCAAAATGCATCAAAATTGGAAAAAAGTAGTGCAGGGGCTACTTTAAAGTCGCACAGATATGAATGGTAATCATTGGAAATCAAGGAGTACGACTTGTCATGCGACTTTGAAGTCCCAAGTCGCACAAGTGTGAAAGGGGCCTAAGTGTTCTGGATTGAGTACACACCCCCCCTCCAAAAATTAAAAGTCAGCAGCTACAAATACTGTAGCTGTTGACTTTTAATATTAGGACACTTGCCTGTCCTGGAGTCCAGCAATGTCGGCACCACAGCCGATGTTTCCATCAGCTGTCGGGTGCTGCCGCCACTATTGCCGGTAGGGGAACCCAGCAGTGAAGCCTTGCGGCTTCACAGGCGGGTCCCAACTGCGCATGCGCGAAGCGCGCTGCGCATTCGGATTAGCTCGGCGGCGGGGGGGGGAGGGTTGTGTAGGAGGAAGGGGGCCAAACTTCACCGCGGTGCCGTTTCCAGGAAGTGGGTAAGGGTACCTGTCAAAAACAGGTACCCGTTCCCCCCTCTCCCCTGAAAGGTGCCAAATGTGCACCAGAGTGGGGGAAGAAACAAATGAGCGGAAGTTCCACATTTGGGTGGAACTCCGCTTTTAAGAGGGATTTGCTTTGTTTATATTTCATGTCTAAACTTTACTACCAATTTAGGGCTCTGTTGACATTTGAGCGATTTGCAGCTTGTAAACCGCTCAGCTCTGAAGCCCCAAAACGCTCAACAAGTAAAATTCCTTTTATTTCAATGGCCTCTGTTTACATATGAGTATTCTGTCGCCTAAAGCAAAACACCTAAAGCTGAAAAAAGTACATGGTCTTCTTTTTGGCAGATTACAAATGTTTTTGTCCCCAAAGACTTCAATATGAACGCCTGACTTGCGCTCATAAAATGCTCATACAGTAATCCCCCGCTCCATCGCGGTTCAGTTTTTGCGGTCCCGGTAATTCGCGCTATTTTAATTAGGACCCATTAATTCGGATATCGGGGCCCCGGTAATTCGCGCTATTCTAATTAGGACCCATTAATTCGGATATCGCGGTAATATTTCGCCATTTCGCGGTTATGTAGCGGTGAATCAGAGAATCAGAGCGAGGCTGTGGTGGAACGCATGCCTCGCTCGTGGACCGCACCGAGCGCGGTGACGTTAGAGGGGGCGGTAACGCGATTCGGAGCATGTGCAGATGTGCTCCGTGCTCCTTTGCCAACCACAAGCAAGAATGCCCGCAAGAATGCCACCCAAACGCCCATCATCTAAGGCTAAGGCTTCTGGTGAGCCAAAACAGAAGAGGAAGTTCCTTACAATTCAGGAGAAGGTGAAACTTCTTGATATGATAAAGGAAGGACAGAGTTATGCTGCTGTAGCCCGCCATTATGGTATGAATGAGTCAACGATTCGATACATCAAAAAGGATGACAAGAATATCAGGGCAACTGCTGCACTGTCCATAAACCAAGCTGCAAAAAGAGTTGTTTCTTCCCGCAATAAAACCATTGTTAGGATGGAACCTGCATTGGCCATTTGGATCCAAGATTGCAGAAAAAAAAGCATCACATTGGATGGTAACATCATCAGGACTCAGGCAAAGAAGCTGTACGACACTTTTGCCAATCAAGGAGGCTCTGAAGAAGGCTCTGCCACAGCCGAACAGTCAGACAACGACAATCCTGATCAGCCTTCTACTTCTAGTACAGGTACATCTTCATCAGGAGACTTTTCTGCCAGCAAGGGGTGGTTTGACCGCTTCCAGAAACGCTATCAGTTGAAGAGTGTTTCATTGCAAGGTGAAGCTGCATCTGCCGACAAAGAAGCTGCTGAAAGGTACACCAATGAGACCTTCAAGAGTTTCATCGAGGAGGGTGGGTACAAACCAGAGCAAGTCTTTAATATGGATGAGACCGGCTTGTTCTGGAAGAGAATGCCCAAACGGACCTACATCATGAAGGAGGAAGCCCGAGCCCCTGGATTCAAGGCTTATAAGGACAGAGTAACCTTGGTTATGTGTGGAAATGCTGCTGGGTTTATGATCAAGCCAGCCCTGATCTACAAGGCCAAGAACCCCAGAGCATTGAAGCATAAAAACAAAAACCAGCTACCAGTCTATTGGATGCATAACCCTAAGGCTTGGATGACTAAACGCCTCACAACTGAGTGGTTCCATAATTGTTTCATCCCAGCCGTCAAGGTCTACCTTGCCGAACTTGGCCTTGATTTTAAAGTGCTTCTGCTGATGGATAATGCAGGAGGCCACGACATGGATCTATCGTATGAAGGAGTGCAAGTTGAGTTCCTTCCACCCAACACCACGTCTTTAATTCAGCCTATGGACCAGGGTGTGATACGAGCATTCAAGGCGCTGTACACTCGCAACTCCTTGAATCATCTTGTTGAATCCATGAACAATGATGATAATTTCAATTTGAAGAACTACTGGCGTAATTACACCATTGCAACTTGTCTGGAGAACATACAAAAGGCCCTCAAGGAGATGAAGAAGGAGACCCTGCATGCCTGTTGGAAGAAGCTTTGGCCAGAAATTATTCATGAATATGAAGGGTTCTCTCCTGACGAAGTTCATCATTCAGCTGTGGACAAATCAATTAGGCTGGCGAAGTTGCTAGGAGGTGAAGGTTTTCAGGATATGACCCAGGACGATGTCAATGACCTAATTGAAACCCATTCAGCTCCACTAGCCGATGAGGATCTGACAGAACTCACCAAGTCAGTGAGTGAGGAGGAAATGGAGGAACATGAGGGGGAGGAAGAAGATGAAGGTTTGTCAATTGAGCGCCTTGGCAGGGTCATGCGTACGGCCAATGACCTGAAACAGATGTTAGCTGATTGGGATCCTGACATGGTTCGTTCACTGCAGTTCCAAAACAGCATTGATGGAGCCATTCAGGTGTACAAGAACCTCCTCGCCCAAAAGAAGAAACACGCCCAGCAACTGCCTATAACTATGTTCTTCACAAAACAGAAGAAGGCCACATCCACCCCAAGTACCTCCACAGGCACCTCTGATGTAGAAGTGGAGGTCATGGAGCAGCAAGAAGATGACCCACCTACACCAAAAGAAGCGCCTGCTGAACCTGCGCCTTCAAAAGGACAGTAGCTGCTCTTATTTGCTGCTTATCGTCATCTTCTTTTCTGCTGAGTACAGTACAGTGCTGTATGTACAGTACTGTACAAATACTGTACAGTACTCTTTTATTTACTACTGTACAGTATACAGTACTGTACTTTTAGCACAATAGTTTTGTTTTTTTACAATGCTCTTGCTCTCTCTCTATCTTTTATGTGTTTTTATTGCTTAAAAGTTTGTTTAACCTGGCTAGCGGTATCCCCGAGCGTGACTCGGGGTAGGAATTTTCTGCTATTAGCGGTATCCCCGAGTCACGCTCGGGGTGAATGGCAGAGCTGTGCAGACAGCGCAGCGGAGCGTCTCTTACCTTCTCCTGGCGATCCAGCGATGAGCTCTCATTGCTGTGACCGCCAGCCGAGATCTCCGCCGCTCGTCTGTCGGTAGGAGGACTTCCTAGTTCCGTTCCCTGCAGCAGCAATGCTGCATGGGAGCGGAACTAGGGAGGGAAATTAAAAAAAAAAAAAAAAAACGTTGCACAAAACACATAACACATTTTATATTATATATATGCATATATATATATGCATATATATATATATATATATATATATATATATATGCATATATATATATATATATATATATATATATATATATATATATATATATATGCATATATATATATGCATATATATATATATATATATATATATATATATATATATGCATATATATATATATATATATATATACATATATATATATATATATATATATATACATATATATATATATATATATGTATATATATATATATATATATATATATGTATATATATATATATATATATATATACCTATATACACACACACACACACATATATATATATATATATATATATATATATATATATATATATATATATATAAAAAATTATATTATTGATTCGATTATAATTCATGCGTATATATACACACACACACATATATATATATATCTATATACACATATATATATATATACACACATATATATATAATATATAACGCATGAATTATAATCTAATCAATAATATAATTTTATTATATATATTATATATTAAATAGTAAAATAATATTATTGATTCGATTATAATTCACTTGTTTGTGTTTATTTATCACATCTGGGATGTCTACTAGAGACTTGTTTTGGTCAGGTTTCAGTCAGTAATTACTAAGAATTGTAGGCCTATAATACATAACGCCAAATTTCCATGAAAAGAATTGTACCGCTTTTGGAACAGAATTCCTGACAGAATCATACCGCCAGGGAGGTTAAAGACCATTAAATGCTATTAAAAAGTTAACAAAACATGCCTAGGGCGTATTTAAATAGGGTCTTTCTATTTTGCGGATTTTCACTTTACGCGGGTGGGGCCGGAACGTAACCCCAGCGATGGAGGGGGGATTACTGTATACTGTAGCAGCTCTCTACCCCTAACTTCCTCCCCTAGTGCTTTCTATTGGCTAAACAAAAATGCCTGAAGCTGTAAAACGCTTGTGATTCACTTCTACAACGCTTTAAAAAAAGCCTGTAGAAAGCTTTAAAAAAGCTTAAAAAAGCACCCGAAAAACGCCAGTAAGTCAATACGCTCAGGTGTGAGTGGAGGAAAAATCGGAACTAAAGGTACCGGTATGTAAAAAATTGCAAACAGACAGGCTCTTTATTGCAGAAGAGGCATAAAAGGTATTTTCTGCAATAAAGAAAACTTACTTGCGATTTGCAATCTCCTTCAGAATGCACTACACATTTTCAGTGGTGTGCTACCTAGCAATGAATTCCAGAATGTTGGAACAAAATTAAGTATTTTTTACTCACCAAAGCAAAACGTTTTTTTTTATTTGTTTTTTCATCTGTGTCCCGTTGGGGAGATTTCCCCTCACTTCCTGTCCTATAGCCGCAACAGGAAGTGGGAGGAAAGCTCTCCAAAATGAGGAAATTCCTGGCTGTCACCAGAGTCACCAGGTTAGCATTCCCACCTTGGAGTACTGGCGTCCCAAAACAGCAAGGATACTGTCTGCATGGAGTTATTTATTTTGTTATTACAGGTACTTATATAGATCCATCTGCATGTTCTCCCTGTGCTTGTGTAGGTTTCCTACCACACTCCAGAGACATGCTGGCAGGTTAATTGGCCCTAGTAGGTGTATGTAGGCATGTGATGTAGGAACCTTAAAGAGGAACTTCACTCTCTCAATCAACATTGACTATTTTTAATCATGATTGTGCTAAGATCAGTAAATACAGTATCTCACAAAAGTGAGTACACCCCTCACATTTTTGTAAATATTTTATTATATCTTTTCATGTGACAACACTGAAGAAATTACACTTTGCTACAATGGAAAGTAGTGAGTGTACAGCTTGTATAACAGTGTAAATTTGCTGTCCCCTCAAAATAACTCAACACAGAGCCATTAATGTCTAAACCACTGGCAACAAAAGTGGATACACCCCTAAATAAAATGTCCAAATTGGGCCCAATTAGCCATTTTCCCTCCCCGGTGTCATGTGACTCGTTAGTGTTACAAGGTCTCAGGTATGAATGGGAAGCAGGTGTGTTAAATTTGCTGTTATCGCTCTCACTCTCTCATACTGGTTGCTGAAAGTTCAACGTGGCACCTCATTGCAAAGAACTCTCTGAGGATCTGAAAAAAACAATTGTTGCTCTACATAAAGATGGCCTAGGCAATAAGAAGATTTCCAAGACCCTGAAACTGAGCTGCAGCACGGTTGCCAAGACCATACAGCTGTTTAATAGGACAGGTTCCACTCAGAACAGGCCTCGCCATGGTCGACCAAGGAAGTTGAGTGCATGTGCTCAGCGTCATATCCAGAGGTTGTCTTTGGAAAATAGACGTATGAGTGCTGCCAGCATTACTGTAGAGGTTGAAGGGGGGGTCAGCATGTCAGTGCTCAGACCATACGCTGCACACTGCATTAAATTGGTCTGCATGGCTGTCGTACAAGAAGAAAGCCCTTTCTAAAGATGATGCACAAGAAAGCCCTCAAACAGTTTGCTGAAGACAAGCAAACTAAGGACATGGATTACTGGAACCATGTCCTGTGGTCTGATAAGACCAAGATAAACTTATTTGTTCAGATGCTGTTAAGCGTGTGTGGCGGCAACCAGGTGAGGAGTGCAAAGACAAGTGTGTCCTGCCGACAGTCAAGCATGGTGGTGGGAGTGTCATGGCCTGGGAAACTACAGTTCATTTAGGGAACCATGAATGCCAACATGTACTGTGACATACTGAAGCAGAGCATGATCCCCTCCCTTTGGAGACTGAGCTGCAGGGCAGTATTCCAACATGATAATGACCCCAAACACACCTCCAAGATAACCACTGCCTTGCTAAAGAAGCTGAGGGTAAAGGTGATGGACTGTCCAAGCATGTCTCCAGACCTAAACCCTATTGAGCATCCGTGGGGAATCTTCAAACGGAACGTGGAGGAGAGCAAGATCTCTAACATCCACCAGCTCTGTGATGTCATCATGGAGGAGTGGAAGAGGACTCCTGGTGATGCTGACTCCTGGTGTCTCAGTGCTGCTTTGCTGAACTTCACAGGAAAGTGTTGACAGTGGACAGTGCAGTCCCTAGTCAGTCTTATATAGGAGGAGGAGCAGACCTAGGCTATGGGTCTGTGTGTTTCTATTGATGTGCACAGTGTAGGGAGACACCACTCTAGTCCCTACATGCACAATTGGCTCCTTAGGATGCACCAAGGAAAAGGAGCCACCCCGCAACAGGAACCCTGGGGCAGTGATCATGGCACTGGCTTAAACTGGAAAAAGACAAGAAATAAAAGATAAAAAAGCTGCATACTCAGTAAATAATAAAATCAGCAACTGAATGTGCTTATTATAACTTTAAATTGTAAGCTCCTTGGGAATGTTGTAAATGTAAAGAGTGTTAATTGACAGCACTATATAAATAGCTATTATAAATATAGAGAGAACATTTTTCTACTGGTCCACACTCAGGGGAGGACTGGGCCAGGGGGCGGGGGGGGGGGGCAATTGCCCCCTGGGCTGCTCTGATGCCCTGTAAAAAGGCTGCATTGCCTCTGCCACAGACATGCCTAAAGGATTCCTGGTGAAGAGAAGCAAAAAGTCCCTGCCACTGACCTACTGAGTGCGGGATGAAGACAAGGATAAAGCACAGGCCTCCCCCCTCAAGCATGGATGGTGTAAACTGTGTCTGAGCAGAGGCCGGTTCCATGCCCCACTAGAGACTCTTCTGCCCCAACCAAGCTGTCCCTGCTCCCCCAACCTCCCCCTTCTGGCCAGGTCAGGAACCCGGATTCAACCCATAAGTAGAAAGAATCTGGAGCAGCATTCAGTTTGGAATGGGGGTCAGGAGGAGGATTGGAAGAGTGGTAGGGGGCCGAGTCGCTGTACCATGGGCCTCTGGTTTGTACTTTTCCCCTTGGCCGAAAGTTGCCAGTCTGCTCCTGTCCACACTATGTAGGGAAATACAGTATCTCTGATTTTTACTTCAACTACTAGCAGTGTTATTTCAATCTTGGTATACATCAGATTGTTAAAACTATGCACGTTAGAATGTGCCATTATTCGACACCATTAGAAATTACGTAGAGCCTACTTGACAGGTCTCCTACCACCAGTGGCAGGGACGACCCTACCATGGGTCCTGCTGGGCTCATTGAACCCAGGCGGAACTTTGAGAGGGGCGGCAAATTGACACCCAGCAAGATTTCTTTTTTGTGATGAGGGAAGTCTGTGATGGGGATCTGTGATGGGGGGGGGGGGGGAACCTGTGATGAGATGGCCTGTGATGGAGGGAGACTGTAATATGGAGTTTGTGGTTTAGAATTGAACATAGTGGTGTGTCATATCATTTTGCATATAGACAATCTAGACAAGGTGCTTTTGCATGTAAATCTGACTTCCTGATAATGAATATGGGGGCCTTTTGGTGGGTGTGATTTTTTTTTGGAGGGGGGGGTGGGGGCAGCATTTCATTCTTGGACCTAGGCAGCACAATCTTGGTTGTACATTACATAGCTCTGATTGCTGAACTCTATTCACTGTACCATGCACCACACAGTCATGATCTCTCTAATATATGTATTAATTAAATCCTTGCAAGTAGCTTGGGTTAAATAATGTGATCAGAAAAGAAATGTATATAATGTTATGAATCGTTCACACACTACACACTCTCAAATACATGTGCTTTAAAAAGTTAAAAGATCAATCCGTGCCGCATTTTACCTTGATCAAAAACACGTAAAACCACCAATGTGAGAAATGTCCCTAAAATTTCCAAAATCAATGATCTAAATAATGCTATGTATCAAAAGACAATTGCATCAAATAAATATAAAATATTAATATTTTTTTTTAGTAACTAAATACATTTTTTACTATTTTATATTTATTTGATGCAATGTTCTTTTGCTATAAAAGCATTATTTAGATCATTGATTTTGGAAATTTTAGGGACATTTCTCACATTGGTGGTTTTATGTGTTCTTGATCAAGGTAAAATGCGGCACTGGTTGATTTTTTTACTTTTTAAAGCACATGTATTTGAGAGTGTGTAGTGTGTGAACGATTCATAACATTACCGTATATACTCGAGTATAAGCCGAGTTTTTCAGCACATTTTTTTGTGCTGAAAACGTCCCCCTCGGCTTATACTCGAGTCAAGGAAAAAAATGTCCTCTCCGACGGGTTTAAGGTTTAAAAATGGCGCCGCCCGTCGCATACATGTTACCCCGCACGCGCCGCCGCCGCTCGTGTAATTTCGGCTATTCCCGGCGCCGCTTGGGAGAGGCCGGGAATAGCCGAAAGTATACGAGCGGCGGCGGCGCGTGCGCAATGACGTGTCGGCGCCGGGCGGCGCCATTTTTAAAATGAAGGCGCCTCTGGAACAGGTAAGTGAAACAGCTTCACTACCTGCCATGGGCTGCGGGCACACTACGAGGGATGCAGTGCTGCGGGCATGGTCCACATGTACCATGCCCACAGCACTGCATCTCCTGTAGTATGCCCACAACCCCGGATCCTCTAGTACCATGCCAGTACCCTGCATTCTCCTGCACCATGCCAGTACCCTGCAATCTCCTGCACCATGCCAGTACCCTGCAATCTCCTGCACCATGCCAGTACCCTGCAATCTCCTGCACCATGCCAGTACCCTGCAATCTCCTGCACCATGCCAGTACCCTGCAATCTCCTGCACCATGCCAGTACCCTGCATTCTCCTGCACCATGCCAGTACCCTGCATTCTCCTGTACCATGCCAGTACCCTGCATTCTCCTGCACCATGCCAGTACCCTGCATTCTCCTGTACTATGCCAGTACCCTGCATTCTCCTGTACCATGCCAGTACCCTGCATTCTCCTGCACCATGCCAGTACCCTGCATTCTCCTGTACCATGCCAGTACCCTGCATTCTCCTGCACCATGCCAGTCACCCTGCATTCTCCTGCACCATGCCAGTCACCCTGCATTCTCCTGCACCATGCCAGTACCCTGCATTCTCACCCTAGGCTTATACTCGAGTCAATGATTTTTCCCATCTTTTTGTGGTAAAAGTAGGGGTCTCGGCTTATACTCGGGTCGGCTTATACTCGAGTATATACGGTATATACATTTATTTTCTGATCACATTATTTAACCCAAGCTGCTCGCAAGGATTTAATTAATACATACATTGCAGAGATCATGACTGTATGATGCACGGTACAGTGAATATAGTTCAGCAATCAGAGCTATGTAATGTACAAACAGTGCATACTTTAAAGTTTAGGGTTCAGCTCTATGTAATGTACATTGTACAACACAGCATATAAAGAGCAGCTCCTAAGGACTATATAATGTACAGCATAGGATATAGAGTACAGTTGTCAGGACTCTCTAGTTTATATTTTTTTATTACAAACTTTTATTGAAATAATAATTACATTTACAATACATTTACAATACAATACAATAACATTTCAAACAGGAAAAAACATCATATGTACAATGTAATGTAAATAAATAAGCAATCTTTGGTATGGTCATACATGTTATATCATTAGGTTATGATGAATATATCAATTTGTTATAGAACAGCATATCTATTGTACAATATAAAACAACAATAAGTGAGAGAAAAGGAAAAAAAAAAAAAAGGAGGAAGTAATGGGTAAGAATATTTCATTAGAGAAAGAGAACAAAGCTAGGGTGTAATATGGATCTGTATGGGCATGTAGTCTATGCATTGGTGAATTTTTGTAAATAAACTATGGATTCCATTTAAGATCAAAACATTTTTTGTATTATTCATTGTGTGAAAGATATTTTCCATGAGTCTAATTTGTTCGATTCTTGATATAATCTGTGAGAATAGTACAGAATTTTTCTTCCGATGGAAATCAATAGTCCAAAGTGTAGCAACACATATAGTGTGGATCAATTGCATAAGGGGAGATTGTATTTCTGGAATATTATAAAATAAAAGGCAGTTGAGATGAGAAAGTGTAATGTCTTTACAAGCTGACTTATTATTAAGAGTGAATACCTCCTTCCATGTAGGAGAAAGCTTGTTGCAGCCCCAGAATATATGTAAAAGAGCACCTGGGGATGCACAGCCCCTAAAGCAGTCTGGAGAGGCATTCGGAAAGAATGTGTTTAATTGGGCTGGTGTATAATAACACCTAGTGAATGTTTCACAGCTGTCTCTCTGACGTTCAGAGACTTAGTGCACTTTTATCCGGTTGGTCCACATTGTAGACCACTATTTTCCCCCATTTTTGCATATAGGAAAGTTTATCAACATGAAGAGAGGTATTCAAGTCAACATATACGAGTGAGATAAGACCCTTTCCTCTGGGATTTTTAAAGCAAATGTGTTCAAATGTGGACATCTTAGAACTAGAGGGTTTAGGACAGGCATGTCTTTGCCCGAACCGTAGGCAATGCGGCCCACTGGCAGCGGAACTCCAGACAGTCTCCCATCCAGGGGCGATTCAAGGGGGGGGGCAAAAGGGCAATTCCTCCCCCCAAGAAAATATTAGAGACTCAATAAATACAAAAATATGTGCAGCGCTAGAAGAAAAAAATTCCCAACAAAATAAATTGTCCAATCGCAGGAAACATTCCACAAGTAACGTAAACAATTGATGGTGAGAAAGAGTCCAATATATAATGTTACTTGTGGAATGTTTCCTGCGATTGGACAATTTATTTTGTTGGGAATTTTTTTCTTCTAGCGCTGCACATATTTTTGTATTTATTGATTTATCACCCTCCTTAGTTCAGTGATTGATGTCAGCTGCTTACATTTTTTAAGTTAGCGCAATAATCTCTATTTTATTCTGTTTGTACAAATATTAGAGACTCTCCCTCCTGCTCTAGGATGGCAGGTCGGTAAACCCAGATAGTGGGTTCCCGACCCGCCATCCCCAAACATCACCGTAAATAACAGAGCCGGCACTATAGGAAGCAGAGCCGATGCTTCATGTATAGCGCTGGCTCCTGTCACAGGCAGAGTGATACCAAATGCACTCCGCTTCCACCTGTGACAGGAGCCGGCCAGCGCTATACAGGAAGCATCGGCTCTGCTTCCTCCAGCGCGGCTCCTGTTTCATGCTGATCATGCTCAGGAATGGTGGGTCGGGAACCCACCAACAGTACCCAGCAACAGTAACAGCCAGCAATAACTGGCAGCAGTAACAGCCAGCAATACCCACTAGCAGTAACAGCCAGCAATATACACCAGCATTACCCACCAGAAGTACCCGCCAGAAGTACCTGCCAGAAGTACCCACCAACACTACCCGCTGGGATTACCCACTAGCAGTAGCCGCCAGCAGTAATCACCAGCAGCAACAGCCAGCATTACCCACCAGCAGTAATCGCCAGCAGCAACCTCCAGCATTACCCACCAGCAGTAACCGCCAGCAGTACCTGCCAGCACTACCTGCCAGCAGTAACCGCCAGCACTACCCACCAGCAGTAACTACCAGCAGTAACCACCAGAATTACCCACCAGCAGTAACCTCCAGCAGTAACCGCCAGCACTACCCACCAGCAGTAACCGCCAGCACTACCCACCAGCAGTAACTACCAGCAGTAACCACCAGAATTACCCACCAGCAGTAACCTCCAGCAGTAACCGCCAGCACTACCCACCAGCAGTAACCACCAGCAGTAACCACCAGAATTACCCACCAGCAGTAACCTCCAGCAGTAACCGCCAGCACTACCCACCAGCAGCAACCACCAGCAGTAACCACCAGAATTACCCACCAGCAGTAACCTCCAGCAGTAACCGCCAGCACTACCCACCAGCAGTAACCACCAGCAGTAACCACCAGCATTACCCGCCAGCAGTAACCACCAGCAATAACCACACCAGCAGTACCCGCCAGCAGTAACCCCCAGCAGTTTGCAAAATGAGTAGAAATGAGTAGAGCATTAGCGTGTGTAAATTGTTGCAATATGTTTTTTAATAAATAGTTGTGTTTTGTCATAATATGTCATGTCCTTGTTCATACATGTATGAATAAGGACATGACATTTTCTGGCTGCCTAAGTCATATGTGCTAGGGGTGCAACTAGCACATAACTGTAAATATCCCAGCATGTGCAGTGTTTCTGACTCCTACCACCATGACCACTTTAAATCACTAAAGTGGTCATATTGGTTAGAGTGTTCCTTTAATATCTCCCAGAAGAAGAAAACCTCTGTATTCTGATTGCATTTCATTTGATCATCCTCTAGTTGTGTTAAATTAGTATGTTTAGTGCGGGGGGCGCAGTGGCGCGGAAAGGGGGCACAGTGGTGTGGGAAGGGCGCGGTGGCGGTTTATTACCTTATATACCTTAACTATAGTATATATTTTATATGCGGCCCGAGAAAATTTCTCTACACTCAATGTGGCCCAAAGAAGCCAAAAGGTTGGACACCCATGGTCTAAAGGCTTAGAAAAAATCAAAAACTGACTAAAATACCATTTTCAGAGAGTAGTGAGGTATGTGAGTAGTAGTGTGAGTAATGAGGTTTAATTTTATTAAATGTAAAGTTATGCACTATTAAACTAAATAAAAAAAGGGTGCTTGTCCCATACACATCAATCTGTAGGAAATTCTTTAAAAAAATCCTAGTGCACATATAAGATGAATTAGTGAAAATGTTCCATATATAAATCCACGATTTCTTCCATGTAAATAAATGATACAAAAAAAAAAAGGAAACTTAAAATAAAATAAAATAAAATAAATAAACATTGTAGTGAATCAATAAGTTCATAAATCAGCATGCGTTAGCCAATCTACATATGCATAAAAGACAAAGAAATATTTAGGTGACTGTTTTATTCTTCCACACTCCAAGAAAATTGTGCTCCACCATGTGCCAACAACTACTACACTCTTCAGAGCAATACGGCCAACCAGCAGCCAAAATGCCCCTTTTCCATCCAATCTCAGGGATATTCCCAAGTCACCCTCTGGTCTTCTTCCTCTGCTTTTCCACTGTTCTCATAGCCAAGGTATATGGAATATGTAGAGAATAAAAGAAGATCTCACTGATAGAAGTATCATATAGTGTAGTTGAACTACAGGGGGATATGATCAACATGTATAAATACAGTTCATAAGCGGTCCATATAATGAACTTGGTGTAGAGTTGTTAACGTTCAGATCATTATGGAGGACAAGAGGATACTCTTTACTCTGGAGAAAAATAGATTTAATCTTCACATACAGAAAGGCTTCTTTAGAGTAAGAGCTAGGAAAATGTAAAATAGACTCCCTAAAACACTGGTCCTGCCTGATCAGTAGATTGGTTTTAAGCAGAGCTGGTTTCATTCCTAAATGTTCTAAAAACATAACTGGATACTAATTTTTAGAGCTAATAATGCCAGGGGTAGTTGATCCAGGGAATATCCAATTGCCTCATGGGGGATCAGGAATAAAAATGTTTTATTTTTGCCTTCCTCTGGATTAACTGTGGGTATAGGAGGTTTTCTATTTGTGTGTGTTTTTTCATTTTATTGGTCGAACTAGATTTACTAATGTCTTTTTTCAACCTGGCTGACTATGTAATTATGTTAGTTTGTTTTCTCTACAACAGTCATCAACCCTGCAGCTCCTTACTAGGTGAGAAACCTAGGTGACACATAGACACTGTTGATGCATACTTTTTTAAGCAGGAATGCCTGCAAGCCTTTTTACATTGACACTATCTTCAAATAGGTATTTCTTTCTATATATGTAATTGAAATTTCTAGAATTTTTAAAACCAATTTGCATGTTTTTCATCATGACAAAGCAAAGAAAACCATACCTATTAACTCTCATACATTTTTACCTATTTGTGCTTTTTTTTCTCACAACTGCAATGCCTTCATAATTAATGTTGCAAAATTGTGCCTTTAAAATGAAACTGTATAACTTAACAACACACGCAGAGACACATGCAGATATACAGCAGTTGTCTATTAGGTGTATGCGCATCTAGCAACAACACATCATTTATTATTTTGTTGCTTATGTGCAATTTTGAACTGGAGTACCTGGAACCCAGCAGGGGCAATGAGAAAGGTCCAAGCTGCAAAAGCACAGGGTCAACCTCTCAGTACAGGTATCTTGTAAGTCAAATATTAGAATCTGACCCAAGAAAAGAGACCCAAGGTTAGGATGTTTGGACAGTGGAAACTTTAAATGATAACTTTACAACTGTGAAGATAATGATTTTTTTGTACTAACTGTAAATCTTTTTCTCTGTGTGCATTGGAAGACACAGCTCTGTCTTCGCACTAGGACACTAGGTAAAACTAAAAGCAAAAGGCAGCCCAGGAGGCAACCTCTGCTGGTGGCCAGAAAAACCCAGGCCGAGGACCAACTCAGTTAAATGGCATACCAGCACAAACATAAACCAAACAAAGTCAGAGGGCTGACTCTTTGTCTTCCAATGAACAAAGAGAAAACAAATTTACAGTGTACAAAAATCCTATTTTCTCTTTTGTTTATTGTAGGGCACATCTCTGCTTTAGATTAAAAAACATCCCACAACAGGGCATGCAAAAATAAAATGGAAACCCAGGCATCAGTGGATGCTACAACATCCACTTTGTAAAATTTGTTGAACATATAACCTGGGGACCAAGTGGCCACCTTAAAAACCTTGTGCACACGCATGTGCAGGAGTGGACTTTTGTGTATGTGGAATAGCAAGCGCACGGGTGTGTACACATGTATGCAGGTATGTACGCATATGCTCCCACCTAGAAGTAGGAGGGTGATGTTTCCTTTTCTTTTTCACCCCCTCAGATTCTACTCCAATGGCACCTTGTAAAAACATTCTCCCATGATGGGGCACACATGGACATGCATCTAGGAAACATAGCGCAATTCGTGCATACATACACAGGTGCACATGTGTATTTCATCCTTTTCCTATTTCATTTTGTATATAACCTTTTTTGCAATATATTTTCCCTCCTAACCTATGCCCCCTTCTCATTTCATAGAGCTGCAATCGTTTTCCCCTAAATAGGGCATAAATTTCTTCCAACACATCTCTACACAACCTATCTCAATTAACCTCCCGGGAAACTGAGTCCACCCCCACATCTGCCAAACCTAAACCACACCCACCTGTCAAGCTCAAAGTCCAGTCTGCCTCCTGAAATATGTGACAGTGCACATCTTCTGAGAGGAACAAATTCCTTTCTTGCAGTTTACAGAAGGGAATTGCTAGGAAGGCAATGGTAATGTAGCATTCCCAAGATGAAATTGTAAGGGCAGGGCTACATCACTAGTGCCTCATTAGACCAGGAAATGGAAAAACAGTAATTGTAAACAAATGTAAAAAATGTTTGTTTAATTAGTAAATATAAGATGATTTTAAATCAGCATGTAAAGCTGATTTTGGGGAAAGGAGGGAAAGGTCTGTTTTAGGGTCACATGGTGACAAATGTTGGCAGCCTGGAGGGACAACGTGCATAACCCCCTGAATGGCAGTGCAGACAAGTAGCAGTGACACCAGAAGATGCTGAAATTAGACCATAACTGCTGACACCTGACCCTTAATTGTGCTTAAGGTCAACTGCTTGTAGGCAAGTTGCCTACAGAATTGTTATACAGTGGCTGGCCCAGGCTGGGGGAAGGAGTTAATGTGCGCACTGCTGTTCCCGGGCTTTTTGGATCCAGCCTACCCAGCTATGATATAAATAAAGAGGAAGGGTGGGTTCCGGGGCCAGTAGCCTGCTCAAGAGAGGGATGGTGTGACTGCTGTTGAGGGGAACAGCTGTGCCTAGCAGTCTGTTGAACGCACCTGGAGTCCTGAGAACTTCCAGTCTTGGAGAGCACAAAAAATGGACTACTACTTTGTCAAGGTATGCCTGGGCAGTCTATTAGAGGGAGAGATAGTTAGGGAACACTTTTATGTGTTTTTTCATTTTGGAATGTATTGCTGAAGTATTTCTGTAAAAAGTTGCACCAACTGTTCTAAGCCCCAGCCTGCTTCTTCACCCTTGCCCCTGATGGTGGGGATGGACTTGCAGCAGACTGGAACCAGGTCGCGGCCCCCCAGGTAGGCCCAGCTGAGAATGTGGAGACCGCTGGCGTGTGCAGGGTAAACAGGAGACTATAAGGAGATCCAAGAGACAAGCCGAGGTCAGGACAGGCAGCAGACAAACGTAGACGGAGAAACAAAGCCGGGTCGGTACACAGGAGATCAGATACAATAGCCAAGGGATACACAGATGGGAGCTCAGAGAACAGGGATGTTGCTCAAGCAAGGAACAGTGCACTGAGCCTGTGTATATATAGGGAAGCAAACAAGGAGGTGACCCAGGAAGTAATTGACAGAAACAGGATATAACCCACAGTGGAGCAGGCGACGCCCATAGGAAACAGAGAAGCCCAAACACCACATGTGAAGGGAGGCAAACAGAAGCACTGCAGCAAGGAGGTAAGAATATACAGACAAAACTATAGGCTAACTTGTGACAGTACTCCCCCCCCCCCCTCTTACGGGGCCTCCCCACTCGTTTGGGCCCAGCCCTGAGAGGAAACTTCTGATGAAAAAGTTTCACCAAACGAGGTGCAGAAACATCAGTGGAAGGAATCCAACATCTCTCCTCAGGACCATATCCTTTCCAGTCCACTAGATACAAGAGCCTCCCCCTGGAGAATTTGGAATCCAAGATTTGCTTGATTTCGTACTGATCCGAAGTACTGGCTATTGGAGAAGGACGACGAATAGGACGAGAAAACCTATTGATGATGTATGGTCTCAGGAGAGAAACATGGAAAACATTGGGGATTTTTAGATGTGACGGGAGACGGAGCTTAAAAGCGACAGGGTTAACCTGGCAGAGGATTGTAAAGGGACCAATGAAACGGGCAGCAAACTTCATAGAGGGTACCCTGAGACGGATATTCTTGGTAGAGAGCCAAACTTTATCACCAGGGAGAATTTTGGGGCTCGCACGGCGATGACGATCTGCAGCTACCTTGTAGCTGGAAGCCGCCATATGTAAATTCTTGGAAACATCTGCCCAGATAGAATTGAGAGACCGTTGCACCTCTGTGGCCGCCGGTACTTCAGCAGAGATCGGAACAGGAAATGGTACTGAAGGATGGCGGCCAAATACTGTGAAGAAGAGAGACTCACCAGTGCTGGCATTAGCATGGTTATTGAGGGCAAATTCTGCCCAGGGTAAAAGGTCTACCCAATCATCCTGATGTGCAGAAATGAAGGCACGAAGATACCGTTCCACATTCTGGTTAACCCTTTCCGTTTGACCATTTGACTGCGGATGAAAAGCTGAGGAGAAATCCAACTTGATTCCAAATGACGTGGCCAGGGCTCTCCAGAAGTGGGCCGTAAACTGAACTCCTCTATCTGAGACAATGTGTGAGGGCATACCATGGAGATGAAAGATTTCCCTAATGAAGATGGAAGCCAAAGTGACAGCAGAGGGTAGGCCTGGAAGTGGAGTTAAGTGACACATTTTAGAAAAAGTGTCCACCACCACCCAGATAACGGTGGAGCCCGCTGATGGGGGTAGTTCAGATATAAAGTCCATAGAAATGCAGCGCCACGGTACATCTGGAACAGGTAGAGGTAACAGGAGACCTGCTGGAGCTGAAGTAGAAGACTTAGACTGCACGCAAATGGAGCAAGCCTGGACATATTCCTCAACATCCTTCCGGAGTGAGGGCCACCAGTAGTAACGCAGCAGGAAGGCACAGGTGCGTTGCACACCAGGATGTCCAGAGAGTTTGGAATCATGTGCCCATTTGAGAAGCTTGGGGCGAAGGGAGGGCCTCAAAAAAGTCTTTCCGGGAGGGATACGTGGAGACTGAAGGTGAGTGGAGGCCAGAAAACAATTGGCAGGAATAATATGTTCAGGTTCAATATGACACTCTGAGTCAGCAACGTCAAATGATCTGGACAAGGCATCCGCACAAGCATTCTTGGAGCCGGGCCGGAAGGTGATGTCAAAATTAAACCTGGCAAAAAAGAGAGCCCATCGTGCTTGCCTGGGATTTAAACGTCGGGCGGACTGCAGATATTGGAGGTTCTTATGATCGGTATAGATCAGAATACGATGAGGAGACCCCTCCAGTGGATGTCGCCATTCTTGCAGTGCCAGCTTGATAGCCAGAAGCTCCCGATCCCCGATGGTGTAATTTTTCTCTGCATCAGAAAACTTCTTCGAGAAAAAGGCACAGGGGCGGAGCTTACTGTCATGCCTTTGGAGAAGGATGGCCCCCACTCCCAAGGACGAGGCATCTACTTCCAAGAAGAAAGGCTGAAGAATGTCAGGACGTTTGAGAATAGATGCTGATAGGAAGGCCGATTTGAGCTTGTGGAAAGCCTTGACAGCTTCAGGAGGCCAGGTTTTGGCATTGGCACCCTTCCGGGTCAAGGAGGTAATGGGTGCCACCAGAGAGGAGTAATCAGGGATGAACTGGCGATAGAAATTGGTGAATCCCAAGAACCGTTGCGTTGCTTTTAGACCAGAAGGCTGAGGCCAGTTGGAGATGGCCTGAAGTTTGGCAGGATCCATAAGCAGCCCTTTATCTGTGACTATGTAGCCTAGGAAAGGAACTTGGGTTTGCTCGAAGAGGCACTTCTCCAACTTCACATACAGGCGGTGGTCCCGAAGACGTTGAAGAACCGTACAAACATGCTGGCGATGAGTGTTCAAATCTGGAGAAAAGATGAGTATGTCATCCAGATACACGATGACACAAACATGTAGGAGATCAGAAAAAATTTAATTAACAAAGTTTTGGAAGACAGCTGGGGCGTTACACAAGCCAAAAGGCATTACGAGATATTCATAGTGCCCATCTCTGGTGTTAAAAGCGGTTTTCCATTCATCCCCATCTCGAATCCTAATCAAATTGTATGCTCCACGGAGGTCCAACTTGGTGAAAATATGAGCATCTCGTAACCTGTCAAAAAGTTCGGAAATCAAGGGTAACGGGTACCGATTCTTAATGGTGATGGCATTGAGACCTCTATAATCAATGCAGGGCCGGAGTGTACCATCCTTTTTCTCCACAAAGAAGAACCCAGCCCCAGCAGGAGAATTGGATTTACCTATAAATCCTTTCTGCAGATTTTCCTGGATGTACTTGGACATGGCTTGGGTCTCCAGGATGGAGAGAGGGTAGACTCTACCTCGGGGTGGTGAAGCCTCGGGTTGGAGGTCAATTGCACAGTCGTAGGGACGATGAGGAGGCAAACTGTCAGCAGCTTTTTTGCAAAAGACATCTCGGAAGGCCAGATACTGCCGAGGAAGGATTGAAGAGGTAGAGACCTCAGCCACAGGTACACGGAGAGGTGGAGACACCTTAGGGAGACAGGTCTGAGGGCATTGCGACCCCCAAGATAACACTTGGCCAGAGTTCCAATCCAGATAAGGTGAGTGTTTCTTCAACCATGGAAGTCCAAGAATGATGGGACTAGAAGACTTGGGAAGTATCAGGAAGGAGACTTCCTCCCGATGAAGGACACCGACATGCATGGTGATGGAGGCTGTTCTGAAGCGTAGGGGTCTGAAGGCCAAGGTAGAGCCATCCACTGCCGAAACAGCTAGAGGCATAGCCAGGGGAACTAGAGGAATGCCCAGTTCAGTGGCCAAAGACTGCTCAATGAAATTCCCGGCTGCTCCAGAGTCTACATATGGAGAAACTTGATAAGAATTTAGGGCCCAATGAATAGAGACAAATCGAGGGTAGGTGGCAGAGTTCAGATTCTGGTCTAGATCGCTTCCCTCTGAGCGAGCTAGACCCGAGAGTTTCCCGGACGGACGGGGCAGGATTTTATCATATGACCACCAGCTCCGCAGTAAAGACACAGGCCGAGTCTCAGGCGACGGGACCTCTCTTGTGGAGCGAGGCATGTCTGACCTAATTGCATGGGTTCTTCAGAAGCCAATACTGCGGGAGAGATGGGTTGTTCCGGAATGTTCTGGACAACAGGAGCAAGGTGACCCAGTGGGGGGTGACGTGACACAGTCCTTTCCAGATCTCGCTCCTGGAAGCGGACATCAATTTGGATGCTAAGGGAAATCAAGCCATCCAATACGATCTGCAAGACCTTGCCAAAATGTTGCAGTAAGAGCCTCCTTGTTCCATGCCAGTTCCGAAGCCAGGGTGCGAAACTGAACTGCATATTGACCAACAGTCATGTTTCCTTGACGAAGACGAAGAAGGGCTCCAGAAGCAGATGAGGCCCTGCCAGGCACATCAAAGGTATTACGGAAAGCTTGTAGGAAGGCAGAGAGACTGGAAACGGTAGGATCTTGACGCTCCCACAGCGGCGAGGCCCAAGCCAACGCTGGTCCCGACAGGAGTGAAATCATGTACGCCACCTTGGAACGATCAGTAGGAAAGTAATGGCCTGCTAGCTAGAAGTGGATTGAGCACTGATTGATGAATCCCCGACAAGCTTTGGGGTCCCCAGAGAAGTGAGATGGCGGAGGCAGCTGGAGTTTTGCAGGACTGACCTCTGCTGGAGGGACTGCGGAAGCGGAAGCAACAGGGGCGGACACAGGAGCTGGAACGGAGGAAGCGGGAGTAGGAACAATCTGCAGCTGATCCAAACGGGAAGAAAGAGCCTGCAGACACTGCATAATCTGTTCTTGATAAGCCTGCTGAACGTTAACTCTCTGTTCCAAACTCTGAAGTTGATCCTGAAGTGGCTGCGGTGTCTCCGACGAGCTCATGGCTTGAGCAAACTGTCAACGGGTCTGTGGTAGTGAGCCCTTATAGATCCCCAGCTCAGGATTCCCCAGGGCGCGGAGTCTAAGCCCCAGCCTGCTTCTTCACCCTTGCCCCTGATGGTGGGGATGGACTTGCAGCAGACTGGAACCAGGTCGCGGCCCCCAGGTAGGCCCAGCTGAGAATGTGGAGACTGCTGGCGTGTGCAGGGTAAACAGGTGACTATAAGGAGATCCAAGAGACAAGCCGAGGTCAGGACAGGCAGCAGACAAACCTAGACGGAGTAACAAAGCCGGGTCGGTACACAGGAGATCAGATACAATAGCCAAGGGATACACAGATGGGAGCTCAGAGAACAGGGATTTTGCTCAAGCAAGGAACAGTGCACTGAGCCTGTGTATATATAGGGAAGCAAACAGGGAGGTGACCCAGGAAGTAATTGACAGAAACAGGATATAACCCACAGTGGAGCAGGCGACGCCCATAGGAAACAGAGAAGCCCAAACACCACATGTGAAGGGAGGCAAACAGAAACACTGCAGCAAGGAGGTAAGAATATACAGACAAAACTATAGGCTAACTTGTGACAGTATGATGGTTCTGGTATATGAAAGAACTAGGGTCAGTAAAGCACATATGGAGTATGAAGCACAGCCTCTACAGAAAGTTTACTCAGCAGGTCAAGCAAGAGAGGTGATGCAGTGGCTATGGGTAACCAAGAACTAGTGCATGGTACATTGCAGTCAGTCAAGGTGCCAGAAATAGGTGAAGGGTCCACCAGTAGCGAGGGGGTCATTGATCTGGCTCCCTTCCCAGCTGTTGTTCTCCCGTAGGAACTGGGGCTGAGCCTGTGTTACGGAGACCCTTAGCCTGCCCAGATGGTATAGGAGAGAAGGAGTTAGCAAGTGCATGAGGTGCACACTATGTGCATAGATGGACCCCATTCTGTCACTGGTAGTGAGGTGACAGAGGTACACTGGACTGGTGGAGAGGGCACAGGCTGTGCAGTGTCCTTCCTAAATCCAACATACATCAGGCAACAGTGTGTAGCAATGTGGGGCAGCACTTTTCAGAGGAATCTGTATTTTATTAGTGCACATAGTGATACGGCTCATCTCTAAGTCAAAGAACTGCCTTAATGTTTGATGCTCACGTGACTGCGGTCACCACCTGGTCCCAGGAATTGATGAGCGCGTGCATGCCAAAAGGTACCCCCATGTGCAGGGCGAGTGGTTCCACTCTGCACTGGAGAAAAGTCAGGAGGGCAACTGAGAAATAAGAAGGGCATACCCCTAGGGACTCCAAGTGAAAAAAGTGTTTAAAGTACAAAGATAAATCCTATTAGATATGGCATTGTGAGCCTTAAGCATAGTGTGGATGACTGCATCCAATAACACTCTATTCCCTCAGCACTTGGCTTTTAACAGCCAAGCTGTTAAAGCCAGTAGCTGTAAAGTAGTGTGATAAATGTGCTCTTCAGACTATAGGTCTTATTGAAGGGGTAGACACCAAGGAGCAACCACTAAGTAAGCTTGTTATGGCAAAAGAGAGAGTGTCTTCTGGAAATCCAGGGGAGTTTGGGTTATCTGGATTTCGTTGGCATTTATGGTGATGTAGCCCTGCCCTTATAAGTGGATTTGGTTGGTATGAATGAGGGATATGTCAAATGGTAATCAAATGTTTACATACATGATCAAAATGGTATAAATATATATTGAAATATATACTGTTTAACACTTTCCTCTTTGGTGTTACAGTGCCACATAAATACTGTACATACAATAAACATTGATTATATTTTCACTGCACAAGAGTGCAGTCTAGAATTTTCTACAAGAGATAGTGAAGAACAGCGTGTGCCGATATAGTGCTTTATCTAATGGTCCAAGATGGTTATGGTCTGGAGAATGAGACAGACACTGGAATCACAGCTAAGCTTTATTACCTAAGTCTCTCCCCTCCTGCTGAGTCTTACTGGGAACCAGTAGTATTGCATGACAAGTGACTTGATCTCTCTTGCACTGTGATAAATTTACATTTATTTTTCTGCTACTAATGTTGAGTTTCTGTAAACGCATGCAGTCTGCTGCTGTTTGCTTTGTTTTGAAGCTAATTCCTGTGCACACAGACACCGCTTAATTAATGTAAACTAATGTGGGATGAGTCTGTATTGATGCCAACATCTACTTCACTTCCTAATTTTCCACAAACTTATTATTTAACTATTGGAGTCTGTGGATTGGAGATTGGTTGTTGTCAGAACACTTGGAAACCTTGCCATTGGGATAAAATATAGTTTGGGAGAGTTGTTTTGGGGCATTGGTATCAATGCAGGTGTAGGGATCTGCTGCCATCTACTGTCTGTTTTTGTTTATGGCTGTGCTGTGAGTTATTTATGCACATAATTTCCTGTTTCTGTGGGACTGAGTTAAAAACCCCAGAAGGAGAAAGTGATGAGAGAAAGGGAGAGAGAGAGGAACCGAGCCACATGATCTTCCATGAACAGGATCTGTTGCTGCTGTTGTATTTCACCCAGACCAAAAGAAGAGACTACTATGCAAGTATTCCTATGTTCTAAAAGTTTAACTGCAGCTCCTCATAGTTACTTAAGTGTGTATCTGCATCCCTGCGACAAAGTATCTCTGTCTCCTATATTATCCACCATGCAAAGTGCCAAATAGCTAGGTATGTGCTACTGTATGTGCGTAGTGGGCACCTTCCTGTAAATTAGTAGATGAACCTGTTAATTGCAATAGAGTTTACATGCAGCTTCTGTTATTCTAGTTAACCCTGTCCTTTCTGGTCTTGGAGTCCATTGCTAGTTTTAGCTCAGAGCTCAAAAACTGGCATACGCTAGAGCCAGGTTAAGCATCTGATGGCCACTTCTGGTAGTTAGAGGTCAGTTGCATGACAGAATAGATGCTACTAGGGACTAAGTGCACAGCACATAGGCCCTGAGTGAAACATAGAAAATAATAGACACTGCGTAGCCTACTAGCATGGGGAATGCCAAAAGCAAGTGCTGTCTTGGCAGTCAGAGAAGAAAAGTTTCTTCTGAATGTGAAAGCCCCACAGAGGTGTCAGCTCCTCCCGTGGCGTTGTAGTGCAATAATGAAACCACTGGGAAAATGCAATTAATTTGGGATCTGTGTGTTACAACAGATAAATCAAGCTTATGTCATCCTGGGCATCTTCCTCTTTATGGGCTAGATTTTAGCAAAGTGTGCCAACTTTATCCAACATTAAAACAAGTGAACTAGAAGATGAAAGAGGGGATAAGAGGGGAAAGGTAATGTTATATTTTTAGGTTTTAGGATAGTTTCAAGGGTGAAAAGTGCACACTTTATGCCTTTATTCTAAGTAAGTTGTTTGTAAAGTCTGTGTTGTGTCTCACTTATTTGGCAGCCTGCTTACCTCTCTTCTGAATAAAGAGTGTATGTGGTACTCTGCACTACGAATATACTGTTATCTGTTTGTATTTTAAATAGTTACTATAACTTTTTCTTTGTGGTCTTACAGGAAAAATTGTGAAGATATGTTGGGTTAATTATTGTGATGCTAAGTAATATGATTTAATAACAGGGCATTAAAGTTTTAACAACACACTGCTCTATACCTGTGCACTTTACAAAAAATCCCTATCAGCTGTTGTATTAGACACTTCCAGGGGTCCAAAACATGTACACTAAAACTATACAATGCTATGATGTTCAAGTGTATCATATAGATATTTCTTATAAATAGCGATGGGCGAATGGTTCGGGCTGAGCATCGGTTTGGCCCCCGAATGGCTCCCATTCAGGTGTTTGCCAAACGCTTGAATTTGTGGGTCGCTTGCCGGAATGTTCGCCCACCGAGTGCCCCATAATGCACTGCAATGGATGAGTCATCAGTTGTCAGTGGGTTCCCAAGCTGAGTGAAAAAAAAAAAACATTGCCAGCAATACAAAAGTGTAAAAAATAAATGGCATGGTGTTCCCCCCTAATCCATACCAGGCCCTTTTGCTCTGATATGGATTTTAAGGGGAATCCCATGGCAAAATGTACAAAAATAAAAATGGCGTGGGTCCAAGGGCCTCTTTCCCACAACCCTGGGCGGTGGTTGTAAGGGTCTGCGGCAGAGAGCTTATCAGAATCTAGTAGCCCCCTATAACAAGGTGCCCCCAGATCCCATCCACCCCCTATGTTAATGAGTATGGGGTACATAGAACCCCTACTCATTCATCAAAAAAAAGTAAAAGAGAAATAAAAACACACACACAGTTTTTGACAACTCTTTTATTAAAAATAAAAAACAATGTCTTCCAATGTAGATCCATTGCCAATTACGACGTCCGCCGCACCGCTGAACCCGGAAAAAAAAGCTCCCTGCCTGACGAAGGCTCCCTGCCGACGGCCTGTCCTGCCGTCTGACAGTTCTAGAATAGGTAAGGGACGGAGCCGCTTAGTGACATCCCCTGGTGGCACTGCCCCATGTGACGTCACAGACTGTTGCATGCTGGGTCGGTGACATCACAAGGGGCGGTGCCACAAGGTGACCTTGCCAGGTAACCCCGTCAATTACCTATTTAAGAATTGTCACAGCGCAGAGCATACAGGCGGCGGTAGCCTTCATCACGAGCAGAGCTTTTTTGTTTTGTTTTCAGGTCAGACGGTGGGACGGGCATTGTAAATGATGATGGATCCACACCAAGGGAAATTGTTTTTCTATTTTTAATAAAGGAATTGTCAAAAACTGTGTGTGTGTGTCTTTATTTCTTTTTGACACATTTTTTTGAAGAATGAGTAGGGGGTATAATGAACCCCATACACATTCGCAAGGGGGGGCAGGATCTGGGGGGCCCACTTGTTGAAGGTGGCTTCCAGATTCCCATAAGCCCCCTGACCGCAGACCTCCACAGCCACTGCCACCGCCCAGGGATGTGGGGAAGAGGTCCTTGTTCGCATCAGCATGGGTGCTTTACACCACCCCCCATGTTGAGAGCATGTGTCCTGTATGGCTCAGAAAGGGGGGGGCACCTGCTCGTTCCCCCCCCTTTCCTGGCCTGCCAGGCTGCATGCTCTGATAAGGGTCTGGTATAGATTTTGGGGGGGTGAACCCCAGGCCATTTTTAAAAAAAGTATGGCGTGAGGGTTCACCTCAAAAATCATACCAGATCCACGACCTATATATATATATATATATATATATATATATATATATATATATATATATATATATGTGTGTGTGTGTGTGTATACATATATATATATATATATATATATATATATATATATATATATATATATATATATATATATATATTTGCTGGCTCTGCCTCATGCCATCAGACTACGGGTCAACTCCGCCCCTCTGACCCCCATAGGACATGCCTGAAATAGCATAAAAGGCAGGCAGTACCTGGTGGAGGTGTTCTTTTTTCGACCTCGCCCCGGACACCTTGAAAAAAAAAAAAAATGTTATCCTTCCTTGTGACCTTCCCAGGTTCAGCCTCTCTCCTGGGCAAAAAGACCCCCTCTTATGGGCTGTAAATCTCCCTCGATGGTGGGTTCACCTTGGTGCTGGGGGTAAGTTACATTGCAGTATAAATTGCTGCATTTCACACTGATACCATTACTTGACAGTTAAAACTGCCACAGATGCCGTATTTCAGTGGAGGTTCTTTCCTCGCTTTTGTTACAGTATGAATGATGAAGCTGGCGATTTTTTTGCTGTATTTTTCTCCCCTTAAACATGCTTTCTGGCTCTTGTAGTTCGCTAGAGATGGTGGTTTTGCATGCTCCAGTGTGGGGGGAGGGGGCCAGCCCAGGGTTCCTCTTAACACTGTGTTGCTTTTAATCAGTGGAGGCAGTCTGCAGGTGCAGCTGGCTTCCTTTTCCTCTGTGGCCAATACACTATGTGTTACTGGGTCTCTGCTGCCCTCACTGTGAGTACATGCACATCCTGGTCTACTTTGCCTGTGTTGAAGCTTGGGGGTATTTTTGCCTAAAGCTGCCGCCAGCCTTAACCACTTTAGCCCCAGCCCTATTTCGGACACTTTTTGTTCACAAGTTAAAACCAGTATTTTTTCCTAGAAAACTACTTAGAACCCCCAAACATTATATATATTTTTTTAGCAAAGACTCTGGAGAATAAAATGTCGGTCATTGCAAAATTTTTTGTCACGCGGTATTTGCGCAGCGGTCTTTAAAACGCCATTTTTTTGGAAAAAATTTGAAAAATCACATTTCACTGCATTTAAAAAATACTAAACAGTAAAGTTAGCCCATTTTTTTTGTATATTGTGAAAGATGATGTCACGCCGAGTAAATAGATACCAAACATGTTACGGTTTAAAATTGCGCCCCCCCGTGGGATGGCGACAAACTACGGTCAATAGAGATCTCAATCTGCGACGCTTTAAATTTATTTAACGGTTACCAGTTTAGAGTTAGAGTGTAGCTCTTTTTTTTTAATTATTGCCCACGCTCTGGCGATCGCGGCGATACCTCACATGTGTGGTTTGAACAGCGATTTCATTTGCGGCTCGACTTGCGTATACGTTTTTTTTTGTGCGCGAGCTAACGGTGACGGGGACGGCTAAATTTTTTTTTTTTTTTTTTTCCTATTTATTTTTTCTTTTTTTTTAAACTTTATTACAGTTTTTTTTAAAAAAAAAAATCTGATCACTTTTATTGCTGTCACAAGCAATGTAAACATCCCTGGTGACAGCAATATGTCGTGACAGGTACACTTTATGGAGGGATCGAGGGTCTAAAAGACCCTAGACCCCTCCACTACACTTCCCTGTATGCAAAACGCCGAAAACGGCATTTTTGCATACAGCCGTTTTTCAAATCTGCCGCCTTTTGCAGCACAGTAACCCGAACGTGACGTCATGGACGCCGCCTCCGGGTTACGTCATCGGAGACCCGATCGATGCCGTTTCCGGCATTCATCGGGACTCCATCCAGCCGGCGGACGTGCCGGCTGGGTGCTCGGGGCTCCCGGTGGGACGGTAGCCCCGAGCAAAGCCGCGGAAGGCGGCGGGAGGGGGGGGACGTCCCCTCCCGCCCCCCCGGGTAACGATCGAGCGGCTCCCGAGCCGCATCGATCGTTACCGACGGAAAGCCGACCGTCGGCTTCAAACAACGGTACCGGGATGATGCCTCTAGCTAGAGGCATCATCCCGGTATAACCACTCAAAGTCAGCCGACGTAGAGGTTACGTGACTGGTAGTAAAGTGGTTAAAGCACTGAAGATTTTTTGGGAAGGAATGTGTTTTTGTTTTTCTTTGGAAAAAAAAAAAAGAGAGCAATGTATGTGGCCAGGACAGAAAAGATTTTCGTCAGTTGTAATTGACACACCTCAAATCAATTAACCAGGAGACGCCTCTCACATGCAGCTAAAAAATCCTCAACCAACATACTGAAAAGAACAATTCATCACAATACTTCTATTGAAAGAAGATTTAGATAAACAAACTAACCTGGGAGGACTGGTAAGTATCTTAGCGACTGGTGAGTACCCCAGGTTTAGTACCAGATAGGAGTAGAGTAGGTAAGGAATTGTAGGTTGTTACTAATTATCCCCATAGAGTAGAGGGTAATATTGTCCAACAGGATTGGGGATGCCACTCAGTGCACTTCTTGCTGCATGTATGCGTTCCTTGATGAACCAATCAAGGGCGAATACTGCTGTGCAAGATGTGTGCGACTTGTTTCTCTGGAAACCCAGATCCTTGATCTAGAAAATATAGTGGCAACACTGCGTAGCATCAACAACCTGGAAAGGAGCTTGGACATTACCCATCAGGCGCTGGCAGGGGCTGGCATAGAGGAGGGAGGAGTAGAGGAGACGCAGGCATCAGAGGTAGGCAGTTGGGTGACTTTTAGGAAGGGTAGAGGGATGAGTGCCAGGGAGGCCAGTCCTGAGTTGGTACACCCTAACAAATTTGCCAAGGTGCAGGTTGAGGGGGACATCAGCTCAGGGGTGGCAGTGCTGGAGCAGGCGCCCTCCCCCAGCTGCCAGGGGAGTGGCAGCTTCTCCAGGAAGAAGGGGGGGGCCAAGATTCAGGAAAGGGTAAACAGGTTGTGGTAGTGGGGGACTCAATTATCAAGAGGACAGAGAGGGCAATCTGTCGAAACGATTGCGGTAGCCGGACAGTATGTTGTTTACCGGGCGCTCGAGTTCGGATCGGGTAGACAGATTATTGGGTGGGGCTGGGGATGACCCAGCGGTCATGGTGCATGTGGGCACTAATGACCAAGTAAGAGGAAGGTGGAGGATCCTAAAGAACGATTTCAGGGACTTAGGGAATAGATTGAGGAATAGGACCTCCAAGGTGGTTTTCTCTGAAATACTGCCGGTACCTCGAGCCGCACAGGAGAGGCAGAAGGAAATTAGGGAACTTAACAAGTGGCTGAGGAATTGGTGTAGGAAGGAGGGGTTTGGGTTCCTGGAGAACTGGGCTGACTTCTCAGTCGGCTACCGGCTCTTTAGTAAGGAAGGGCTGCACCTTAATGGGGATGGTACAGCTCTTTTGGGGAGAAAGATGGCCACCAAGTTGGAGGGGCTTTTAAACTAGGAGACGGGGGGGAGGGCTCAGAAGTAGAGTCAGTCAGGAGGGAGCAAAGGACAGAAGGCAGTATTAGAGTCAACAGCGACAGTAGTTCCATAACGTCAATGGGGGGGTCTGTGCGGGAAAACCTCAGATCGAACAGGAATAAAAATAATCACCATTCACTATCAACTTACACAAAACTGAGAGGGGTATATGCTAATGCCAGGAGCCTAACTAATAAAATGGATGAGTTGGAAATGTTAGTACATGAGGAGGACATAAACCTTGTGGGAATAACGGAAACTTGGTTCGACCCCTCACATGACTGCCGGGCCAATATCCAAGGGTATTCGGTGTACCGGAAGGACATGGCAGGAAAAAGAGGGGGAGGGGTATGTCTCTACGTCAAGAACAATGTAAGGGTGATAGAGAGGAGTGATATTACGGAAGGGATGAGTATGGAGTTAGAATCCGTATGGGTAGAACTCCACAGGGAAGAAGAAAAGAGAAAAGTAATTGTGGGGGTTTGCTATAGGCCACCCAACCAAAGGGAGGAGGTAGAGCTGGAATTTATATCACTATTGGGAAAAGTGGCAAAACTGGGATCAGTCATCGTATTGGGGGACTTCAATTATCCCGACATTGACTGGGAAAAGGGGACTACACACTCACAGAAGGCCCAGACCTAATCTCGGAGGTAGGAGTCACAGACAACCTGGGCTCTAGCGATCACAGGATGATCACATTTAGCGTAAATAACAATATAACAAGGCAAGTGGTGAACTTAAGAACCCTAAACTTCAGAAGGGCAAACTTTCCCAAATTGTGCTCCATGATGGAAAGGGTAAACTGGGACCAAACCCTAGGAACACTGACCACGGAAGAAAAATAGGATTGCTTTAGGAACATATTAAACAAATGCATCTCGCAGTGCATTCCTATGGGAAATAAATTTAGAAGAGACAAAGCAAAACCTGGCTGGCTAAACCGTAATGTTAAAAAACGTATTAAGGGAAAAAAATTGGCCTTCAAGAATTATAAATCAAAGGGCACAGTATCGGCTTTCAAGCAATACAAGGAGGCAAATAAGAAATGTAAATACGAAATCAAAATGGCTAAAATCAGCTTTGAGAGACAAATAGCGGAGGATAGTAAAAAGAACCCAAAGAAATTCTTTAAATATATCAACAGCAGAAAAACTAGGGCAGAGCATATTGCACACATAATTGACGATGATGGGAGGATGGTTACAGAGGACACCTAAAGGCAACCGTGCTAAACGTCTTTTTCTCGTCAGTTTTTACTCAGGAAAAGGAGGGGTACACTGACCATGACTGTGTGGTTAGTAGTAATACACAGGACTTTCCGCTATGGCTAACAGAGGGTGAAATTAGGGAAAGGCTGGATAAAATTAACACAAATAAATCACCAGGCCCGGATGGCATACATCCGAGAGTACTCAAAGAACTTAGTAAGTCTATGTCTAGACCACTGTTCCTGATCTTTGCTGACAGTATTATGACAGGAAATGTACCAGGGGATTGGAGGAAAGCTAACGTGATACCGATATTCAAAAAAGGGCAGAGGCATGTCCCAGGAAATTATAGGCCTGTCAGTCTGACATCGATAGTATGTAGAATTCTGGAGGGGATGATAAGGGACTATATTGTAGAGTTTGCTAAAGACAACAACATCATCAGCAGTAACCAGCATGGGTTTACAAATGGGCGTTCTTGTCAAACCAATCTCTTAACATTCTACGAGGAGGTGAGCTGTGAGCTAGATAGGGGGAGACCAGTGGATGTGGTGTACCTGGATTTCGCTAAGGCGTTTGATACAGTTCCCCACAAGCGCTTAATTTCTAAAATAAGGTCTGCAGGCATCGACCGCAAGGTTTGCTCTTGGATACGGAACTGGCTAAAAGGGCGTGTCCAAAGGGTGGTAATAGCGCATACTCAGACTGGTCTGAGGTGGTAAGTGGGGTCCCCCAAGGGTCAGTCCTGGGACCAACCCTGTTCAATTTATTCATAAATAGCATTGAAGACGGGATCAGTAGCTCTATATCAGTTTTTGCAGACGACACAAAATTGGGCAGGGCAATAACTGCACAGCATGAAGCAGATATCCTACAGAATGACCTGGACAAAATAAAAGAGTGGGCAACGACATGGCAAATGAGGTTTAATGTGGAGAAGTGTAAGGTTTCGCACTTGGGGACTAAAAACATAAAAGCACAATACACTTTAGGGGGGGAACCTTTGGGGGAATCAAAAATGAAGAAGGATCTGGGAGTCCTGGTAAAGGATAGACTAAGTGTGCGGCCGCAGGCCGGTATTTGTGGGAGGAGCTAGCGGGCTTTATAGCGCCGCCCCTCCCCTTGACCGGCCTGCTGCCTCGGATCGTCACTCGGCTTGGTCAGGTGTTCTGGGTGATCACCTGACGTCGGCCGAATACCGCCTCCTCGTGGACCGGACGTCCGGTCGGGTGCTGTACCAGGAAGCGCTGCGTGTGGCGCGGATCTCGGCTGTTCCTGAGCAACCTCTGACGGTGCTGTGTCTCACCCTCCGCTGCCATCCAGCCCAGCTTCTCTGCCGTGTCTACCAGCTTCGCCACTGCTTCTCCTGCTGTTCAGTAGGGGATCAGGTACTTGTAATCATGGGGGGGGGAGGGGGGGAGGAGGCATCTTCCTGCACACACTGCCTGCCTCTGTGGGCCACGGCTATTTTTTCACACTCAGTCCTGCACACACTGCCTGCCTTCCAGAAGGCCACGGCTACCCCTGTACACAGGCTCATGCACACACTGCCTGCCTTCCAGAAAGGCCACGGCTACCCCCGTACACAGGCTCTTGCACACACTGCCTGCCTTACTAGGCCACGGCTACCTGTTTTATGTTCTCCTGCTCTCTTATCGGCCTCTGTCAGGTTGGGTACATCATCCCATGTTCCCCTGCTTGTCCCTGCTTGTCCATGGCTGCCTTGGTTGGGGGGGGGTCGCCCGGCCTTTTCAGAGTGAGGGGGCGGGGGGGGGTTTTGGTACCTAAGGGTTGGTGGGGGGGGGGGTCTCTTTGCATTGTGGGCATGTGGGTTTTTTCATTCCAGGTACAGGTATGTATCTCTAGTGGGGGGTCACGCACCCCCCCCCTTTTTTGACCGTTTGCCTTTTTCCCTTCAGGTTCTCTCCATGTCTTTCAATGCCGGCACCAGGTACTACTTCAGGTTCAGGTTCCTTCATGTACCTCACGGCTCAGCTTATTTAATTTTCACAGACGCTTCTCTAGGCATCGCCCGTAGACACTTAAACCTGGTCTGTCACTTGGCCCCACACTTTTAGTCACCTTGTCTGGCTGCCCGGTGGCCACCCCCTTTCTTGTACACTTCAGGCCCGTATACTCCTCATGTTATTCACCTGCGGTTGTTTTTTGGTTCCTGTGCTCCGTCACGGCTTCATCACCTCTGTGCACTTACCGCACTTCATGTCGTCTGTCCTTCTCGTTACTCTGTTGTGGCTCTCCAGCTGTGTTGTTCTGTCATGTATTGCCCCCTCCTCCCTGGTAGGGCTAGTCCACTGGCTGTTAGGGTTTCAGGTGCTGGCCCTAGTTCCCCCCCCCCTTCATAGCCGGTCCCGCGAGGCCAACCCCCCAATCTCGTCGGAGATTATTTCGCCCCACGGGCCAAACCAAAGCTAGCGCCTCGCTCCACCCTTCTCATGGGGTTTATAGTTAGGGCCTCACCTGTCACGGCCACACGTTTGATTCTTTTACTGTCACCGAGAGGCCATCTTTCCCGCCACCACGTCAGTGGCTCACGCCCCTCGCCCAAATCATAGGTAGAGCCTCTCACCGGCCGCTTGGCATCTAGCAGGGCCTCACCTGTCACGGGGTAGTTAAGTTTTTCGCCTCTGGGCTCTAGCTAGCCAGCCAGTGGTTCTCCTATACGTTACGGTCATTAATCGGTCTTGGGCGTTCTACTTTTTCTGTTTCCTTCTACAGCGGGCCTCAAGGAGCCACCCTGGAAGATGGATTTTCCTCCCCCTCCACGCCAGCCAGGATCGGCACCCCTGTCAGGTCCGGTACCCCCAGGGGTCGTCGGGTTCCTTCTCCGCTGGGCTCTTACGGGTCTTGGACTATTCCGAAGATCTCAGCGGTCCTACGCCAGAAGGGTATCTCGTTCCCGGCCACTGCAAGGAAAGCGGAGCTGTTCAGATTGATGATGGAACATCCAGAAGATCCGGGACTGGGCACCAGCTCTCAGGGCTGTTCGTCTGCCATACAAGGAACCCTGGACTCCATCCTATCTTCCCTACAGTCCATCGGCGATAGACTGACTAAGCTGGAGGACGCCAGTCCGGCTCAAGGGGGTCCCCCTCCTTCCTTGCCGGTCCCGACCCCAGTTCCCGCTAGTGATCAGGGTAGGCCCCCAGTTCCCATCTTGCCTTCTTCCACGGTTTCTCCTATTATCACCCCGGCCCACTTGGTCCCCGCGGCTCTCCGCAAGGATATCTTGGAGGGGAAGGATGTCAACCTAGTGGCTCTCCTCATTGCCTCCCAGGACATGGTCAAAAGTAAGGTCTACAATTACGGTGATTTGTCCGTAGTCATGAAGGCCAGGGACCCCAGGCTTAATAAGAAGCTCACTATCCCCGAGTTTGTCCTGGCCTTCGGCATCTACAGGGACGTTTTGTGTTCCGTTTACCCGCAGCGACGGGAAGAGTTAGATCTTTACTTGCATAAGATAGTGGATTTAGGGCACAAATACGGGGGTTTTACCTTCTTCGACTTTCATAAGTCAGTCTCGGCCAAGGCGGCGGCAGCCTTGGCTCAATTCAATGTTCGTGTGGATTGGAGTCTACTGGATACCGAGCTCTTCTGCAGGCACTTCGCAGGCTTGGCACCTCCCTCCTGTGCCACATGCTCCTCCTATTCACATTCTGCCAGCCTTTGCCCCATGGAGGCTGTATCCTCCCCGGCCGGGGTCCCAGGGGGGGGGGGTGCTGGCAGGTCAGAGCAGCGTGGCCTTAGGGATAAGCTGGGTCGTCCCATAGTGTTCTTAGGTAAAGCCCAGGTTTGCAATAATTTCAATGGGGGGGCGTGCAGCTTCAGTGCTTGCAGGCTGCTCCATGTCTGCTCCATCTGTTTCAGGGCTCACACGAAATCCATGTGTCCATCCAAGATGTACCCTAAACAATGACTAACCGGGGTCAAGGTCGAGGTGCTGGAGTTTTACCTGCAGGCTCATCCGTCTCCACACCTGGTGGAGTATCTGATTCAGGGGTTCTTGGGTGGGTTCCACACGGGGCTGGTGTCTCTTCCCACGGGGACTCTGGAATGTCCCAATTTACTGTCGGCCACGGAGGACCCGGAGTCGGTAGATCTACTACTTGAGAAGGAAGTGCAGGAGGGGTTCATGTTAGGCCCCTTCCCGGCCCCCCCCTTCTCCTCTTGGCGTACCAACCCGATCGGTATTGCCACAAGCAAATTCACCAATAAAAAACGCTTGATTATCGACATGTCGGCTCCTCATTCTTCCACCAACCCCAGCCTTAATTCCCTTATTCCTTCGGCCGAGTTCTCACTCCACTATGCTACCGTGGACAATGCCATCCAGGCCATTTTAGGGGCTGGCAGGGCTGCCTGGCTCAGTAAAACGGATATTGCCAATGCCTTCAAGCTGCTGCCTATTCACCCCTCCTTATGGCACATCCACGGTGTAAAGTGGAGGGAGAAATATTATTTCGCTTCCAGGCTGACTTTTGGGTCTAAAAGCAGCCCCAAGATTTTTGATACCTTTGCTGAGACGCTCTGCTGGCTTCTTCTGAATGTCTCCAGGTGCCCCTCGGTGTTGCACTACCTTGATGATTTTCTGTTGGTCGAGGATAGCAACTGCACGCCGGTCAGTCTAAGTAGTACCTTGGCCTTATTTTCCACCTTAGGGGTTCCCCTGTCACCAGGCAAAACGGTCGGTCCGGTCACCAGGCTGGATTTCTTGGGGATTACCCTGGATTCTGTCTCCATGCAGTCCAGCCTCCCTGTGGACAAACTTGAACGTATTCGTGGGGTGGTAGGCAGGTTCCTGGAACTAGGGTCTTTTTCCAGGAAGGAGTTGCAGTCCTTGATCGGGTCATTAAACTTTGCCATGCGAATCATCCCCCAGGGCAGGTCCTTTATCTCTCGGTTGCTGCGGCTGTTGCCAGGTCTTCCGGAGGGTGTCATCTCCCACTTGGATCCCCCTGCCAGGGCGGACCTGGGTATGTGGGTTGAGTTCCTGGAAAGCTGGAACGGTATCTCCATGTTCATCCCGCCCATCTCTGCCCAGTCCCCTGTGTTTTGGACGGATGCGGCCGCCAGTACCGGATTCGCAGCCATCTTCGGGGACTCATGGTTCAGGGATAGTTGGCCGGCTGAGTCTCTAGCCTTACCTGCTTTCCGGGAGACCTCAGCGCTGTTTGAATTATACCCTATTGTGGCAGCTGCTGTCACCTGGGGTAGGTACTGGTCAGGGAAGGCAGTCAAATGTTTCAGTGATAACATGGCTGCTTGTGATATCATCAACAAAGGCCGTTCATCGTCCCTGACTATTATGAGGCTGGTCCGCAGGCTGACCTTGGTAGCTGCCACTTACCAGTTTTTTCTTTTCTGTGAGCACATTCCGGGTCATACCAACTTAGCCGCTGACGCTCTTTCCCGCTCCAAATTGCAGGTTTTCTTCACTCTCCACCCGACGGCCGACAGATGTCCCACGCGGACCCCGGAGTTCAAGGATCTGCTCCTGGACTAGCCCGCATCATGGCGCATGGACGGGAATTTGGCCCGTATGGCTCTGTCATCCAGCACCAGGAAGGCTTATGACCGAGCCTTGGCCATCTTCCAAAGGTTTTTAGTGGAATTTGGGTTGGATGACCAGTCAGTGCAGACCATGGTCGCCTTCGCTGCTTTTTGCCACCTCCAACTCAAGCTATCTGTCAGTACTATTAAACTATATCTGGCGGGTGTTCAACACCACGTTCTGACGCACCATCCAAACTCCTTGCCTTTCCTCCGGGCATATCCTCTGAAGAGCCTCCTGAAGGGCATTGGCAGGTTGGATCACCATTCCCCCATCAGGCGGCTGCCGATAGATGGGGAGAAATTTAGGGCCCTCTCCAACTTACTGGACACGTCGCCCTTTGAGCCATACACGAATGCTGTGGTCAAAGCGGCAATGTATCTGGCTTTCTACGGTTTTCTCAGACCCGGGGAGTTTTCGTTAGCTTCCGCAGCTGAGGGGCGTTTGTGTCTCCTCAAGCGAGATCTCGTCAAATGGGGGGATCATTATGTTTTGACCCTGCAGAGCTCCAAGACCAGGCAGGTGGGCCACCCCGTTACCATCCCGTTTTACCCGTCTGGGAATCTTTGGTGCCCGGTCAGAGTGTTGGATGTTTTCGTGGCTCAGACCCTGAGCAGTCCCAGCCATGCACCGCTCTTTGCGCTCCTGGACGTTCCCCTCACTACGTCCAAATTCATTTTTTACATACGTTCTCTTTGCATCAGACTGGGGTGGGACCCGGCAGCGCACTCTGGCCATTCCTTCCGGATAGGAGCAGCTACGGCTGCTTCAGGGAATAATACGCCAGGCCATATCATTAAAAGGCTTGGTAGGTGGGAGTCGGACGCCTTCCAAGTGTATATACCGCACCCAGAGAAGGAATTGAGATTGGCTTTTCGCAAGCTTGTGTCCTAGATATTTTGAATAAAGTGTGTTGTTTTGCTTACTCTTTTTGCCCTCTTTATTTACAGGCTACCCCCCTTACGTCGGTTCAGGCACACCACACCGACTGTCCTTACCAGGGGGTGACGTCTTTTAGTATTGACCACAAGCAATAGCATGCAATGTCAAGCGGCAGCTGCCAAAGCCAGCAGAATATTAGCATGCATAAAGAAAGGGATGTATTCCAGAGATAAAACTATAATCCTACCACTTTATAAAACTCTGGTCCGACCACATCTGGAGTATTCTGTCCAGTTCTGGTCGCTGGTCCTCAGGAGGGATGTGTTGGAGCTGGAGAAGGTCCAGAGAAGGGCAACTAAACTAATTAGGGGATTGGAGGACCTTAATTATGAAGAGCAATCACTTGATTTATTCTCCCTGGAGAAGAGACGCCTGAGAGGGGACATGATAGCAATTTATAAATATCTCAATGGTGATCTCAGCATAGAAAAAAAGCTATTCAGTCGGAAGGACTGCATGAGGACTAGAGGGCATACAATGTGTCTGGAGGAGAAGCATTTTTTTTTTTCAATTATACATTTTATTAAGGTTTAGTAAAAAGGTTGTACATTTACAGAACATTCCAGTGGTGGGATTCAGCCGGTTCGCACCGGTTCCATAGAACCGGTTGCTAACTTTCTGCAAGTTTGCAGAACCGGCTGAATCCCTCTGCGCGTCTGAGGATGCGCAGGACAATTGAATGTCCCGCGCTCGGGCAGACGTGGCGGCCGGGGGGCGGAGCAGTACGCCCGACCCGCCCATTCTGTGACAATAGCGATTGAGAATTCGCTATTGTCACATGATCCTCCTCCTGGCCAATCAGGGAGCGGGTCCTCCCGCTTCCTGATTGGCTGAAAGGCAAACACCGTGCCATTGGACGAGGAGGAGGCGCCGCAGGAGGACTCGGAGACGCGGGGAGCCGACTGCGAGACCATCCGTGAGGTAAGTGCATGGGTCTCGCGGGGATCGCTGGCACTCTGCAATTGGGGGCAATGTTGTGGCTGGCGCTCTGCAATTGGGGGCAATGTTGTGGCTTGCACTCTGCAATCATTGGGGGCAATGCTGTGGCTGGCGCTCTGCAATTGGGGGCAATGCTGTGGCTGGCACTCTGCAATCATTGGGGGCAATGCTGTGGCTGGCGCTCTGCAATTGGGGGCAATGCTGTGGCTGGCACTCTGCAATTCGGGGCAATGTTGTGGCTGGCGCTCTGCAATTGGGGGCAATGTTGTGGCTGGCACTCTGCAATTGGGGGCAATGTTGTGGCTGGCACTCTGCAATTGGGGGCAATGTTGTGGCTGGCGCTCTGCAATTGGTGGCAATGTTGTTGCTGGCGCTCTGCAATTGGGGGCAATGTTGTGGCTGGCGCTCTGCAATTGGGGGCAATGTTGTGGCTGGCACTCTGCAATCATTGGGGGCAATGCTGTGGCTGGCGCTCTGCAATTGGGGGCAATGCTGTGGCTGGCACTCTGCAATCATTGGGGGCAATGCTGTGGCTGGCACTCTGCAATCATTGGGGGCAATGCTGTGGCTGGCACTCTGCAATCATTGGGGGCAATGCTGTGGCTGGCACTCTGCAATCATTGGGGGCAATGCTGTGGCTGGCACTCTGCAATGATTGGGGGCAATGCTGTGGCTGGCACTCTGCAATGATTGGGGGCAATGCTGTGGTCACTGTGCATTAAAAGGGGGGCACGCTGGTCTCTCTGCATTGAAAGGGGGGCACGCTGGTCACTGTGCATTAAAGGGGGCATGTACACTGGTCACTGCATTGAAAGGGGGCACGCTGGTCACTGCATTGAAAGGGGGCATGCTGGTCTCTCTGCATTGAAAGGGGGCACGCTGGTCACTGTGCATTGAAAGGGGGCACGCTGGTCACTGTGCATTGAAAGGGGGCACGCTGGTCACTGTGCATTGAAGGGGGCATGTACACTGGTCACTGTGCATTGAAAGGGGGCACGCTGGTCACTGTGCATTGAAGAGGGCATGTACACTGGTCACTGTGCATTGAAAGGGGTCACACTGGTCACTGTGCATTGAAAGGGGGCACGCTGGTCACTGTGCATTGAAAGGGGGCACGCTGGTCACTGTGCATTGAAGGGGGCATGTACACTGGTCACTGTGCATTGAAAGGGGGCACGCTGGTCACTGTGCATTGAAAGGGGGCATGTACACTGGTCACTGTGCATTGAAAGGGGGCATGTACACTGTTCACTGTGCATTGAAGGGGGCATGTACACTGGTCACTGTGCATTGAAGGGGCATGTACACTGGTCACTGTGCATTGAAAGGGGGCACGCTGGTCACTGTGCATTAAAAGGGGGAACGCTGGTCTCTCTGCATTGAAAGGGGGAACGCTGGTCACTGTGCATTGAAAGGGGGCACGCTGGTCATTCTGCATTAAAAGGGGGCACGCTGGTCATTCTGCTGGGAAAGTCGGAACTGGTTACTAAAATTTTTGAATCCCACCACTGGGTGGAGCATACCATAGATACTTATAGTTCAACAAGAAAAAAGAGAAAAGGAAAACAGAAGGAGGAAGAGATATGATTCTTATTTCATTATTACCAGCATCTTTCCACCCCAATAATCTCCTCTCAGTTTTCCCTTAAATCAGATCAAACCGTACCTCCACCTCTACTATATTCTGCATTCCATCTTTCAAACAACCTTTACCTTCCCTATCTATTATATCTTTATATAAAAGAAAATAACCCCAAAAAGGAAAAAAAAAAAAAAAGACAAAAAAAAAGAAAAGCCTTAACTCCCAACTCTCCTGCATAGTTCTCCCGGTATCCACCCAACTATCCCTCTTATTTATTTACACCTTCATTCTAATCTGAATGTCCCTTCTTAAGAAGGGCTTTGCCATCTTCCAAAAGGATAAACAGATTCCAAACATCCCACGTAGCAGTATATTGTGTCCTCTTGTGTTGTGCAGTCATAACCAAATCCTCCATGTTATTTATTTCCTCTATTCTATGAATCCATCCAGCTATCGTTGGTGGTGTTTGTTTTTTCCAACTAAGGGGTATACATGCTCTAGCCGCGTTTGCAAGATGACATATCACAGATTTTCTATATTTTTTCACTGGGATATTATTTGCTTGTAAGAGAAAAAAAGCCGGATCTTCCGGTATCTCTGCTTCTGTAAACCTTTGCATAATCTCTCTGACTTTTGTCCAGTAATCAGCTTTCTTTTATTTCATGGCTTGGGGGATGCATCCTGGATTGGTGCTTATCCTTGACATTATACTGCGGTAAAGGATTGCTTCTGCGGCATCTGATGTTTGAGACCTTGGAGCTGTGTTCCCTGATTCTTTTGAGAGATATATGTGTTTTGACCCTGTAGGGTCGCGTTATTAAGGTGAGAGGCAGAGATTGCTTGGTGGAGGGAAGCTGCAAGCACGGAAGTCACATTTACTGTGTGTTTTTTCACCGAACCACAAGTGGACTACCTTTCCTTTCTTGCATATCTTCAAACTATGGACTGTCTCTCGCAATACTTATATCAATATCATTGTGCATTTTTATGTTGATTTTTGTCTCTGTGGGATATCTATCAGAGGATTTTAGACTGCGCTGCACTACTATTTTATAAAATGCTGGAGTTGCCTGTATCTCCAGATATCTCACAGTGAGGAGCCGTACCTACCTCATAGTTCTAATGGGTGTTCCCATTAAGAACGGCAAAGGACATTCCCATTAAGAATGTCCTTTAATCTCAAACAGTCTGAGGTGGTCCATTATAAATACATCTTTTTCTCCTTCTCTGGTGGGAAGTAGTTTGTACCTGAAAGAGACATTAAAGGGCTATTATATTGACATGGCATGCTTTTATGAAGGTTGTCCCAAGTTCTTAAGGTCTCTGTTGTAATGGAGACTAAGTCCTTAGATGAACCGCTATATTGCCTTGGCAGCCAGATTGTCTGGCCCAAAGGTGATCCACGTATAATTTCTTCCAATTGTACCAATTTTTTATAGGGAATGCCATGTACACAAGCTATTATTCTTACCAGCACTGCTGCTTTATGGTACTTTTCAAAATCTGGGAGAGACAAACCTCCTGTTGATTTAGGTCTAACCACTTTCTTATAAGGGCCTCTATGTTTCCATATGAATCTCTTCATTAATGATCTATGCATCTTAAAATATGCCCCTGGAATATTTATCGGGAGAGCCTGTAAAATGTACAGAGCTTTAGGAAAGGTCACCATTTTTTATTTTATTTATATTTCTTTATTATTTTCCAAAATTATTAAATTTAACATCCACTTCTTCATCATTACATTCATAAATTCATCATTAAAAAACACCACAGGATAAATACAAACCTACTATTAATTCATTTTATCCTATATCCCCCCCCCCCCTTTCCACCTCTCTCCCTCCCATGTGTCCCTAATTTCCTTCTCCCAAGGCAGTATATTCCTGCGTTCTTTTAAACTCGCTTTATCCAGAGTATTGTACCATCTAGAAATACATTTATAGTTCATTTCCGCCGTGTTAATGTCCACAGCGGAACTATGAACCAGCTTCAGACTCTTTTCTAATTGAAAACTCTCACACCCTCCCCCCCCCACATGTCCCCAATTCCCTTTCCCATTTTTCAATGAATGAGGGTACTGCCGGCTCCATCGCCGCTACCATAATTCTATATATATTTGAGATGTTATTCATTACCTTCTCTGAGACACACATTTGTTCAAAGGGGAGTAACTCTTCTTCTCTTAATGGCTGTGGTAATGATGCTACAAAGTGCTTTAACTGGCAGTATCTCCACTCATCTACTGTACTTTCCAATTCATTTTTTGTTGTAACTCTAATAAGGTGCCTACTTTCCCTTTCACCAAAATATCCTTTAATCGTGCATCTTCCTCTCCAATCCAATTCCCATAAACCTTACCCACTCCTGGTGGAAAAAAATGTGTGTCCCGCAATGGGATTAATGGTGAATTATATTTCCATTTTTCTTTTTTATGTATTACATCCCAAATTTTAAGTGCCTGGCGTGTGATTATATGTGTATTTGAATTTAATTTTCTATACTGTGGAGGGATCCACATAATTTTCCCTAAATGTGTATTACTCATAGTGTATTCTAAATTTACCCAACATTTTTCACTCTTTTTTTTACCCCATTCCCATTCCAACACCCGTGAGAGTACTGAGGCTTGATAATTTTTCTAAAATCTGGGACTGCTAGTCCTCCTTGTATTTTACTTTTACATAATACTGCATATAGAATTCTGGGTTTTTTATTTATCCAGATAAACCTTGTTATTAACGACTTCAGCATCTTAAAAAATGTCTGGGGAACTGGAATTGGAATCATTTGAAACTTATAAGATATCTTTGGGAGCATAGCCATTTTTACAATATTTATTCTTCCTATCCACGACAGGGCCGTGTTGTTATCCTATTCATTTCTGATCTTATTTAGTTTAATAGTGGTATATAATTTACTTTGTACATTTTATCTGGGGTAGATGGTAATTTAATTCTTAAGTATTTCAATTCAGATTTTCTCAAAACACAACAAACACACAAAAGGGAATTCACATTTTAGTCCCTCTTCCTCCTGTTTACTCATTTTGATACTCAAGATCTCTGATTTTGAAGGGTTAATTTTAAAATTAGATAGATTTTCGTAACATTTCAAGATTTTCATTACATTAGGCAAGGTTATCCTAGGGTTAGAGACGTAGAGCAACACATCGTCTGCAAAAGCTGCTACTTTATGCTCTACCTCTCCAACCATCACCCCCCCCCCCCACATCCAGGCTCCCCCTTATTGTTGCCAGGAGGGGTTCCAACGATAATACAAACAATATCGGCGATAGAGGGCACCCCTGTCTTGTTCCATTATACATTACAAATGGTTCTGATAATATCCCGTTGATCTTTACTTTCGCTGTAGGGTGTCTATATATTGTTTTTATCCAGGCCATCATCCTCAGGCCTATTCCTAATTCCTCTAAGGTTAACTCTGTCCCTTATTAATTCCTCGTTAATTCTCCAGGAGCTCATTTTAGGTTAATCTCTTGATATTTTCATCATCATTGTGACAGGGGCATGATCTGACCAGGTTCTTACCTCCACCCTTGTCCCGATCACCCTTTCTATCCATCTATGCTCAGTCATTATATGGTCAATCCTTGAGTATGTCCCATGTACAGCTGAGCAGAATATAAAATCCCGTTCTTTCAGGTGTAATATTCTCCAGATGTCTGATAATTGACATTTAAATAATATTTTCCTAATCATCCTTAGCTGGGCATTTCTGCTCCTCTGGACATGTGAAGTACTGTCTATTTCTTGGTCTAAACAAAAGTTAAGATCCCCGGTCATAATCACCCCCCCTTTCCTAAAATCCATATATTTCCCCAATACCTTCTCTAAATAGCCCTTCGGATTCTTTATTGGGGCAATAAACATTAGCTAGAGTAACCTCCTCGTCAAATAGCTTCCCTTCAAAAAGAGGAATCTCCCATCTGGGTCCATCATCCTCTCTTCCAAGGAGAACCCCTCTTGCCAGCCCAATGGCAACTCCTTTTGATTTTTTACTTCCAGAATCCGCGTAATACCATATAGGGTGCTCTCGAGAATATAACCTAATATTCGACGAATGGGTTATTTGGGTCTCCTGGAGAAAAAATATATCTGCAGCCAGGTATTTAACTTCCCTTAAGATTTTATGTCTCTTTTCCAGAGAGTTCATGACCCTAACATTATATGTAACAAAGGTTACTGCTGTCATCTCTTTGTTATACTTTCCTCTCTATTTCTCCCCTCCTCTCTCTCAATCCCATCTCCTCTTCCTCCTACTTCTCCACTACAAGTCTGACACACTGTACCGGGACATGTTCCTTGGGCATGGGACACATCTAACAGGACGCTGAAAAGAACACTGCAAAACAACAGGGACAACCACTTTTCTATAAAGCTTGTTCCCATTTCCCCACCAACCATCGTTCCCCCCCCCCCCCGTCTCCGGTGGTATTACCCCCTGGGATATAATTCCCTAACCTAATAGGGCCCATTAGTCGAATATCTTCCTCCCACCTAAATTCAACTTTTATCCCTGAGGTCGGGCTCTGACTTTGCTCGCCTAGCACACCCGTCTCCTCCGAAGAACGGGCTCAGAGCGGCTTGAATCCCTGGGGTCCCACCCGGATTATTTCACTTTTTTTGGTTGCAAAAAGGAGATTCTTGGAGAAGGAGAAGAGAGTCTATTTCTAATAAATGATGCCTAAGGGTGCCATGTGTTTGTGGAACATTGTGCAAATAGCTATAATTCCATAAGTCTATAATTTTAATGGTAGGTTTATTTTAACAGTGAGAGACAGAATAACAACAAAAATATCCAGAAAAACGCATTTAAGAAAGTAATAAATTGATTTGCATTTTGAGTGAAATAAGTATTTGATCCCCTATCATTCAGTAAGATTTCTGGCTCCCAGGTGTCTTCTATGCAACTACATTATCTTCAGGACACTCTCTAGCATCCTCTTGACTGACCCCCGTCCACTGACTCTTCTAACTGAAGGGATGGTCCTCTCAGGACAGGTCCCATTACACAGATCTGTACTCTCCAGCTGAAAGACCCCGAGCACACGTGCCCTTGGCATTTATACAATATCGCAGCATGCACTGAGGCACTTTCCCCTGCCAATCACCAGGGCAGTCAAATATGCCTCCCTATTGGACCAGTGTAAAACACTTCAGACAAACTGAGCTGCCCCTGAGCACCACTAGCAGATTCTGCTCTCTGGTAGGCAGAGAACAATATAGATTTACCTGGCAATCTTTCTGGTAAGAAGAAAAGATACAAAATGATACTCTTTCTCTAGCATCTACCTAGGAGGGTGCTACATACATACAGCAAATAAAATGGCTATAGGTATTGTTATATCAGAGGCGTAACTAGGACCTTCAGGGCCCCGGTGCAAGAAACCATGAATGGCCCCACGGACCCCTGGCCGGGGCCCTTCCCTTCAAGCCTGGGGCTCTTCCCACTGATCCTGGGGCCCTTTACTCTCATTGCGGTGCCCTTTATTATGGTCCAGCAGCAGGATCCTTTCACAATTTCTGCAGTGGGCCCCCTTCCTGCCATCTTGGGACCTCCCCATGGTGGTGGAATGGCAGGGCCCGGTCGCAAGTGTGACCTTTGCGATGCTGGAAGTTCACCCACTGGTGTCAGTAGTTTTTCTTTTTTGGTATTTTAATTGTATTATTTTTTATCATTTTATTTTATTTTTTTACAGTGTCACTGACTATGACTCTGTCAATTCAGAAAAGGAAGGAGCTGGTAAAGCATACAGAGGAACCAATCTGCACCATTTACCTCCTGCAGCTACAGGAGGAAAAAGAAGGACAGTGATTTCTCTACATGCTGCCCCCGCCGCCCCTCTTATCCAGGTGTACAAGGGAGCTGCACAGGTCCCCTGGAGCATGGGGCCTGGTTGCAATTGCAACCCCTGTAGTTACGCCCCTGTGTTATATACTGTACTTTAACTGATATATTTTTCCTGCAATAGTACTGAAAATTGGAGAAGTTCAAACCATTCTCCTGCTCAGGGCTTCGATTCTTTGTAATTCATTTCTGGCTGGTGGGGAACACGAGGATCCAACTTTTTTGCTATGAAGATGAAATCAGGCAAGCACATTAATTATGTATATTAAAATGCACAAGTTTAATGCGTTTATTTGTTTTTCAGTTTCACAGTCTCTTTACCAAAAGACAGCTCTAGACCACTGACCTGTGAAGGCAAATTAAAATTATTAAATTAAAATAATGCTGATTTTCACTGGTGCGTTGTATCATACTGTTCGTTATTGATAACGTTTCAAAATGTGTTACCTTGACTAGAAGAGTCACTATTTTGTACTCCCCACTGCCTAATTTTCACACCACAGTAGTTGCTCTGCAAAAATAAAAGGAAGCAAGGACCAGCTCACACTGAAAGTTTTTCTTTTCTTTCAATTCAACCTAGTTCGTTGAACAAAAAAAGACTGACCGATCCTTGTACCAACACAACCGATGTTGGTGTGGCGATTTCCCTTGCTGTTCTATTGTATTCTGACAGGAGACTCTTCCTCATACCAGAGTACAATGATCAGCGCTCACAGCCATTGGCAGCAAACGTTGATCGGATGCTGGTTTTCCAGCATATCCCTTGGACAACAGCCTGTTGTTAGACTGGCTTCTGTTGGACGGACTGCTGTACACACTGATCCAAAGTGGGCTGGTTCCTGCTGAACCGGATAATTTTCAGACAGTGTGTACCCAACTTTACCTGCAATTTGGATTTATTTAGAAGAGCTTGTTCTTTAATTCTTTGTCATATGATTGTCACATGCTGTAGGCATGTTCCTTTTTTTTTTTTTTACAATAGTGTATACAGGTTACATAGTTACATAGTAGGTGAGGTTGAATAAAGACAATAGTCCATCCAGTTCAACCTGTGTAGGTGTGTGTGGCTGTAATCATCTCACATAGCCCTGAATGTTCTGATCCTTGAGATGTACGTCTAAGAGTCTTTTGAAAGCCACCATACTTCCCGCAGAAACCACCTCGTGTGGTAGAGAATTCCACAATCTTGTAGCCCTAACAGTAAAGAACCCCCCACGTTGCCTGAGGTTAAAACGCTTCTCCTCTAATCGCATTGTATGCCCTCGAGTCCTCATGCAATCCCTTCGACTGAATAGCTGTTTTTCTACAGCACCTATTTTATGAGGTGCATCTCATAAAATTAGAAGATCATCAATAAGTTACATTTTTTCAGTAATTCAAATCAAAAAGTGAAGCTCATTAACACTGCTCATAAACATTAAAGGAATACTTTTTAATCAGAATATAGCATCAAGTCAATTAAACTCCTGGGATATTGATCTGCTCAGTTAATTAGCAGAGGGGGTTGTTAATCAGTTTCAGCTGCTTTGGTGTTAATGCAATTAACAACAGGTGCACTAGATGGACAACAATGAGACGACCACCAAAACAGGAATGGTTTACAGGTGAAGGTCACTAACATTTTTTTCCCTACTCATCTTTTCTGACTGTTTTTCACTAGTTTTGCATTTGGCTAGGGTCAGTATCACTACTGGTAGCATGAGGCGATACACTATAGGGCAGTCCAACTCCTCCAGGATGGCACATCAAAACGTGACATTGCCAGAAGGTTTGCTGTGTCTCCCAGCACAGTCTCAAGAGCATTGAGGGGGTTCCAGGAGACAGACAGTTACTCTAGAAGAGCTGGACAGGGCTGTAGAAGGTCCTTAACCCATCAGCAGGACCGGTATCTGCTCCTTTGTGCAAGGAGGAACAGGATGAGCACTGCCAGAGCCCTATAAAATTACTTCCAGCAGGTCATCGGTGTAAATGTCTCTGACCAAACAATTTAGAAACAGGCTTCATGATGGTGGCATTAGGGCCTGATGTCCTCTAGTGGGCCCTGTGCTCACTGCCTGGCAGTGTGGAGCTTGATTGGCATTTGCCACTGAACACCAGAATTGGCAGGTCTGCCACTGGCACTCTGTGCTTTTCACAGATGAGAGCAGGTTCACCCTGAGCACATGTGACAGATGTGAAAGGGTCTGGAGAAGCTGTGGAGAACATTATGCTGCCTGTAACATTGTTCAGCAAGACCGGTTTGGTGGTGGATCAGTGATGGTCTGGGGAGGCATATCCATGGAGGGATGCACAGATTTCTACAGGCTAGACAATGTCCCCCTGACTGCCATTAGGTATTGGGATGAAATCCTTGGACACATTGTCAGATCCTACGCTGGTGCCGTGGGACCTAGGTTACTCCTGGTGCACGACAATGACCAGCCTCATGTGGCAAGAGTATGCAGCAAGTTCCTGGAGGATAAAGGAATTGATACCTTTGAATGTCCCCCACCCTCACCTGACCTAAATCCAATAAAACACCTCTGGGATATTATGATTCGGGCCATCCACCAACAACAGGTTGCACCCCTGTCTGTTTAGGAGTTCAGTGATGCCCTGGTCTAGATCTGGGAGGAAATACCCCAGGACACCATGTGTCCCCTCATTAGGAGTATGCCCCCAACGTTGTCAGGCATGCATACAAGCACGTGGGGGCCATACAAACTACTGCACACCATTTTGAGTTGCTGCAATGAAATTTCAGCAAAATGGACTAGCCTGCTGCCTTATTTTTGCACTTTGATTTTCAAGGGGGCCTTTGAATTCAGCCGTCTGTAGGTTAATCATTCATTTTCATTTCCAACAAACTATGTGGCATCCTTTCATTCCTAACACATTAACCAGTCTATATCAGTATAGGTATACAGCATGATATTTTTCCCCATTGAGACCTGATGTGTTTTCAAAGGGTTCCTTTAATTTTTTCGAGGAAAAAAGCTTTACACACAGAGTGATATATTTAAAGCATTTCTTTCTTTTAATTTTGATGTTTATGACTTACAGCTAGTAAAAACCCAAAATTCAGTATCTCAGAAAATAGAGTATTTTATAAGACCTATAAAAAAAGATTTCTAATACAGAAATGCTGGCTTACTGAAAAATATTTCCATGTACAGTATAGTATGCACTAAATACTTGGTCAGGGCTCCTTTTACATGAATTACCGCATCAATGCAGCGTGGCATAAAGGCGATCAGCCTGTGGCACTGCTAAAGGTGTTATAGAAGCCCAGGTTGCTTTGATAGTGGCCTTCATCTCGTCTGCATTGTTGGGTCTGGTGTCTCCCATCTTCCTCTTGACAATACCCCACAGATTCTTTATGGGGTTTAGGTCGGGTGAGTTTACTGGCCAATCAAGCACAGTGATACCATGGTCATTAAACCAGGTATTGATACTTTTGGCAGTGTGGGCATGTGCCAAGTCCTGTTGGAAAATGAAATAATAATCTCCATAAAGCTGACCAGCAGGGAAGCATGAAGTGCTCTAGAATTTCCTGGTACAGGGCTGCGCTAACTTTGGACTTGATAAAACACAGTGGACCAACACCAGCAGATGAGATGGTCCCCTTGAAGATGAGAGACACCAGGCCCAACAATGCAAAGGAGCTGAAGGCTGCTATCAAAGCAATCTGGGATTTCATAACACGTCAGCAGTGCCATAGGCTGATTTCTTCCATGCCACACTGCATTGATGTAGTAATTCATGCAAAAGAAGCCCCGACCAAGTATTGAGTGCATACTATACTGTACATAGACATACTTTTCAGTAAGGCAACATTTCTGTATTAAAAATCCTTTTTTTCTATTGGTCTTATGTAATATTCTAATTTTCTGAGATACTGAACTTTATGGGCTGTAAGCCATAATCATCAAAATTAAAAGAAAGAAATGCTTGAAAAATATCACACTGTGTGTAACACATCTATATAAAATATTTGAGTTTCACTTTTTGAATTGAATTATTGAAATAAATTAACTTTTTGATGATATTGATATATGATGATATTCTAATTTTAGGAGATGCACCATTATAACAGTTTGAGTGCAAAAGAATAAATGCATGAGAATATGTGGACACTTTGTGCATATTTTTGAGTCCTAATGACTGAAGCAAACCTGCTTACTCTTTTAAATGTCTCATTATTTTTCGTGCACATTTTGAGTTTATTTACACTTTAGTTATCAGCAATTTTCTTGACTACCAATGTCTGCAGTATTTTCTCAATGTGTCATTTAGAAAACATTTCAATACTCTCAATAGAGACATTTCTTATAAAATGTTCAATCCCTGTTTCAGGAGTGTTGTGGATGTAGTATTTTTGCTTAGGAAGGGGTTTAAGCTAAAGTTTAATTTTTTTTTTTTGTTCAGCACAAGGTACTGTACTTACATTGCTTACATTGAATGAGAAGTGTTCATTGTGCTGGTGCCTGCTCTCTTTGCTTAACCACTTCCATACCGGGCCAATTCTGGCACTCCGCTCCTACATGTATAAATCATAATCTTTTGCTAGAAAATTACTCAGAACCCCCAAACACTATATATGTTTTTTTTTTTTTTTCTTTTTTTCTTTTTTAGCAGAGACCCTAGAGAATAAAGTGGTGGTGGTTGCAACTTTTTATGTCACGTGGTATTTGAGCAGCAATTTTTTAAACTTTATTTTTTTGGAAAAAAAAAAACTGTTTTGTGAACTAAAAACGAAACACTTAAGTTAGCACAATTTTTCTGAATAATGTGAAAGATGATGTTATGCCGAGTAAATAAATACCTAACATGTCACACTTTAAAATTGCGTACACTCGTGGAATGGCGACAAACTACGGTACCTAAAAATCTCTATAGGCAACGATTTCAAACATTTTACAGGCTACCTGTTTAGAGTTACAGAGGAGGTCTTGGGCTAGAATTATTGCTCTCGCTCTAATGTTCGAGGCTATACCTCACATGTGGGGATTGAACGTCGTTTACATATATGAACGTGACATACGTATGCGAGCACGCGGGGACAGGAACATTTTTTTATTTATTTATTTTTACACTTTCCCTTTAAACATTTTTTTATCACTTTTATTCCTATTACAAGGAATGTAAACATCCCTTGTAATTGGAATAGTGCATGACAGGTCAATAAGACCCCAGATCTCTCCTCCAGGCTGGAAAGCGTGAGATAAAAAAAAAAAAACGATTTCGGCTTTCCAGCCGAGATCACAGTAGTACTGTATGTACAACTGCCAGGCCAGACATGACGTCATAACGCTGCGCCTGGGCCTCCAAGAGTCATAGAGACTGCTGGAGACCATCTGGTCCTCGGTATTCTCTACAGTGTACTTCGCCTGCTGGCAGATTCCTTCTCCCTGGCTTGCTAATCACACAGGCGAGCCAGTAAAAGCACCAGAGGGCGGCGGGGGGGACGTCCCCTCCTGGCGCCTGTCATAACAATCAAGCGGCTGAACAGCCACTATAATTGTTCTTATGGTGAAGGGAATCACTGGCTGAAAAAAAAATTATATCTGAATGATGGCTGTAGCTGCACCCATCATTCAGATATCTCGAACTGAAAGCCCAGTTACACTAGGATTTATTCAAACAGTATGCTCAGCAGTTAAGAGGCAAGGCGTTTAAACTTTATTTTAGCATACGGATGCTGTTAAATTTGGTGGGGGCAACTATGCTTCAACAACCTCTGGTACATTTCTCATTATCATATAAATATTTCACGTTAGTATGCAATATTTACAAGTCAATAAAAAAACATTTTAACCCCATCACAAAAAAATAAATGTTCTCACATTTTCCTTGGGAAGCTGGTCTAAAAAAAAGTATTTTAGAGAGAATATTTTTCAATCAGTATTTTCTCTGGTGTATACAGATGTTCCAGTTGCTGCATAACAGAAATCAAGGTGTGTGTAAAGCCATTTTTCTTGGTCATCACTGTCATTGGGATAGAAAGTTATGAAAACAAAAATCCTCATATTCACGATTTACATGGAAACAGGGAGCCTGATTTACTAAAGCCCAACAGATTGCCCTTTTGCAAGTGCAGTTGCTCTAGAGCAGTGATGGCGGACCTAGGCACCCCAGATGTTTTGGAACTACATTTCCCATGATGTTCAACTACACTGCAGAGTGCATAAGCATCATGAGAAATGTAGTTCAAAAACATCTGGGGTGCCAAGGTATGCCATCACTGCTCTAGAGCATTACAAATGAGGAAGAGCTCTGCTGTGTTTAACATCCAATCATTTTCCCTTGAATGTGAGCGGGTATTTTGTGCAGTTTTGTTTTCACTTTAATAAATCTTATCCAAAAGCGACAATTGTTTTGGTGAAAAATGTCTAAGGGTGGATTTCCCCTCAATTTCAAGATTTTTACAATCCCAAAAACTTGGGTTGCTGTGTAAAATCTACATAAATGCAGAATGCAATTATTTGCAAATATTTGCTAATATTAACCAAAACCAATTTATTCACAAATATAACACATATCAAATGTTTAAACTGAGAAAATTTACCATTTTAGGAAAAAATTAGATTTTTGACTTACCGTAAAATCCATTTCTCTGATGTTCATTGATGGACATAGCACTTCATTTTCTTGACCGTAGGGTTATACTGCTCCCTACAGGAGTAGGACACTAGGCAGAGAAAAAAGCTTGAGCTCGCCTTTGGGGCAGTCCCTGGGAGTATGCTCCCACTTCCTGCTATAGGTATTCAGTTTTGTAACAAGTAATGTCAGAAGAAACAAACCTAATCCATAGAGGGGCGGGTGCTGTGTCCATCGATGAACATCAGAGAAATTGATTTTACAGTTAGTCAAAAATCACATTTTCTCTTTCGTTCATTGACAGACACAGCACTTCATCGTCATGTGTGTGCAGACGATCAAGTGGCCGCCTTGCAATCCTGCCTCACTGACACCTGGTGATGGAAGGCCCAGGAAGCACTAAGCGCCCAGGTAGAGTGCGCCTTGACAGGGAAAGGAGGAACTTAACGCTTAATAGAATAAGCCTGAACCACGGTCTGTCTGATCCATCTGGAAATGGTTGAAGAGACAGCCAGCCCTTTCCGAGGTCCATCCATGATGACAAATAGTAAGTCTGACTTCCGAAAAGACTCCGTAGCTGCTAGATACACCCTTATTGCCTGAACCACATCTAAGGAGTGCAAAGCAACTTCCTTAGGATGCTTAGGCTTGGGACACAGGGAGGGCAACACAATGTCTTGATTAAGATGAAAATCAGAGACAACCTTTGGAAGGAACGACGGACATGGGCGAAGAACCACCTTATCCCTGTGAACCACCAGGTAAGGTGAACGACAAGTTCAGACACCCACTAAAAAAAGCCACCTTCTGAGACAAGGCAAGTAGGGGAATCTCCCTAATATTTTCAAAAGGAGGATTTTGGAGAACTGTCATCAAATTGAGGTCCCACGGTGGCAATGGAGACCGCACTAGGGGAACCAAGCGACTCACGCTCTGTAGAAAGGTACACACCAAGTAGTGTGAGGCCAACAGATGTTGAAAGAAAACCGCCGGAGACCTGGCCCTTGATGGTACCCAAGGCCAGGGGCTGCTCAACCCCTTGTTGGAAGAAAGCCAAGATCCAAGTCACCGAAAAGGATTGAGGATGAACTTGGAGGGATTCACACCATGCAATGTACTTCTTTCACGTACGATGGTAGATCTTCTCAGAAGTAGATTTTCTAGCTTTTAACTGCGTAGGAATCACTGAGTCAGACAACCCTCTAACCTTCAGAGCCTGGATTTCAACAGCCAAGCCATCAAAGCCAGCGACTGTAAAGCAGGAAGAAATATTGGCCCTTGGGACAGCAGATCTTCCCTCAGAGCAAGTCACCAAGGAGCATTTGTGACCAGTCGTACCAGATAGGCATACCAAGACCGGCAAGGCCAGTCTGGAGCCATTAGGATGACCGGAATCCGTTCTGCCTCTATCCTGCGTAGGAGTCATGGCAGAAGCTGAAGCGGAGGAAAGGCATATATAAGAGGATACTGACTCCAAAGAGCTACTTGCGCATCTGTAGCATCGGCTAGAGGATCCCAAGACCATACCACAAACCTCTGAACTATTCTGTTGAGGCAAGAGGCCAACAGAACCACCTTGGGAGTACCCCACCGGAGACACAACTGATGGAACACCTCCAGATGAAGTGACCATTCTCATTGGTCTAACCCCTGTCAACTGAGATAATCCACTTGCCAACTTTCCATCCCTGGAATGTGTACAGCAGAGAGGGCTGGAACAATCATTCTGCCCGCCTTAGAATGTCAGCTACTTCCCGAGGCGCCAGGACACTTTTTGTGCCCCCTTGGTGATTGACCGGCATTGTCCGATTGAATCCGTACAGGACACGCCTGGAAACTACGTGTCCAATGATCCAGACAAAGTCTGATCGCTCGGAGCTCCAGTACATTGATTGGTAGCCTGGACTCTTGCAGAGACCAGACCCCCGGGGCACACTTCGTGCCGAGGACGCCTCCCCACCCAGATACGCTGGCATCTGTGGTGATAACCATCCAGTACAGGGGAAGAAATGATTTTCCCTGTTCTCACAGAAACAAAATAATAGAAAAGGAGGAAAAAATTAAATTTAAAAAGAAAAAATTGCCAGGACCAGGGATCCCAGGAGGGAACTACGTCCTTACTCTTGAGTAGGCAAAAAAACTGAAAACCTATAGCAGAAAGTGGGAGTATACTCCCAGGGACTGCCCCATAGGCGTGCTCAAGCTTTTTTCTACTCCTGTAAGGGGCAGTATGATCCTACGGTCAAGAAGATGAAGTGCTGTGTCCGTTAATAAACGAAAGAGAAATAAGGTTATTTTGAAATTGATGGCAGCAACACGTCTCACAAAAGTTGGGACAGGCCCATGTTTGTAGCATCCCTTCTTTTAACAACACTGCAAATGTCTTGGGGAACGAACAAGACCTGGAGTTTTGGGAGAGGAGCGTTGTCCCATTCTTATCTGAGCATATATGCTGCACTAAAACCTGGATATATCTTTCAGCATTGATGGTGCCTTTCCAGATGTGCAAGCTGACGATTCCGTGCACACTAATGCAAGCTTTTGAACTGAGCGTAGTGTCCCAATCTACTGTAGGCAGCAGTATAACCCGATTGTTTAAAGTGCATCTAAATCCAAAAGCAAGAATTGAATATATTACAGCTTACCGATCCTTAAATATGGTGGCTGCATTAGTTTTCCTTTTGAATCTTTTTTTTTTTCACCTGGCCCATGTTATTTTCAACTTCCTTTAACAGACCAGGCTGTTTAGCACAAGTGGCAGTTATATTACAATTTTGTGTTGGTGTTTAGATGCACATTAAAATAACGATAATTCATTCAAAAATGTATTTATGCAAAAATAATTTTCAGACATTACCTAGCAATTATACAGTATTCAACTAGCAGAATAGAGTCGCCAATCCAATCCATTTATGTGATTCAGTAAATGTGATCAACAGATAAAAGCAGCAATGTTCTTATACCTTGGAGGTTGAAGTAATTACGGATTGTACCAATTTATTCAGAAAATTCATGAAGGTGAAGACCTGATTTGAAAAATCTCCATCTGTAATTCAACCAGCAATGTATCTTTTAAAGGATAGAAAAACTGAATTTTTGTAAAATCATACCTGTAAAATTCCTTTCTCCGAGTCCTCCAACAGTGGCCGCCTCCTCTAAGTCATCACTATTGGGTATTGTCCACCTATCCGTAGGAATAGCTAGGCATATAGACTTAGTCAAAAGACAAAAGGCATTAGCATATACACACCCACGGGGGCTGTCCCATCTGGTCAATACCCCCCCTGCATCACCACTCCCAACTCAGTTTTGGTAGTATAGCAGTAGGTAAGAAGAACCCCAAAAGAGGGGCGGGGGCGGCGACTGTCGGAGGACTCAGAGAAAGGAATTTTACAGGTAAGATTTTACAAAAATTCCGTTTTCTCTTACGTCCTCCGACAGTCGCCGCCTCCTCTAAGGCTGGCCATACACTATACAATTTTCTTGTTCAACTTTCCTTTAGATTTACCAAAACCATGTAATATAGGTTCAAACCTAAACACTTTCAATTTGTATTCAATCAGGCATGCCCTTGCACTACATAGTTTAAGGTAAATCTAAAGGAAATTGAATAAGAAAATTGTATAGTGTATGGCCAGCCTAAGTCATCACTATTGGGATGTCCCAAAGCAGTATAGACATGAGGGGTGGGAGACGCAACCGTAGAAAAGGCAACGCAGTACCCACATCAGAGAAAGGAATCTTACATGCACCGTAAGAACCAACTGGGCAACAGAAAAAACAATGCTCAACAGGAGCAACAGCCCAGGAAAGCAAATGCCAACAGCTAGGGACCCAGAGAAAAATTCAAGGGTCCATCATGGCACTGCGGCCAAAAGAAGCATCAGCTGATGCCAGAACGTCTACTTTGTAGAACTTGGAAAATGTGTGCACCGACGACCAAGTCGCCGCCTTGCACACCTGGGTCACCGAAGCCCGATGCCAACAGGCCCAGGAAGTACTCAAAGACCTGGTAGAGTGCGCCTTAACAGGGAAGGGCGGAACCTGTTCCTTCAAGGCATAGGCCTGCTCAATGGTCTGTCTGATCCACTTGGCAATAGTCGCTGCCGATGCAGCCATGCCCTTCCGAGGTCCCTCAGGAAGGACAAAGAGAGAGTCCACCTTCCGAAAGGATTCCGTAGACTTCAGGTAGACCCTGATCGCCCTGACAACATCCAAGGAATGCAAGGCAATCTCCTTTGGATGTTTAGGCTTCGTACAAAGCGAAGGCAAGACAATTTCCTCATTAAGGTGGAAATCAGTGATCACCTTGGGAAGAAAGGACGGGGGTGTTTTCAACACCACCTTATCTTTGTGAATAATCAAGTAAGGGGAGCGGCAAGACAACGCCGCCAGCTCCGACACTCTGCGAGCTGAAGTGATCGCCACAAGAAAGGCAATCTTTTTCGACAGCAGAGGCAACGAAATCTCCCTGATATTTTCAAAAGGAGCACGCTGCAATGCGGACAGGACCAAGTTCAAGTCCCATGGAGGTAAAGGCTCCTTCCTAGGAGGAGCCAAATGTCGCACACCTTGAATGAATGTGCGCACCAAGGAATGAGACGCCACAGGGCGTTTGAAAAGGACCGCCAGTGCTGACACCTGGCCCTTTATAGTGGCCAGCGCCAGACTGGAGGAAAGCCAAGATTCGCGACACCGAGTAAGAATGAGGGGAGAACCCCCTAGACTCACACCAGGCGAAATAGGCTTTCCAGGTACGGTAATAGATCTTACCAGAAGAAGATTTCCTAGCCTTGATCAGGGTAGGGATAACCTCAGAAGATAGACCCTTGTCCCTCAAGACCTGGGTCTCAACAGCCAGGCCGTTAAAGCCAGCGACTGTAAAGCAGGATGGAAGATCGGACCTTAAGACAGGAGATCTTCCCGCAGAGGCAGACGCCAGGGAGGCGCCACTGCCAGGTGAACAACGTCGGCGTACTAAGACCGGCGAGGCCAGTCTGGCGCCACCAGAATCACCATGTGCGGTTCCGAGACCAATCTGCAAAGGAACCGGGATAGTAACTGAATTGGAAGAAAGGCGTACATCAGACGATACTGATGCCAAGGGGCCACCAACGCATCCGAGGCGTCCGCCAACGGATCGCGTGTTCTTGCCACGAACCTTTCCACCTTTTGATTTAGCCGGGATGCGAACAGATCCACGTCTGGGGATCCCCACTTCGCACACAGCATCTGAAAGACCTCCGGGTGTAGGGACCATTCCCCCTGGTCCAGGGTCTGACGGCTCAGATAGTCGGCCTGACAATTTTCCACACCCGGAATGTGAACTGCCGAGATCGCCGGGACATGCGTCTCGGCCCAAGACAGAATGTCGGTCACCTCCCGGGCCGCTCGAGCACTCCTGGTGCCCCCTTGGTGGTTGATGTAAGCCACCGCGGTAGCATTGTCCGTCTGAACGCGAACAGGCAGGCCCTGGAGACGGTCCGACCACTGGAAGAGACAGAGTTTTATCGCTCGTAGTTCCAGCACATTTATCGGGAGGGAGGATTCCCCCTCCGACCAAGTGCCCTGGGCAGACAGGGTGCCCAGGACTCCACCCCAGCCCGACAGGCTGGCATCCGTGGTAACCACTGTCCACACCAACGGGCGGAAGGACTTGCCTTCTGCCACCGACGGGGACTGGATCCACCACAGAAGAGCCAATCTGGTCCGGCGACTCAAGGAGACCTCCAGATCCAAGGACTGAGGAAGTCTGTCCCACCTGCCAGGATCTCCGTCTGGAGAGCCCGTGTGTGGAACTGGGCAAAGGGGATCGCCTCGAAGGCCGACACCATCAAACCCAGGCCCCGCATGCAGGCCCTAAGTGACGAGGACGGATTGTCCCTGAGAGATCGGATTTCGTCCCGCAAAGTCTGGAGCTTGTCCTCCGGCAAGAACACCTTTGCCTGAGCAGAGTCCAGAACCATTCCCAGATAGGGAAGGCGAAGCGATGGAGACAACGCTGATTTTTGAACGTTGATGGTCCACCCGAAGTCCTGGAGCGTCTGTACCGTGATGGACAGATCGCGCACAAGGTCCTGACTGGCGCGCGATCTCAGAAGCAGATCGTCCAGGTACCCCAGGACCGCAATGCCCTGGGCCCACAGTAGGCCCAGAACCGGTGCCAACACCTTGGTAAACACCCTGGGTGCCGAAGCGAGACCGAACGGTAACGCCACAAACTGGTAGTGGTCCTCCGCGATAGCGAACCGAAGGTACCGCTGATGACCCTCGAAAATGGGGATGTGCAGGTACGCATCCTTCAGGTCTATAGAAGCCAGGAATTCTCCTGGACTCAAGGAGGCCACAACCGAACGGAGAGACTCCATTCGAAACTTCCAAACACGCACGAAGCGGTTCAGCGCTTTCAGGTCCAGAATAGGACGCACTTTGCCCTCCTTCCTGGGCACAGTGAACAGATTCGAATAAAACCCCCGAAACCTGTCCCGATGAGGCACCGGGACAATCACCCCCTGAGCAAGCATGTCCTGCACCGCATGATGCAAGTCCTGCAGACGCCCCGGAAGCAGCTGGAGATTGGAGGGAAAGAATCTGTCCGCCGGCCTGAAGAGGAATTCGATCTTGTAGCCCGATCGAACGATTTCCTGGACCCACCTGTCCGAAATCCGGAGCAGCCAAGGTTGGAGGAAACCGCGCAAACGTCCCCCCACCCCAGAAATGGGTGAGGGCGCCCCTTCAAGCAGAGGCGGAATGTCCCGCCGAACCGGCAGTGCCGGTCTTCTGCTTACCCGCCCAGGGTTTCTTCTGGTTGCCCTGGGCCTTGAAGGGCTTGCCCTTGGATTGGTTCCGAAAGGCACGAAAGGACCCCTGAGTAGATCTAGGCGCAGAACCCCGCTTGCCACGGAAGGACTGGTTCTGGGGTAGCATAATGCTCTTACCCCCCGTTACGCCCTTCACCAGGGTATCCAACGCCTCGCCAAAAAGGCGAGAGCCAGCATAGGGAAAATCAGCAACAGTTTTCCGCGAGGACTGGTCGGCCGACCAGCTCTTCAGCCATATCAGTCGCCGGTTAAGTACCGCGACACTCGAGAGGCGAGCCACCAAGGGGGCCTCATTCAGGGCTGCATCACACAGATACAGGACTCCTTGATGGATCTGGTCCACCATTTCCAGTCGTGCAGGCGGCACGTCATCAGACACTAGGTTGCTTCTAAGCATCTTAATCCAATCAGCCACCGCCTGAGCCACCATAACGGATGCGAAGACCGGTTTCAGCAACGAACCCGCCACCGTATAGGAATGGCGGGCTAGAGACTCCAACCGCCGGTCCGTGGGATCCCGAAAAACCGGGGTATCCTCAGTAGGAACCAAGGTAGCCTTGTTCAGCACGGCCACAGTGTGATCTACCTGTGAAGGCACACACCATCGCGATTCCGTAGCCGGCGCAAAAGGATAAAGCAATTTGAACCGACTAGGAACCAGGAATGGACGTTTCAACGTGCGCCACATTTCATTAACAGTGTAATGGAACTCCGCTGGGCAGGGAAAAACCTGCGCGGACTTGCGGGTCCTGTGCGTCCCAAATGAGGACACAACGCCCGGAGGACAGGGCTCATCCTCTAAATGTAAGGTTTCCTTAATAGAAACAATCAACTCATCAATGGTCGCCCGTTCTTCGGGTGACCCTGGGGAGGATGTATCAACACCCTCCACCTCAGCCTCCCCCTCAGACCCCGGGGGGTCCAAGGATGAGCGGGACCCTGAAAAGGGCACGCTTGCAGCAGCAGCCATATCCCCATCTGAATCAGAAGAGAGAGACAGCCTTGGCCGTTTTCTCGCAGCCCGTTCAGACATCAGCATTTTCATATTTGCCACTAAAGTCGCAACCACAGCAGCCAGATCAGGTCGCAGCGGGACCACAGGAGAACTGGGGCCCCCCACTAAAGCTGGAGGAAACTTGCTTTCCTGAGAATCCATGGCTCAAGATAAGAAAAAATTACAGTGCAAAAAGTAATGTACTGTCCCCTTAAATTGCGCAGCCCACCGCTACTGTGACAGCTATGAAGAACCCAAAAAGGAGAAAGAAAACTGAGCCAGAAGCAGTATGCAGAAGAAGACAGAGAGAGA